>NC_090444.1:1463088542-1463391573 GCF_031143425.1 Pleurodeles waltl
TTACCCTTAGGCCCTACAAAACAGTGGTAAAGGGTAGGATGGGCAAAACTTGTGTAATTCCTTGAAGTGTAATCATACGGAATTGACTAAGAATGTCATGAGATTACACTTGAATTATGCAAGAATAACAATTCTGTCTTTCCCGCTATTTCTTAGCAGAAAAATATCCCCTCACGTCCAAAATGGACACAAAGATGCATTCTGTGCTAAGAAATGGTGCTCATTGCAACAGAACACCAATAGTGAGCACAAACAACCACTAGTGATTAGTAATTGTGATCTTGGAGTAGGAGTTTTCCTAAACTTACTACTGGCATTTAGCACAATTTTCTTAAATCAAAATGCAAGATCATGTCTGAAATTAATGCAAGGATGCATTTATGCTAAGAAACAGCACTAAATGTAACAGAACATGAATTGCAAGTACAAGTGGCCACTCACACTCACTCTTGCAGCAGGAATTTTTCCTTCAAAATTACTCTTAACTACATGAGTAGGAGGAACCACAAAATTATTGGTAATTCTGCATCAAAGACTACAGCAAAGTTACCAAACTACTTAGATGACTCCGGAGTAATTGAAATTCTACTGAGGCCTATAAAGCAGGTGCATGGTATTTAAAGAGTAGGATATATAGTTATCTTAAATAGTTTCGATGGGGAGGCATGTCCTTCCAAAGGTTAACACTGGTTTACACTATTAACTTTCATAAATTCTAAATTTAGTTTGGAATTAGCTAGAGAAATTGTTCAACAACTCACTTTAATAATAATAATTTAAAATCGGACTTAATGGTCAAGTCAGATTTCATATTACTATTTTGAATATGACACCTTTGGATAGTTGTTAATTTTCTGCCTAAAATGAAAAGGCTTTCCTGCCAGTGCCCAGATGTCACTTGAGCCCTGAGCCCTAATGGCAGCCCTGTGGCTAAATGTGTATTGCTCCCAGACAATGGAAAAAGGTCTCTGCATATGGGGAGGTGACTATTCCCTTGTCAGGATGGCATGGGGCTGTGCCTAGCCCCTTCCTGAGTTCCTTTTCACTGGGTGATGAAACTTGCACCAAAGCCTGCCTCCCTTTAGTCTCTCTAATCAAACTGACTGCAAATCCAGTGGGAAGGGAAGAACAGATCAGAACTGGTTTAGGGGGTGGACAACAGCTTGTCCTCCTCCCACAGGCTGGCACTTGGCATAAAAATGAACCCCAAAGACCTCTCTTCAGAACACTACTGGGTCTGTAAGAACCAGAAGAAGGACTGTCCTGCTGTCTGGAACTCAAAGAAAGACTGAATCTGCTTACCCTGAACCCAGGAGGCCAGAAATTACTCCATAGTCATTGGAAGCACCCATGATGTCATCCATATTGTCATTGGCAATTGAATCCAGAATGGATCCTGCAAATGCTGATGGCAGAACCATCAAAGCCCTGGTGAGTACATCAAAGGAACAGACATGCTCAAGAGACTCAGGGGGTCATTATGACCCTGGCAGTCTTAAGTCTACCAGGGCTGCCGTGATAGTCAGACAGTCGTCATTGTGGCGGTCCGACCGCCACATTATGACCTTGGTGGTAGTGCCACCGTCTGACCGCCAGCACTGCCATGTTACAAGTTATTGTCGGTCTGGCAATGCTGATGGTCCTAATCCGCCAGGGTTGCGCTGCAAGCACAGCTGCCCTGTGGATTACGAGTCCGGTCTCTGCCAGCGATTACATGGTGGTAGCACCGCCATGTAAAGGCTATTGGAGACAGGCCCCCTGCACTGCCCATGCACTTGGTCAGCTGTCATTTAGTTCTTCCAACAGAGTTACACTAAAGTACTCTATCATGAATTCATGACACTGACGGACATGCAATAGTTCCATACACATTTGGCTTTGAAATGGGACATCCATTGCCAAGCAGAAAGAGTAATAGCAGAATACCACCAATTAAAGTGGTATGCCTCCAAATTCACTTGAAAACAAGGAGTGTAGTGAAGATGAAATCAGTACAAAACAGTCTGGAAGGCGCTGACAAAACCAGACCCACCCAGGCGCTGACAAAACCAGACCCAATCACATTAAAAGTGCACAACACCCACAGTGCTGGATGCATTAAAAAGGTGAATCAGAAGTTCACTGAAGCGTCTTGGAAAGTTGGTGTTTAGAAAGGAATGTATCATAGAGGGCAACCTTGCAACTTGCAATTCAAAGGGGCCATGGGCTGATGTGAGTGCCATGTGTTTCAGATACAATAGTGCTTTTAGTCTGCTCAGCTTGTCAAAATTAACATTAAAGGTTGGAATGGAAAGGCCACAAACTTGCTATTGTAATATCAAACATGGGGGAGAAAGGTTTGTTACCACAGAAGGTCACTATTTGAGAACAGATGCCAGATAAGGGATACCTGTTCTCATACCAAAACAGGCTTGATCATTTAGCATCAAGTAACTTCCATTTAAAAGTAACTCAAATACTAGGTGGGTAAAGGAGGCAGGAACTCTTTTCAAGTAACATGCTAAATTTGCCACAAATGCAAATACTCAATGCAATGTCACCTGTTTATAAATCATTGAGTGGCTTACATAAGTTTCACTATCACTTCCACTGAGAAATACTTATTTTTCCCCATTAATACATTTGTAATTGATAGGTAATTCCCTCAGCCCGTGTATACAACTCTCGCCTAAAGCCTCAAATCTCCCTACTGGAAAATGTTTCAAACTTGATATAAACTGAAATGTGGAAATTGGCAGAGGGATAACTCTGCATATTAGGATATTAGCCATACTACTGACGGTTTTTCTGCCACTGTGAAAAGCAGCTTTTATAACTTTTATATTTTAAACATTGTCTATTTTGCCTCCTTGTTGCCATTATCCAATGTTTAAATGTTGGATTAAAAGACAAGACAACTCACATGCTTCCAGGGTTCGCAGTTTAAGAACTTACATATCCAACTGGACTGCATTATAGGTCTAAGTTGACTTTGTCTATGCTGTAAAAAAGGCATGCCATTCTGTATGATGTCAACTGCAGAAGACACAATGGCCCTCATTCTGACCCTGGCGGTCCTAAACTGCCAGGGCCGCGGGCAACGGAAGCACCGCCAACAGGCTGGCGGTGCTTCATTGCCCATTCTGACCGCAGCGGTAAAGCCGTGGTCAGAAAAGGGGATCCGGCGGTTTCCCGCTGGAATACCCCTGGCAGGGCTGAACCTCCATGGCGGCGCTGCAAGCAGCGCTGCCATGGGGATTCCGACCCCCTTCCCGCCATCCTGTTTCTGGCGGTTTTGACTGCCAGGAACAGGATGGCGGGAACAGTTGTCGTGGGGCCCCTGGGGGCCCCTGCACTGCCCGTGCCACTGGCATGGGCAGTGCAGGGGCCCCCTAACAGGGCCCCAGCATGATTTTCACTGTCTGCATAGCAGACAGTGAAAATCTCGACGGGTGCAACTGCACCCGTCGCACCCCTGCAACACCGCCGGCTCCATTCGGAGCCGGCCTCTGTGTTGCAGGGCCTTTCCCGCTGGGCCTGCCGGCGCTCCTTTGGCGGGCACCCGCCGGCCCAGCGGGAAAGCCAGAATGGCCCGCCGCGGTCAGAATGACCGCCAATGTTGTTTAGTGTGTAAATACAAATGAACAGTGTACTCATTCTGTTATCAACAACTGCAAATGCTTTCTTCAAATTGGCCTGATCTATTTGTCTTAAATGAGCAGCGGCTTCCATTTGAGAATGCTTCCACATTTCTTTGTAAATTGCATCCACTAATCTTTTGGAGCAAGGTGATTTAGGACCTAACTAACATCTTGTATATCCATGTCACCAGAAAGGAGAGAGGTGCTCTTTTACAGCTGATAAAGTGGAATGTTGTAACCATTGCTGACATAGCTTCCCTACCCTGTAAGTAGTGACAATCACTGTGTGTTGGGTCTGGATATAACAAGGCCTTCTTGCTTTAAAACATTGCAAGGAGTTTATAAAACATGCATGGCAACCGATTGTGTTCATTGGCCGCAATAGCCAACCAGTCGGACATGGAAGTGTTGAATTAAATGTATAATTCAGAAATATGATAAACAAAAGATGGCAACTAGACTTGCTTAAAAGGGGAGAAATAAAAGGAAGGCACCACTATTAAGGTTTACCTTAATAAGAAAAAGTATCTGTAGTTGACGCAGACATGCTTTAAGTAAGGCATCTGTGCCCCGCACTTGCCAATCTTTTGTCCTCTAAACTGATTTTAAATCAATTCAATTCAATAAATTGTTTCTTTCCAATGTTCATAGTCTTTAATGGCTAGTTGGGAAATGAATGAATTTAAGTTAATTAATTTAGTAATGGTCAGCATGTTTTTCCTTGTCTTTGTAGACAGTAAATTAAAATAATTAGATAAGGATCTGACCTATCATGCCCGGAAAAATATGTGAATTTATCCAAGTATGTTTTAGAACTCCCTACTGGTAGAGTTGGGCAGTGTTCCCACTGTACATAAACACACATTGTAAGCAGAGTACTAGCTCTATGTATGTAATGATGTGCATAATGATGGGAACAAAACATATCAATGTAATTAGTTTAGTTCATGTACAGATATTCACCTTCAAATAAAGTACAATTTTCAAGCTCCGAAAGCATTGAAGAACTGGTTTAACATCCCAATCATCAGAAACTACACCTGGTTTTATTGTTATCGCATCGTCCATTACATCCATTGAAACATAATGAATAGTCTCTGTAGAACCAAAATATCATATGGAACCAAATCCCATCAGGAACCTGGAACAGCAGAAATGTTGACTAGGGACAGGTTTCTTTGAACTTTGTGGGAAGACAAATTAGGATTCAATACCTCATCTACCAGTTCAGCAGCAGGTCATTCAAGAAGGCAATGAGCATTTATGAGCAAAAAAGAAAACAGTCACAAATCCAATGCATAAGAAGAGATCAAACAAGGCAATAATAAGCCACAAATAGGGCCATGGACGGATTGGATAAGTGTATTTAAGCCAGTAAAAAAGCTTATGTATATCATGGAGATTAGAGTCAGTAGAGACTAAAGAAAAATTATCAATGTTTGCAAAATGCCCAAAAGCAATCTGTCTAAAGGTGATTCATCATAAATAACTCTGTTGCTTTGACAAGTGGTAGAGAACTGTAGACTTATATCTGGGGCTTTTCTTTGTATTTGTAGATGTAACTGAAATCAACAGAAGTTCAATCTTCACCATCCCTAACCTAGGGGAAACAATGTTGGTGTTGTCAATGCTTGAAGATGTATTTCCTGTATAGTAGTGAGAGAGAATAGGGAACTACCAAGTAGTCCTTGATGTCTACTGTGGAGGATCATCCACATGATAGAATTTTAGTTGATTGATGGAGACAAAGCGTGGCAAGATCGCAGTTCTGGTACCTTGAATTCCAATGTGCATGGTATGATGGGCAAAATGTATTCTTCACCGCAATCTTTTCACAAAGCAGATCCCCAACTTTTGAAATCCAGCCTCTGGGTTCTGGTTCATCCACAACTCCTACAGTGGCAGCATATGAAGTGGAAAGTTCATATTGGAAGACTTAGAGTTCCTGTAAGACAGCAAGATGTTCCTTTATGCCAAAAGGTGTTTCTGACACCACTGTGCCAGGACCATTAAGATCTGTGACACACATGTGGATGTCAAAGAGGACTTCATATGGTCACCCATAAAACTTGCTAGGCAGGTTATTTAATGCTCTCTGGACTCCGTGAAGGTGGTCAATCCAACTATGAATTTTGCCTCTTAACCTAGCTTTTATGGACTGCTTGAAGTCTCGGTTCTTCCTCTCCACTATCAAATTTCCCCCAGGATGACATTGAGATGAATAATGCACAGCCACACCCAGGGTATCCATGTATGCTTTGGAGGAGACTGAAGGCCCTGGTATGAGTGGATATGTCCTTATAAAGACTTGAAAATCTTTTATAACACTGTGAGCATTAACCGATCGCTGTGGCCACACCCAGAGAAATTTGAAACAAGAATCTACAGGAAGGAAGATGTTTTTGAGTGCACCATCCAAATTCAGGGGGCCACAATGGTCTAGATATACACACTGCAAAGGTTTGCTTGAAACTAGAATGGGTGACTGCGATGGGCATTTAATGGTGGGACCTTTAATTTGTTGTCAAGTGTCACAACCAAGGAAATATTACTTTGTCTGTTTGTACATACCATGCCACCAATGGCATTTATGTAGCAAAACAACTGTATCTGCCACACCAGCATGAGCAGATGCTACCCACTCATGTTCTGCTTTAATCAATTCTAGCCTGCGATCTTGATTAGGGAACACCGGATCACCCACCCCAGGAATGGTAACATAAGGAGTATTTTGGGCACTTAAGTGATAGGAATATTTTGCTGATGCTTTTGGTAAAGGGGTGCCATTAAATGAAGTGTTCACTGTAGCCACCATTTCTTCATCCACCCTCATAAGGGAACAACTAATTATAGCTACAATAGCAGTAAGGACTGCAGATTTGGCTGCTTCATCAACCAATTAACTCCATACAACGTGTACTTCAGCACAGTTATGCACACCCCAGTGCTTTGGTGCCTGGTGCCTAAAGCAGGATGAGCTACAGTGTATCTAATGTATTTACACTGATCAAGAGGCAAAATGTTAGTGGGCATGGGGTTTTCTAGTTCATACTAGAGAAATACTTAAGTTTGTAGTTTAGGGTCAAACACATAGGTGGTCATTCTGACCTCGGCGGTAAAAGGCGCCTACCGCCGGTCAGAAATCCTCCATAATCCCGCCGCGGTCGCGGAAACCCGCCACGGTCATTCTGACCCGCAGAAGGCAAACCTCCGAAAATCCGACCGCCACAACAGACCGCCAGACCAGCGGTCGGCG
Organism: Pleurodeles waltl; assembly: GCF_031143425.1. Taxonomy (NCBI): domain Eukaryota; kingdom Metazoa; phylum Chordata; class Amphibia; order Caudata; family Salamandridae; genus Pleurodeles; species Pleurodeles waltl. Next base: position 1,463,095,419 of record NC_090444.1, read on the forward strand.
GAAAGGTGGAGGTGACCAAACCTCCACCGCCACGCCAAACAGAAATACGCCCATGCCATTACGACCCACGAATCCACGCGGCGGTCATTCAAACGCGGTATTCCATTGGCGGGACACACCGGCGCGGTCAGAATACACACAAACGAACAAAACTCAGCCACATTGGACGATTTGAATCCCACACACCTGATACACATACACACACCACTCCCACACACACAATACAATATAAAACACCCACCCACATCACCCACAAACCCCTACGCTTAAAAATTCGTAAAGAAGACAAGAGCGAGACACCAGCATCCAAAACATAACAGCCACAGCCACTCAACACCATCACCCACACACTATCCACACACAAAACAACACACACCACCACACTCAACTCACTTAAATACACATACTCCACCCCACACATCATACACACCACCCCATGACACCCCAAAGACAACCCCGCTTCACAGTCGAAGAACTCAGGGTCATGGTGGAGGAAATCGTTCGGGTAGAGCCCCAGCTGTTCGGCACACAGATACAATACACCAGCATTGCCCGGAGGACGGAGCTATGGCAGAGGATTGTCGACTGGGTGAACGCAGTGGGACAGCACCCCAGAAATCGGGAAGACATCAGGAAGCGATGGAACGACCTACGGGGGAAGGTGCGTTCCATGGTATCCAGGCACAACATCGCCGTGCAGAAGACTGGCGGAGGACCCCCACCTCAACCCCCACAATTCACATCATGGGAGGAGGAAGTCTTGAACATCCTGCATCCTGACGGCCTCGCAGGAGTCAGCGGAGGAATGGATACTGGTAAGTTGAAGCTTCAATACTGCTTCCCCCCCACCTGCATGCCAAATCAGACCCCAACCCTCACCCCCATCCTCGAACCCCACCCTCACCCCCACCCCCATCCTCACCCCCACCCTCACCCCCACCACCATCCGCACCCCCACCACCATCCTCACCCCCACCCCCAGCACACCTATTCCCCGCCAATGTCTCACCATCACAACCCACACATCCCAAAACCTAGGCCTGCATGCGTCCACTAAGCATGGACACCCATCACCAAAGCATGCCCAATGCATATACACATCCCCCCCACAAGCCACCCTCACCAAAGCCCCCACACACGAATGCCAGCACTTGGGGACACGGGAACCCACAGATACACCCATATGCGACACATTTAAACTATAACCATACCTCTATACCCCTGCAGGACCCGACCGTCAACACACCGCAGCGGAGGGGCCAGAATTCTCCACACCCCCCACCCAAGAGGCCGTCAGCGATGACAGCAGCTCTGTCGACCTGGACACCGATGACCAGCCCGGACCATCGGGGACCTCTGGACAGTCGGTTCCCCTCACACAGGCCCAGGCCACTACAGACCCAAACCCCTCTGGGAAAACCAGCACAGCTCCCACCCAGCGGGCCCATGCCTCTGTCTCCAGGGCGCGTCAATCTGCGGTGTGTCTACCACTACAGGGCACCCAGGATAACCCACCACCCCAACAACAACAGGGACCTGGGGGCAGTGGTAGTGGGCACACCGGCCAGGGGGCAGAGGCCCAGGGAAACAGGGCAACTCGGCGGACAGCTGTGCGACGGGGGGGGAGGAGAGGCCCAGGGAACCCACTCTCCACGAGGTCCTCACCACCATCATGGGAGCATACAACCGCTCCCAGGAGACGATGGCGACGGTACTGGCCCGGTTCCAGGAGATCCAGGTGCTGCAGGAGGAACACTATCGGGGGTACAGGGAGGACATCAGAGCCATCAACACCACCCTGGTTACCATGGTAGGGCTGCTGCAGGACCTCGTAAACAGCAGGGCGGACACTGAACAACACCCAAGGGCCCCTGCCACTAGCCTGGACCAAGAACAGCCATCCACCTCCGCCGGCGCTAGTGGACAGGAGGCCCCCGCACAGCAGCAGCCCACCAGACCCCCACCTCCTGCAGGAGAAGAACCACCCCGCAAGAAGGCCCTGAGATCTCGCAAGAAGACAGAGTAGGATGTCAAGACCCCCGCCAGCAAAGGATACCACCTGATGTCATCCCACTGTCCCACATTGTCACCCTGTCCATCCTTGAACTGCCCATGCTCCATCTCTCCACAGGCCTCTGGACAATGCACCTGTGTGACTGTTACTCTGGACTTTGCCATGGACATTCCTTCACCATAGCCCCCACCCACTTGAAACCACCCATCCCATTTTGAGCACTTCAATAAACACCTATTTTGCACCAAAATATCAGGAGTCTGGCTGTGATTTCAATAGATTGTAATTGACATGACAGTGCAAATATGTCCTTGTACATGGTGAAGTCAACAAACAGCTGCCACAAAGCTGTAGTCCATGGGGAAACGAAGCACAGGACTCATAGTGGGGACCCCAGATCTGAAATAGGGAGGGAAAAGCCAAAACTCAGTCATCATACACTGGGGCAAATAGACAGGCAGCAGAGATGCTGCAGAGTAGTTAACATTTACTAAATTATCTTTGAAATGTTACCTGTGTCCTATTGGAAGTACTGTTCAATGATTCTGTCCCTGTTGTCTGTTTCAGCCCCGTCGTCTTCCTCCTCGTCACTCTCCTCAGGTTCCACCGCTGCCACAACACCACCGTCTCGACCATCCTCCTGCAGGAAAGGCACCTGGCGGCGCAAAGCCAGGTTGTGAAGCATGCAGCAGGCCACGATGATGTGACACACCTTCTTAGGTGAGTACATTAGGGATCCACCGGTCATATGCAGGCACCTAAACCTGGCCTTTAGGAGGCCAAAGGTGCGTTCGATCACCCTCCTAGTACGCCCATGGGCCTCATTGTACCGTTCCTCTGCCCTGGTCCGGGGATTCCTTACTGGGGTCAGTAGCCACGACAGGTTGGGGTACCCAGAGTCCCCCACTAGCCATACACGGTGTCTCTGTAGCTGTTCCATCACGTAAGGGATGCTGCTATTCCTGAGGATGTAGGCGTCATGCACTGACCCTGGGAATTTGGCATTTACATGCGAGATGTACTGGTCAGCCAAACACACCACCTGGATGTTCATTGAATGGTAATTTTTTCTGTTCCTGTACACCTGCTCCCTGTCTCTTGGGGGAACCAAAGCCACATGGGTCCCATCAATGGCACCAATTACGTTGGGAATATGTCCAAGGGCGTAGAAATCACCCTTCACTGTAGCCAATTCGCCCACCTCAGGGAAAATGATGTAGTTCCTCACGGATTTCATCAGGGCAGACAACACTCTGGATAACACCTTCGAAAACATGGGCTGAGACATTCCGGAAGCAATTCCCACGGTTGTCTGAAATGACCCACTTGCCAAGAAATGTAGTACTGACATGACCTGCACCAGAGGGGGAATCCCTGTGGGTTGGCGGATGGGGGACATCAGGTCGGGCTCCAGCTGGGCACACAGTTCATGGATAGTGGCACGGTTAAGACGGTAGGTCAGGATAATGTGGCGTTCTTCCATTGTCGACAGGTCCACCAGCGGTCGGTACACGGGAGGATTCATCCGTCTCCTCGCCCAACCCAGCGGACGGTGCCTAGGAAGGACAACATGGAGCACACAGTCAAGCAACCCACAGGTACGTACTCACAGCTAGCACAGTATACGATTCTCTATGCAGTGAATGGCGTGTCTGAGTGGCTATGCAAGGCCTAGGCCTGTGTGACGCAGTTGAAATTGAGCCATGTGGGCCCTGGAAATGGCGGCTGCCTGACCTGTGAAGTGTGACAATGGGATGTGAGGTCAATGCGCTGGCGTGGCACACCGCGGCGGGCGGCGGGCGAAGACCGCGGCGCGAAGCCGCATTGGTTAACATTTAAGCCTATGGGTTTCAGGAGCCAATGGCGAAGGGCGCCGGCGGTGGCGGGACGCACCGCCGCGGTACACACCGCCGCGGACGTGACCGCCATTTTCTATCTACTTATCCACTTGCGACTTGAACTTTCACAGGAGAGGACCTATACTGCAAGTGTTGCTGTGACCTCGGTCTGGAAGGGACAATGGCTGCTGCGACTGGGGAAAGGGCCCCTGCCTTCACTGGAGAGGAGTTGGAGAAACTTGTGGATGGGGTCCTCCCCCAGTATGCGCTACTCTACGGTCCTCCAGACCAACAAGTGAGTTTAATTCAATATGGATTTGGGGCCACTGGCTGGCTTGGGGGCCTGGCGGGGATGGGGGGCATGTTGGGGCTGGCGGGGGGCCTGGCGGGGGGCCTGGCGGGGATGGGGGGCATGTTGGGCATGGAGGGGGGCATGGCGGGGGGCCTGGCGGGGATGGGGGGAATGTTGGGCATGGCGGGGGGCATGGCGGGGGGCCTGGCGGGGATGGGGGGCATGTTGGGCATGGCGGGGGGCCTGGCGGGGATGGGGGGCATGTTGGGCATGGCGGGGGGCATGGCGGGGGGCCTGGCGGGGATGGGGGGCATGTTGGGCATGGCGGGGGGCCTGGCGGGGATGGGGGGCATGTTGGGCATGGCGGGGGGCCTGGCGGGGATGGGGGGCGTTGGGCCACTGGAAAGGAAAATGCTGAGAAACTTGAACGTGGTATTTCTCCCTCCCTGTACGTGTCACATAGGTCCGCGCCCATGAGAAGATCGGGATTTGGCGTGCCATCGCCAAGGAAGTCCGGGCCCTGGGGGTCCACCATCGACGGGGCACCCACTGCCGCAAGAGGTGGGAGGACATCCGCCGCGGGACCAAGAAGACCGCCGAGTCTCTGCTGGGGATGGCCTCCCAACGTAGGCGGGGTGCCTGCCGTCAACTGAGCCCCCTGATGTTCCGGATCCTGGCGGTGGCCTACCCTGAATTGGATGGGCGCGTGAGGGCAGCACAGCAGACACAAGGGGGTGAGTACAAGCATTATCTACTCTGTTGTCGCGCAGTGGAGGTGTCTGGGTGGGGGAGGAGGGCTGGGGGTCCCCCTAGGCCAGGGCGATATCTGTAGGCTGGGCACCCCCGTAAGCCCCTGTGTCCCCAGCCACCACCCTCAGTAGTTTGTCAGTACAGCCATCCCTGGGCCGTGTCATCCATGGGTGCAGTTGTCAACTCTAGGCGTGTAGGCCATGTTCCACGGAATGCGTAGCGTACCCCAAGTGCGCAACTTAGTGCAGGGGGCATCTGTGTCTGTCATGTCCGCTAACTGTACCGGAGATCCATGTACTCAATATGCCTTTATTTCTCTCTCCCCCCCCCTTTTTGTTTGTCTTTCTGTGCTTGTGTGCATCAGCATCATCAGGCGAAGGAGAAGTGGCATCGGGGCAGGAGGGAGCTGCATCTCACATGGCCCAGGAGGGCCATGCCACAGAGTCTGACTGGACCAGTGAGACGGAGGGCGAGGGGAGCTCCACAACGGGGACGACTGGACCCTGCAGCGACACGGACACGTCCTCGGAAGGGAGCTCCCTTGCGGGGGTGGCACCATCCGTGCCCCCGCCATTACAGGTACAGCCGCCACCCAGCGCACCATCTCCGCCCTCCCAGCAGCCCCTCAGCGTTCGCCCCGTGCCCGCTCTGCCAGGAAGCCGGGCATCTCCTTCGCCCCAGGCACCTCAGGCCCTGCCCCTGTTACCCCCGCTGCCCTCAGTGAGGAGGTCATTGACCTCCTCCGAACGCTCATTGTTGGGCAGACTACCCTTTTGAATGCCATCCAGGGGGTGGAGAGGGAGGTTCATCGCAGCAATGCGTACCTTGAGGGCATTCATTCGGGTCAGGCTGCCCATCAGCGATCGTTCCAGGCTCTGGCCTCAGCACTGACGGCAGCCATTGTCCCTGTCTCCTGCCTGCCTCTACTAACTCCCTCCTCCCAGTCTCCTGTTCCTCTGCCTGTCCCACCCACACCATCAGACCAGCCTGCACACACCTCAACACCCAAGAGAAGCTCATCCAAACATAAGCACCACAGATCACGCAGACATTCACACACGCAACATTCCGATGCAGACATGCCAACAGTCACTACCACCTCTGTGACCCCCACCTCCTCGTCTCCCTCCTCCCTCCCTGTGACGTCTACACTCACACCTCCATTCACCTCACCATCAGCCAGTGTTTCCATCACCAGCACACCCTCCACTCCAGTCCGCACACGTGCAGTCACCACCCCCACTGCCATTTACACGTCCCCTGTGTCCTCTCCCACTGTGTCTGTCACCCCCTCTTCCACACCACACAAACGCAGCCACCCACCCACCCAACAGCCATCCACCTCACGACAGCCTATCCCTCCTGCACCTGCACCCAAAGACAGCAAACGTGACTCACCTACAACCACATCCTCTCCCTCCACTCCCATTCCCACTGTACCTACCACTCTCCATTGTCCCAAGAAGCTCTTCCTCGCCACTACTAACTTCTTTCCTGACCCTGAGCCCCCCCCTCCTTCTCGTCGGGGTAAGAAGAGCACCTCAGCCACCACCAGCCCTGCAGCCCCCTTGACAAGGGTGCAGGGGTATTGGAGCCCGCCAGCCCGCATGTCTGGATCTTCGCCCAGCAGCAAGGGGACAGCCAGCCCACCCCCTGGGAAGAGGAGCAGAAGGCGGAAGGGGCGCCGCAGGAGCCAGCCTTCTACATCCCCCCCGGACACCACCCAGAGACAGTCACCAGCCACAGCTCCAAAGGGAGGAAAGGGCCACAGGCCGACGACTAAGGAGGGCAAGGGCAGCAAGTTGGAGAGGTCAGGCAGCAGGCCTGCTGCCCAGGAGGAGCCCACAACCCCCATAGCCGCTGCCCCGGGAGGAACCGGCACAGCTGCCCCGGGAGAGCCAACCACCCCCATAGCCGCTGCCCAGGGAGGACCCAGCCCAGCTGGCCAGGAGGGCCCCACCACCCACAGCCCAGGTGGGCAGTGAAGGAGCACCATCCCCGCTGCCCAGGAGGGCACCACCAGGCAATTAGCAGTTGGCCATAGACCGTCCGCCGTCTCAAGAACTGCTGAACTGGGCCCTTCAAGGCAAGGACCGCTGAACTGGGCCCCACCGTCTCAAGAACCGCTGAACTGGGCCCCGCCGTCTCAAGAACCGCTGAACTGGGCCCCGCCGTCTCAAGAACCGCTGAACTGGGCCCTTCAAGGCAAGAAGCGCTGAACTGGGCTCCGCCGTCTCAAGAACCGCTGAACTGGGCCCCGCCGTCTCAAGAACCGCTGAACTGGGCCCCGCCGTCTCAAGAACCGCTGAACTGGGCCCTTCCAGGCAAGAAGCGCTGAACTGGGCCCCGCCGTCTCAAGAACCGCTGAACTGGGCCCCGCCGTCTCAAGAACCGCTGAACTGGGCCCTTCAAGGCAAGAAGCGCTGAACTGGGCCCCGCCGTCTCAAGAACCGCTGAACTGGGCCCCGCCGTCTCAAGAACCGCTGAACTGGGCCCCGCCGTCTCAAGAACCGCTGAACTGGGCCCTTCAGGGCAAGAACCGCTGGCCCTTTGGCAGACGTGGCAGGGCAGGATCTATCTCGGGCAGGGCTGCAGGATGTCCTCTGGCCAACTTGCCTCCTCCAGTGGCAGTGGGGTCTGTTATGGACTGTATGGACTATGGCTTTGCTCTCCCCAGGATGGCCCAGTGGGCAGGCCACCCACTATATGGACTGTATGGACTGTGGCTTTGCTCTCCCCAGGATGGCCCAGTGGGCAGGCCACCCACTGTATGGACTGTATGGACTGTGGCTTTGCTCTCCCCAGGATGGCCCAGTGGGCAGGCCACCCACTGTATGGACTGTATGGACTGTGGCTTTGCTCTCCCCAGGATGGCCCAGTGGGCAGGCCACCCACTGTATGGACTGTATGGACTGTGGCTTTGCTCTCCCCAGGATGGCCCAGTGGGCAGGCCACCCACTGTATGGACTGTGGCTTTGCTCTCCCCAGGATGGCCCAGTGGGCAGGCCACCCACTGTATGAACTGTATGGACTGTGGCTTTGCTCTCCCCAGGATGGCCCAGTGGGCAGGCCACCCACTGTATGGACTGTATGGACTGTGGCTTTGCTCTCCCCAGGATGGCCCAGTGGGCAGGCCACCCACTGTATGGACTGTTTGGACTGTGGCTTTGCTCTCCCCAGGATGGCCCAGTGGTCATGGAGTCCCCTCGTGGATCTGGCGTCGTGTACTCAAGTGGCTGAGGTGCCCCCCCTTCCCTTCCCCCTGAGGTGCCTGTCCTATTTTCTTTCTGATGCCCCTGCAGTGTTCTCTCCGTGGAGTTCTTGTCGTGGGACTGGGCCTTGCCCCTTTGCACAGGACCCCTGTGATCCACGGACAGTGGTTGGACTACATTTAGTAGCTGTATATATTTTGTACATAGTTTATTTATTAATTGGGATTACTGGTGTACATATTTCAATATATCTGCCCGTTTATGATCTCTTCTTTTGGTCTTTGCATTATTTCGGAGGGGGGTGGTTTGTGGGTTGTGACAGTGATCTGTGGGAATGCATTGATGTGTGTGTTGTAGTGGGTGTGGGTGGGTGGGTGTGTGCCGGTAATCTTTTCCCTCCCCTGTGTCGTAGGTGCCGTACTCACCGATGTCTTCCGCGCCGCCGGGCGTGCTCCTGGTATATGAGCAGGAATAGGAGTGCGGGGATGACCTGCAACTCTGGCTCCATACTGCCGGAATCTCGCGTGGAGTGCGTAGAGGTGAGCGTTTTCCCGTTCGTAGTCTGTTTCCGCCGTGTTCTTATCGGCGGTGCTCCCGCCCCGGAAAAGGTGGCAGATTGGTGGGTCGTAATAGGGTGGGCGGTACTTTGTCTGCCGCCGGGCTGTTGGCGGGAACCGCCGCGCTGTTTGTTTGTACCGCTGTGGCGGTCGGAGTGTTAAGTTGGCGGGCTGTGTTGGCGGTTCCCGCCAGGGTCAGAATTGCATATTTTAGACCGCCGGCCTGTTGGCGTCTTGGCCGCCGCTTTATCACCGACCGCCAGGGTCAGAATGAGGGCCATAATCTACATCAGTGGTATTGAAGGAAGTGGCCTGTTGTATCCATCTAGGATGTAGGGCCTTTGCATTCAGAACGCTAGCCTATGTGACAGCTTCTAAGGCAGGAACGGCAGTAATGACAATGAGGCGTTTCCCTTGAGCCAGTGGTCTTTCTTTAATAATCGCCATCTGAACTGCAGTCAGTATTTTGTTAAGTGGATGCAAAATGCATTTGAGCATTTGAATATAAATGCAATTTATATGCCATCAGCACTGTAATACCTTCATTTAATGTGACATAGCTAAAGGCAATACACTCAGTATTATCCGGATAATCAGATTTGTTTTGTTCACATGTGTAAATGTTTTGCTTCAAGCATGTCTGTCTGTAGTGATCTGAGTATTTGTGTATGGAATGGTGTCCAATGTTTACTGGAAAAATCTTGGTGAAATAAATCATCCAGTGGTTTCATGCATTGTGCATAATCTGGTAGGTATGTTCTGGCAAAATTGAAGAATCCTAACAAGGATTGTGTTTTTATGGTATTTGATGGTTGTAATTCAGCACACTTCTCAAGTAAATATGGTTCCAAGGTCTTCCCTTCATTTGATATCTCACATCCTAGGAACAGGAGACGGAGAAAGACAATTTTTCTTTTCTTAAAATTGGATTTGTAGCCATGACCTCCAAATCCCAAAACAATGTGATCTGTCCTGGGTAAATGACTGTTTAGGTCACCATCTGCCAGATATTGACATAGGACAATGGTTCTGGATCAATATCAGGTATTATTGATGTTATAAGGGTAGGGGACAGCCCTGGACTGTTCTTGTACCGCTGGGGGAGCTGGCTAAAATGGCCCTGTGAGCCGAGCACAGAAAAAGCAGTTTGATTACTGCTTTCACTTCCTATGTTTTGGGAGAACAATCCATTGGTAATATCGACGGTTGTTTTATAATTTTGTATGAATAATATTGTTCATTAATGCTTTACTATGTGAGTTTTGTATTGCAAATGCGTATCTATGGCTATTTAAATATTTGTATCATAAGACTATTTTATTCTGTAGGAGTGATCTGGCACAGCTACTTTGAACGGGGAGTTGTTCATGGGAGATACACAGGGTTCAATTACTCCCTGGTACTTGTGAGTGACTTCTTCTCAATGGAGCTTTTGCTTCATGGTTTATTATGTAGTGGGTTTGCACTTGCAGACTGGACCTTGTGGGTATTTCATGATAAGGTGAGTCCTTATCCAAGCACACATGGTTGCGATATAATTCAGGGACTTGTGCAAGACCCCAATCTGAAACGTATGCTTGTTTTACTTGATAAGGAACAAGGACCGAAAAGATGATAAAATCACATCTTCCCCTTGGGGGGGAGTTCTAACAAGCCACGGTGGCCAATCTTTTTTTGTCAAGAGAATGCTATAACTGAGTGTTAGTGTTTCCCAGAAAATTACTTTAATGATGTGCATTATGTCCCCCTCAATTTGTATGTTCAATTTATATACTCTTGAGGGGCAACTTGCCTATCTGGGGTTTGACTTCTAAGTAGTTGTTAATTGCTTTCACACCCAGAAATACTTAAAGATTCTGGTGAACTATTGTGACTTCTGCCACACCGTGTAACAGAGTCACTGCCAATGTGTTGTTCTGCAGTAATGTTCTCAATAAGTGTGGCATATTTTACTGAAATTCTGGCAACCTTTTACTTTTTGAATTGGGCTTTTATTGAACAAGTTACTCTTCCTTCTTTATGATGATATCAGATGAGTATTGCAAGTCCTTTTTTAGTTTCACATACTCTTCTTGTCTGTGTTCTGACCACCCCACTCTCTCAAACTGTTTGTTGGATGAATCCTTAAAGGAACAAGAAGGGCGTGTATCAGTATATTGATACCTGTCAGGCTGTTTTAAATTATCATGGTTACATAAATCATAACATTTTTTAGAGTTCTCCGGCTGCAGAGATTCTCCCAGTAATTTCATTTTATCTTTTTTTGATCTGTGTTTGTCCCAGCTATTTTTTAGAAGACTCTTATACTTTCTTGGTGTTATCCTTTTTGGAATTAGTTTTTAAGCGGTGGCATATTTGCTCTGGCCCCCAGGTTATCCTAACCCGTGGATGTATAGGTTTTGGGAATAATTTTCAAGCTCTGGATTTAAAAATAGAACTTGCACGAGTTGTGTTGCCGAACTGTCAATGCTGCTGACTTTCCTTCTATAGTTCCTAAAATACTTAAGGATACTGCAGCAACATTGCCAATTAACTTCATCCCCAAGTCCAGGGCAAGGGCAGCCCCATATTAATTTTGTATCTGTTTCAACACGTCTTATAAAATTTAGTGCCACGAGTTATAGTATATATTGCTGCAAGGACTGTACCCCATGTTGCACAGGCATCAATAGAGGACACCATCTCAAGTGGCAGGCACATTGTGATAATTCAATGTTTGTCAATGGTTCCTGTAGGGAAAAACACTACTTTAATCTAGTTTGCTTTTTGAGCAATCCAGAAAGGAATTCTCCTCCCGTCTGGTGGGTACCTTACCAATAGTAGCTTTAATACTCACTGGTTAATTCCCGGTATAGCCAAGCCCTCACTGGGAGAGTATTTAAGGTATGCATGACAAATTGTGTTAAGCCTCTGTACAATCCAGCTAGATTATTATATAGAAGGCATGGAGCACCTGCTGCTAAATTTTATATGTTTGGGTATGGTGTGTAGCTAGCTAAAACTGGCCATGTGGCCCGTCGTAACTGAGGGGACCCAAACTAACATGTTAAATATTGTGTGGTAGGGTGATTTGGAACCAATTTTTGTTTTCTGGATATGCTAAAAGTATTTCTAAGTAATTATATGCTCTTTATTGGACTGTTGGGTTGGGCACTGTGTATGTATGAAATATATTTGTATTGGCATCGACTTGAGGAAAGGTGACCCATGAGTAAAATACTTCAATTTTGTACACTTTGTGTACCTCTACCACAAACGTATAATCTCCACCCCTATTAGGTAGTCCATTTTGGAGTAAATGTTGTAAGACAGCCTATCTACAATTGACAAGAATATTAACTAGATTCACCATTTTGGTGAATGGAGTTCAGAGAAGGAGATATTAAAATGCGGTATCCTTTTAGAGGTTAAAGCTTGAACAGCCTACAAACAAATTTCAGTACTTCTTATATTGCTGAGAAGGATTTCTTCCCTATCATCACAGGTGTCATTTTTAATGTGTGCATGGCACCTTGGGCACACAAGTGAAAACTACTTAGGAGACCCGTTAAGTAGGTACCTAATGTCAATACGTTGGGAGCTCTATGTTATATTGTTCCTCTTAATATAATAGAACTGCATATGAGGACAACAGAACTTCAAAATGTGGTATACTAGCTCCATTCACATCATCAGGAGATGTTTGCCCAATTTCTGTGAGGCTCACAGTGCCTCACCTGAACCCCTGAACCCACCAGGGTGGTAGGTAATTACAGCAACCTAAACATGACACTCTGACTCATCAGGCAAGTTGTGAAAATAGATCTCACCCTCTTGTTCTATTGCTCATGCATGCCCAGGCAAAAACAGAAAAGATATATAAACTAAGTTGTCAATGTATTAATTAAAACTTAATCTTGCATAAAGTGAATGAGCTGCAATAATTAGGCAGATTAGACAAAGGAGAGCAACAAGCATGGTGAACATGGTAAAGGAAATTAATAATCCAACCATGGTAAATGTTACAGAAGTTCTACAGGTTCTATAGGTTCCTACCCAACCCTAAAACTACACTGAGAACATAGTGGGTGAACCATTCTCTCTGGTCCAATCTAAGGGATTAGCCCCAGCCCCATACCTGAAGACAGGGTCAGGAGTTGGCCTGCAGTGTAGATGCATTCCTCTCGGAAGCTGATTGATTAGTGTCAGCAGAGATCAATGCCCTTTGCCCGGTCCGAGTCAGTGCACCGTTTATATAATAAGGCCATACTGTGCAGTAATCACAGCTCTGATGCAATGCTGTGTCTACATGTTAGAAGCTGTTTCCTGAACAGGCACCACAAGATCTAGGATATCATGTATAGTATTCCTAGGCTTGAACAGAAAGTACTGATTACATGCCGTACAAAAGCTAACTTAACAAGCAACTTGTACCAAATATTTGTGCAAATGTCATTGCTAAAAGCAGTATAGCTAAAACGTTATAAAATATGGAATATAAAATGAAGCTAAAAACAGAGGGAACCAACTTGGGTCCAAAGTATCCTCATGACAGCTTGCATGCCCCACTGAAGGAAATTCAATTTCTAGAAATGTGTTTAAGTCCGAATGTGGAGGCCTTCACCGAGAATAATGGAGACCAGTATCCAAGCAATGTCAAAATGTTCATGGGTATACGGCTTACTTCACAGCCAGCTCACAGCTTACCCCACTGACAACTTAGCAACAACTACTTTTTATCCATAATTTGTTTCTAAGTTAGCAGGTAATCTTTCCATTGGATGTACCTGGTACCTATATCTGACCCGTGCTCCATCGCGGCGGCACTTAACTTTTTACTTTTGACCAGTATTGTGCAACCAGATACCTGTGGTTGCCACTTTGTGCTTTTTGGGGCTATTTTTATTTACAACTTTAAAAATTCATGTTTCCAGATCTACTGACTGGATTTGTGTTATTTTGGTATTATTTTATTTATTGAAGTGTTCTTTGTTTTTCTCAATTGGTGTGGGATTTCTCTTGTGCTGTTTTTTCACTTATCACTTCTTGAGAAATGTATAAATACTTTACACATTGCCTCTATATTTAGTCTTACTGCTTTGCGCCAAGCTACCAGAGAGTTGAGTACAGTTGTATTTAGTGACTTACCCTGACAGGTATTGAGACTATTAGCTGAGATGAGGCTTACCCTGACAAGGATTGAGATTATTATTTGAGGTGAGGCAAAACAGTACTAAGTGTCAACTGTGGTTATCTGGCGGCGCCTGAAGGGACAAAGGTAAGGTTTAAGGCGGACCATGACAGAATACAGTTCAGATACAACAACAAGTTTTGTCTTGTTAAAGAGTTCTACTATTGGATTTACTCTGTAGAATTTAAGTCAAAAATCCTATTGTGGCAAGGCAGCAGGCTGTGGCTGAAGAGACGTCCATGTCATCAGGTAGCCACTGGACGAGGTCTCAGTGAAGTCATAGACTTTTTCCAGCAAAGCTCAGAGTGGTAGAAATTTGAAAAGTCCCTCACTGACCAAATACGTTTTCACTCCTTCACCTGGTGAAGATTTACCTTCTGATTTATGGCCTGATTTAGAGTTTGGTGGATAGGTTACTCCATCACAAGTGTGACGGATATCCTGTCAGCCTTATTACAATTACCATAGGATATAATTGTATTGTAATATGGGGAATATTTGTCACATTTCTGATGGAGTAACCCCATCCACCAAACTCTAAATCAGGCCCTTAGTCTTGCTTAGAGCTCAGATTCTTCCAGCTGGGTAAGGCTATAGATTGCAGGTGAAAAATGGTCCATGAGATGAATACCTTCTCCAAGAGGTCCTGCTGAATTTAATTTGCTGCCGCAGAGAAAAGCATAGATGGAGCAAACACCATCTTTGGCCTAGCAGCGATGCATCTACATCCCCTGTCAATTTTTAGAGTGAAAAGTTGGCAAAAGGTATGGGTGGGTAGAATGTTCAATTTCTCCTGTGGTATTAGTGGAATTTGGTGACTCTGCACTACTCTTGTAATGTGGAGTTCTGAGACAATTAAGGCAATCTCTAGCACAATTTTCCAATGTAGGTGGTCTTGTGCAGTCCCAGTTAGACAGCTTCTTCTTGAGAAGATTTGCTGCAGTTTGAGTAGATTTTGCAATCAAGAGGCAGCAAAATGGCTGTGTGCTATTGTGCACCACATGGTGCAGTATGTGCTGATTTTTCTTTTCTACTCATGCTACGAGAGCTAAATTGCAGCTCAATATACATAGTTTCAGTCTATTGGCAGATCTCTGTGGAATCTATTGGAGTTTTTTTGTAACTCTGCTCAATTCCGGTTACTGAAATTCAAAGAGTTCCAGGGACCCTTCGCAAAAATGTTCGATCTCCCAGGTTCAAGGATTTGCTTGGAGGAAGACACTTTGTCACCAGCCAAGGGTTAACAACCTTCAGGAAGCACTTGGGGAGCTACGACTCACTACAGCAGACGCCAACAGCAGGGTCCAGGTGGACCTGGGCAGTTGAATAGGCAGGTAAATGGTCTCTTGACTCTTGTTGGGTCCCTGTAGACTAAATTAAGAGGTCAGTCTTATGACCCTTGGAGTCCTGTTCCTTGTCTAGGGTCAAGACAAAGAGCAGGTCCAGTCTTCACAGCTCTTCTCGGGTCACAGGTAGCATGTACAATCCTCTTCTGTTCTTCCATGGGTCCAGAAATGATATGAAGAGGGTACTGTGGGTGCCATTGTTATGTCCAGTGCAAGCCTGTGGGTGGAGGAAAGACCTGGCCATTCCTTAGACAAAGTACCAACATGTCAGAACCCTACCTTCCTTGTGCAGAACTCCTATGCTCACCCCGGTATGGCCAGGAAAATGAGCAATCTCTTGTCTATGTTCATTCAAAACATGCCCTCTCTAACTGGGCTTGTAGTTTGATGGGTTTGGTGGAAAAAGAAGGAGGCAAGACCCGGGGTGAGCTACATCTGCCTGTGACAGGGAAGATCTTTTTGAATTTAATTAAGTTCTTGGGCACATCCCAAATGGTTAGCCTGCCAGAGAAACAGATTACCTCCTCAAACCTTAGGCTTTTGCCTCAGCGCTATGAGCATGCTTATACCTATTCAGGGTAGTTGGTCAGCTCCTGGATGACAACACAAATGCAAAATGACTTACTAATATTTGAAAGGATTGTTTAGGCCAGTCAAAAAGTCTAGTTTGACAGGTGAGATTTGCAATTTAATCCTGCATATCCAGCTGGCAGCAGGCATGCAACCATGTTTACATTTCCACTATAGTGGACCCCACTAGGCAACATTGTCAGACCCCATGGCCTAAACACAATCTCCTGCGCAGACAAAACCCAACTCATCCTCTCACTCACCAACGAACCCACCATCACCAAAATGAAGTTCCACAATTGCATGACAAGTGTCATTTACTGGATGAAATAAAACTACTTGCAACTAAACATAGACAAGACTGAGGTTCTGATCTTAGGCAAGCACAGCAACACATGGAATGACTCCTGGTGGCCTTCAGAACTAGGACCCACACCCACTTCCTCCGAACATGCCAGAAACCTTGGAATCATCATTGACAATGGGTTCACCCTGGAATCACAGATTAACACTGTCTCCTCCGCCGGCTTCTTCATTCTGCACATGCTATGGAAGATCTTGAAGTGGCTACCCCTCCACATGAGAGGCACAATGAAGCAATCTCTCATCACCAGTTGACTGAACTGCAGCAACGTCCCATGGGACCACTGCCTGCTCTGAAAAAATAATTTTGCTCCCATTCACAAAGGGGAAGGGATCCCATGGGGACTGCTACCCATTTGCGAATGGGTTAGCACCAGTTTGAATCTGGGACTAACTGCATATGTTTTGCGACCACATTCGCGGTCAGAAAACAATCATACATACCATGTAGATTCAGCATTGGGAAGGGATGACCTTGTCACGCCCCTTCCTAATACTGTATCGCAAAACCCAAACTACGATTTGGTAACAAGTCACAAACAGGCTGATTCGTCATTTGCAACTTCAAAACTGCTTCGTACATCTGGCCCTCAGTTCCTTGAACAAATATATTTGAGGTAAAGTATACCATTAAAAATCCTACTATGCCACCAATTGTATTTGTAATTTTCCAGAAGTGGTTGTTTTTCCCAAATGAGAATGTACCACAAAGATAGAAGGTTTCATGTCTAACTCTTAACGTGTATTGCTAAAATATACACAATTATCCTTAGGAGGTACTTTTCTTTTAGCATTTTCCAGATCCAAGAAAAGAGAGTAAAAAGGAAAGATGTTTTTTCAATGTGAGATGCCATTCTGGTTAACCTACATCAAAAATCTGAGGCTATAAATGATCTCATCACACTAAATATGCCTTATAACATATTTTAAAATATGGAAGACCATATTCTCCCTTGAAAGAGGACCAATGTAATATGTTTTTGAGGCACTTAGGCTACTCCTGTTTACATCTCAAAACCTTTTACACCAAAATAATCCTTTGGAGGTTTTAAGTATTCAGGGTAGCACAACTTGTTAATATAATTCATTTTATGTGAAAGATTACATTTTAATTTGCCCTTCTGGCAAGTACGTCCTGCAATAGTCTCTAGGGTAGCACCTAAATTCACGTTCTTCATAGTTTCATCCTCTTTAAGTCCTCTGCATTGCATTCAGGGCTTTGATTGGAACTGGTCCAGCATATCTGCAACAAAGTTTTACTTGGTATCAGCCCTCTAGAACGCAATAGTCTGGCTTTCACAACAATCTTTCAAGCGTGCCTCAACGTTGTCAAAGTCTTTGGCAGATGCACAGTCTTGAAATGGACCAGTCTTCCTCTTAAGCTCAAATCTGCCACTTCCTTGCTCAGTTTCAGAAAGATGCTTGAAGACTCCTTTTTAGTTCTTAGCTGACTACTGTATAGATTTATCCCTTTCCGATTTTGAGAGAAATGTTATGAATTCCATAATAATTGACTTGAGTTCCATTTTTTATAGTTACAGTAAACAAAAAGCATAACATAGGGTACACTGAGAATAGGAGAAATTGACAAATCAAAAAAACATTTTGGTCAACCTGTGATGTAACTACAAGATCTAAGAAACAACCCTAGCAGTGGCAAGATGGATGTCTTCATAGTGGCTTTATTAAGGTGGCTTTATTGTGGATTAATCATTGTTGGTAACCCTACTCCATGTTTTGCTTCAGACTCCTCTCACTCTGAAGTGGTTATTCTACATATTTTGTCATCCTTTGAACAAGGTCATCCTAAGAGTAGGGTTTGAATGGATACAATGTCCAGATCTGTGTGAAAGGTTTTCTTTTATTATTTGCGTGCAATATCTTTAGATTATTGTGCGACCGTCTTGTGTTATTTAAAAATTTGTTTGAATGTTCTTGCTTTTCTGTGGTTTAGGTGGAGAGCCGGTAGGAGTGCACATTACACCCCACGCTCTGGAGTCTATTTACTGGGACCCACACACATGCAGGCATACCAACGGATCCCGCATGGCTAAAAGTTAGTGACATGGTGGTGTAGAGTGGAGTAGTGTGGCATAGGAGCAGTGGCGCAGAGCACAGTGGTGTAGAGTAGAGTGCAGTGGGGTACAGTGAAGTTGTTTGAAGTGCATTACAAAGAGTGCAGCAGTTTAGAGTGCAGTGGCGTGGGACAGAGTAGAGTGGCACAGAGTGCAGTGGAGTAGAGTGGCATAAAACAGGGTGGCAGAGAGTGCAGAAGCATTGAGTGGTGCAGTGGGATAGCGTGCAGAGTAGACTCGCGTGGCATAGAGTGCAGTGGCGTAGAGTGGTGCAGAATGGAATAGTGTAGAGTGGTGCAGTGCAGAGTATAGTGCTGTAGAGTGCAGTGGGTTAGAATGGAGTGATGCAAAGTGCAGAGGCATAGAGTACACTGGCATAGAGTGCAGTGGTGTAGAATGCAGTAGTAAAGAGTGGAGTGGTTTAGAGTACAGTGGCAGAGAGTGCATTGTTGCAGAGTAGAGTGTCAGTGCAGTGGTTTTGAATGGAGTACAGTAGTACAGAGAGCAGTGGCATAGAGTGCAGTGGTGCAGAGTAAAGGGCAGTGGTGTACTGTTCAGTTGTTTAGAGCGTAGTGGCATAGACTGGCATGAGGCAGAGTAGAGTGGCATAGAGTGCAGTGGAGAAGTGTGGCATACAAGAGAGTGGCAGAGAGTGCAGTAGTGTAGAGTGGTGCAGTGGCATAGAGTGCAGAGTAGACTTGAGTGGCATAGAGTACAGTGGCGATGAGTGGTGCAGAGAGGAGTAGTGTAGAGTAGTGTAGAGCAGAGTTTAGTGTTGTAAAGTGCAGTGGCGTACAGTGGAGTTATGCAGAGTAGAGTGGTATACAGTGTACTGGAATAGAGTGTATTGGTGCAGAATGCAGTAGTACAGAGTAGAGTGGTGTAGAGTATAGTGGCAGTGCAGTGTTGCAGAGTAGTGTGTCAGAGTGCAGTGGTGTACAGTGCAGTTGTTTTGAGTGCATTGGCTTAGAGTGCAGTGGTTTAGAGTGCAGTGAGGCAGAGTGGCAGAGAGTGCAGTGGTGCAGAATAGATTGTTTCAAAGTAGAGTGTAGTGGCATAGAGTGGAGAGATGCAGGGCAGGGTGGAGTGGCATAGAATGCAGTGGCGTAGAGTGCAGTGGCATAAAGTTGATTGTTTCACAGTAGAGTGAAGTGGTGTAGAGTGGAGAGGTGCAGGGTAGAGTGGAGTTGTGTAGAGTTGCACAGAGTGTATGGCATGGAGTAAAGTGGTGTAGAGTGCAGTGGTACAGAGTAGATTAGAGTGACGTACAGTGTTTTGATGGAGAGTGCAGGGGCATACAGTTGAGTGTTACAGAGTAGAGTGCACTAGCATAGAGTGTATTAGCATAGAGTGGCACACAGTGGAATTGCTGAAGGGCATTCATTTACTACTGAACAAGAATGGAATGTGACACCTGTATTTAGCATACCAGGAGGCAATCTCAAAGACCACAGTGAATAAATAGTGTTATGTTAAGAAAGAGTAAATAAATGCACAGATAACATAGTGTGTCATGGTCTCTCTTGGGCGTGTCTGTAAAACTGGCATTTGTTCTTGAATTTTTTCCTGAATTTTGACTCTTCGTCCTGAATTATTGACCTGAATTTTGACCCTTTGTCCTGAATTTTTTACAGTCTTGTCCATAATTTCCCTCAAGGCCAGGTGGTCACCCTACAAAGTATGCTTGTTTTAGTAAAAATGTAAAACTGTGGGCCGTATTTATACTTTTTGACGCAAAACTGCGCTAACGCAGTTTTGCGTCAAAAAAATTAGCGCCGGCTAACGCCATTCTGAAGCGCCATGCGGGCGCCGTATTTATTGAATGGCGTTAGCCGGCGCAAGCAGACCGGCGCTGCCTGGTGTGCGCGAGAAAAACCACGTACACCAGGCAGCGCCGGCGTAGGGGGAAAATGGCGCATGGGCGTCTTAAAATGGGGCAAGTCAGGTTACGTCGAAAAAATCATCGTAACCCGACTTGCGCCATTTATTTTCGACGCCCATCCCCCATCAACATGACTCCTATCATTGTAAAGATAGGAGTCATGCCCCCTTGCCCAATGGCCATGCCCAGGGGACTTCTGTCCCCTGGGCATGGTCATTGGGCATAGTGGCATGTAGGGGGGCACAAATCAGGCCCCCCTATGCCACAAAAAAAAAAAAAAAAAACTTACCTGAACTTACCTTAATGTCCATGGGATGGGTCCCTCCGTCCTTGGGTGTCCTCCTGGGGTGGGCAAGGGTGGCAGGGGGGGTCCCTGGGGGCAGGGGAGGGCACTCTGGGCTCATTTTGAGCCCACTTGTCCCTTAACGCCATCCCTGACCCAGGCGTTAAAAAGCGGCGCAAATGCGCCGTTTTTGGCCACGCCCACTCCCGGGCGTCATTTTTGCCCGGGAGTATAAATACCACGTAAAGGCCTGGGAGTCATTTTTTAAGACGGGAACGCCTCCCTTGCATATCATTAACGCAAGGAAGGGGTTCACGCTAAAAAATGACGCACATTCCGGGAACTATGGCGCTAGACGCGTCTAGCGCCAAAGTATAAATATGGCGCTAGTTTTGCGTCGAATTTGCGTCGAAAAAAACGACGCAAATTCGGCGCAACCAGAGTATAAATATGCCCCTGTATTTCTATTTGTGAATGGTTTTCTGGCAATTTCAGCAGACTTGTGCACCAATCTCATGACGGTGTCTATATTTATGGGTGAGGTGATGACACTTTGCGTAAATCAGCGATATACATGGGAAGTGGTAATGTTTGCATTCCTTTGGCCTGACAGGTTGGGGGTGTTTGCTGTTGGTCTGATCGATGTCAGCAGTGTAACGTAACTTAAGAAGGGCCCCCTGCAAAGTACATGAAGGGCTACCCCATGGACCCAGTCAGGAGTTTTCAGGCCAGGGGTCAACTTCCTCTACACAGCGCTGCTGGCTGTGATGATGGGGGCCCCTGGGGCTCACAGACCCCCCCACCCACCGTAGGGAGTCCAGGGGCTAATGTTACGCCACTGATCGATGTTTGCTTTCACTCCGCTTCTGGGATGAGTGTTGGGAAGCATGCCTAGGGGATACCTCGGCGTTCTTCTACTTTGCTTTGGTGTGCAATTTTACAGGTGAATTAATGCTCCCTGTGTAGATCACAATTTTTTCGTCTAGGTTTTGACCAGTGGTAATGTGTACATCCCTTTAGCATAACAGATTAGGGTTGTTTGCACTCACAGTTTCTTTTGGTCCAAACTGACGTTGATATTTTGCTTTTCCTGACCCTGCTCTTTTTACGGGTGAAGTGAAGCATGCCCAGAGTATACCTTTGTAGTCTTCTATTTCCATTTATAATTTAAGAATATATGACTCAACATCTAGACTATAGAAGCTGGACCGCTTAGACTGGAAGATTACAATGTTTATGTGTAATCGTATCACATCATGTAAAAAACAATCATATTTAAATGCCCAATTAAATTTGCCTGGGAAGCAAAGGCTTGTTTGCTTCCTCTGTGGGACCCTTTCTTCTTGATAAAGTAGAAACCCAGGTTTCTGGGAATGTGTTGCCTATATACATTTGACTCATTGTAAGCCATTACTGTTTCTGTTTGTCCTTCATGAGATGGGTGGAGTGGAAACCCAGAATCACATAGGAAATGTAGAACATTGGGTGGGTTTATGTCAAAAGCAAACTATAGCAAATCATTGTTTAAATGACTATGGGGGTGATTCTGACCCCGGCGGTCTTAGACCGCCGGGGCCAGGGTCGGCGGGAGCACCGCCGACAGGCCGGCGGTGCCCCGCAGGGCATTCTGACCACGGCGGTAAAGCCGCGGTCAGATCGGCAACACTGGCGGTCTCCCGCCAGTGTACTGCTGCCCTGTTGAATCCTCCAAGGCGGCGCAGCTAGCTGCGCCGCCGAGGGGATTCCGACCCCCCCTACCGCCATCCAGTTCCCGGCGGTCCGCCCGCCGGGAACCGGATGGCGGTAGGGGGGGTCGCGGGGCCCCTGGGGGCCCCTGCAGTGCCCATGCCACTGGCATGGGCACTGCAGGGGCCCCCGTAAGAGGGCCCCTACAAGTATTTCACTGTCTGCTTGGCAGACAGTGAAATACGCGACGGGTGCAAATGCACCCGTCGCACCTTCCCACTCCGCCGGCTCGATTACGAGCCGGCATCCTCGTGGGAAGGTCGTTTTCCCCTGGGCTGGCGGGCGGCCTTTTGGCGGCCGCCCGCCAGCCCAGGGGAAAACTTGAAATACCCGCCGCGGTCTTTTGACCGCGGCGCGGTATTTTGGGGGCGGAATTCTGGCGGGCGGCCTCCGCCGCCCGCCAGAATCAGAATCACCCCCTATGTTCTAATGTGTAACAGTAACACAATGAACACAATGCTTTGTATAGTTAAAAATCACCCTTAGAGTTTATGACATTCATACAGTAGTGTGTCTTAGTATGCTAAAGTTGTCAGAGGATTTTTATGGCAACACACTTCATATAATCACAGTCAACTTTTTCGAAGGATCATGGAGTAAAATGTTGATCCCGAAAATGCGCCACAGCAATGGGTAAATATACGGTCTGTGTTGGAAATGACCTTTCTGCAGGGTCACCCCCAAACGTCTTGCCTTCCTCCTTCTCTTTTTCTGACCTCATTTTTGCTGGCTTTAGGACTCTGCACACCTTACCACTGCTAATCAGTGCTAAAGTGAATATATGCTCTCTCCTTAAAACATGGTGACATTGGCTCATGCCCAACTGGTTTATTTAATTTACTTGTAAGTCCCTAGTCAAGTGCACTACATGTGCCCAGGGCCTGTAAGTTAAATGCTACTAGTGGGCTGCAGCACTGGTTGTGCCACCCACAAAAGTATCCCCCTAATCATGTCTCAGGCCTGCGTCTGCAGTGCCTGTGTGTGCAGTTTCACTGCCACTTGAACTTGGCATTTAAAAGTACTTGCCAAGTCTTAAACTCTCCTTTTTCTCCATATAAGTCACCCCTAGGTAGCCCAGGGGGCAGGGTGCTATGTAGGTAAGAGGTAGGACGTGAACATGTGTGTTCTATATGTGCTGGTAGTGTAAAACTCCGAAATTAGTTTTACACTGCTTTGAGGCCTGCTCCTTTCATAGGATAGCATTAGGGCTACCCTCATATACTGTTTGAGTGGTAGATCCTGATCTGAAAGGAGCATCCAGGTCATATTTAGTATGGCCAGAATGGTGATACAAAATCATTCTTAATGGTGAAGTTGGATTTCACATTACTATTTTAGAAATGCTGCTTTTAGAAAGTGAGCATTTCATTACACTTAAATCCTTCTGTGCCTTCCAATCCACATCAAGCTAGGTTTAGTTGACAGCTCCCTTGTGCATTCACTTAGACAAACCCCAAACACACTTGCATACATCTGCATATTGAACGGGTCTTCCTGGGCTTGGAGGGTGGAGGGCCTGACACTTACATTTCAAAGGACAGTAGCCTACCCTCACACAAAGGACTGCCACACTCCCTACTGGGACCCTGGCAGACAGGATGGAACTGAAAGGGGACCTTGTGCACTTCTAAGCCACTCTTTGATCCAAGACCGAGCACCAAAGATCAACGCAAAGCCTTCGATGAGTGAAAAATAAATGACACATCGCCGTGTGTGACACAGTATATCGACGCACACCTCCATGTTTTCCACGCATCTCCTCCTCTGTGGTTCTTTGCAGAGATTTTGAACACAAACCAGGTACTTTGTGCTTGCAAGAGACATTTATTGCTTTTAAGAGAGTAAAGACACTTTATATCATTTTTAAGGTGATATCTCAACATATACTTATTGCATCTTAATCATTTTAACCTGCATTTTACCAGACAAATATTATATATTTTTCTAAACACTGTGTGGTGTATTCTTGTGGTGTTATACTGTTTTATTGCATGATTTATTGCACAAATACTTTACACATTGTCTTCTAAGTTGAGCCTGACTGCTCAGTGTCAAGCTACCAGAGGGTGGGCACAGGATAATTTGGATTGTGTGTGACTTACCCTGACTATAGCGAGGGTCCTTGCTTGGACAGGGGGTAACTTGACTGCCAACCAAGGACCCCATTTCTAACAGTCTGGATCACTGACAATTTGCTAGTTTATTGTACTGTATTGCTTTCATTTCCGGTACATGGGTTCAGTTGCACCTGTGGACATAAAATGTTAGGGAAGCCTCCGATGGCAAAAACATAGGGGGTTATTCTAACTTTGGAGGAGGTGTTAATCCGTCCCAAAAGTGACGGAAAAGTGACAGATTTACCACCAGCCGTATTACGAGTCCATTATATCCTATGGAACTCGTAATACGGCTGGTGGTATATCCGTCACTTTACCGTCACTTTTGGGACGGATTAACACTCCTCCAAAGTTAGAATAACCCCCATAGTCTTGGTAGCATTGATTCTCTCTGTGCCATTTGGAAAAGTCAAAAGTTGTGGTGCAGTTATTAGTAATAGTTGTGGTACACATCACCCGCCTCTGAACTTTTAAAATGTAGACTGTGAGATCCCATGAAGATGGCTAACTGGCTTTTTATTCCTCTTTACTTGCCAACTTGCCAAAAATGTAGCACTTGGATGAGGGGGGGGTTCTGTGCAGATAGCTTTGTTAGGTTCTGGACCCTAAGTCCAGTCTCTATGTTCTTGGAAGTCTTGACTCTACCATAGATTTTGCTCTGGCCCTTTGATGTTGTGCCCTTTCACTTCCTGCACTTGCTTGGGCCCACAATGAATGAGGGGTGAACCTCATATAATTACACAGATGTCAATATTTGCTCCATGATCGGGATCCAAGTGAAAGTTATGCCTTTCGGTTATGACTGCTTTTGAAGAGTCTATCGGTAATTAGAGTGACTGTGTATACTTGTTTAAGGTTTTTTGCTAGCGATCCACAAACTTGTTTAAAAAATATTTTAATGTAAATTAGTATCTTCATCAACATTTGGTTGCATTTAGCAAGTATTGAAGAGCTCTGAATAAAACACCTAGTGGTAAATGTAGGTGCTAAATTCTCTTGTGTAAAAGGTTTCCTCAAAACTTGCAATAGCTGTTGTCCTTTTTGGTATGCATTTTTTTAAGCATGTGTTTTTCTCAAATGCTTTTTTCCATTCAGAATAATTGTATGTAAAAACAAAATGGTATATGGGAAAACCTGTACCTGGACAGAGCAGCATTAACACATAAAACCAGGCAGTAGGACTTCAGTTCTACCAGAGTAGCCTGCCTGCTGCAGTTTAAACCTGCAGCCTGACCAGTCAAAATAACCCTTCTTGACAAAGAAAGTGGCCCTTTTTATATATTAATATGTCACCCCTATGTATACTGTGTGGCCGACAAGGTAGGGTGTATGGTATTTAAAAGTGGGAAAGTTAATGTTCCTATGTCCCTCCAGTGAAAAGGCTACTAAAGCTAGTTTTCTACCCCATAAGGAAAACTAGAGTACAGATTAAAATATTGTAATATCTGAGTTTTGGTATCAGATTGAACAATATTTCGACCGATATTTTTTCAAATTTATTACAAGCCCAAATCAGTGGTTAAGCTGGATTTTCTACAAAGTAAATAAGCTTTTCAAAAGTTACTTTTTAATGGTTGCAGCTCCTGGAGATTAATTAGCCTTATATCTCCAATAGCTGCTTAGCTAGTGTAAGACCTTAATGGGGTATGAAAACTGCTCCCAGAGTAGGAACAATGACTTCATGTGGGGAGGTGTTTTTCTTCCCCTTGCAGGAAGAACAGTTAGGAGGCATGCAGGAACATTCACTTTCAAAAGGAAATGTATGGTAAGATCTTGAAAAGGCAACTCTTTGTTTCTCCAGCCAGGTTGGCACCAAAGCTAGTGGGAGATGCAGTTACCACGAGAACCGATCTTGAGTGACTACAGAGGAGAGGACTGCTCTTTGTGTCCACCTCCAAGTGGACACAAAGGCCCTCATTACAACTCTGGCAGTCAAAGACCGCCAGGGCTGTTCTGACGATTGCACCGCCAACAGGCTGGCAGTGCAATCCTGATAATTACGACCGCGGTGGAAGTGCCGCGGTCGCACCGCTGGGACCGGCAGTTTACTGCCACGTTGGTCCCGGCGGTTGTAATCCCCCAGGGCAGCGCTGCCCAGGGGATTACGAGTCCCCCTTCTGCCAGCCTTTTCATGGCGGTAGGAACTGCCATGAAAAGGCTGGCAGAAAGGGGAGTCGCAGGGCCCCCTGCCACAGCCCCATGGAGCTGCATCCGTTGCACTGCCACAACACCGCCGGCTCCAAATTTGGAGCCGGCTCCCGTGTTACGGCCGACATCCCCACTGGGCCGGCGGGTGGAAACGAGGTTTCCGCCCGCCTGCCCAGCGGGGATCTCGTAATGCCCACCGCGGGAGTGCGACCGCATTGGCGGCTGCACGGCGGTTACAACTTGGCGGGCGGCGGTTGCGCAAGGGTGAAAGTGTTTCATCAGTTAGGGTTCCGAGAATAAGGTGCATTGGTAAGGGTGAAAGTGTTTCACCAGTTAGGGCTCCGAGAATAAGGTGCATTGGTAATTGCTTACAGTAGGGCAAACAGGAACTTCTGAAAAATCGGGTAGGATTCCACCTGGGAACTTTGACTGCACTGGTAAGGGAGGAGCCTCACCCACTAGCTGGTGCTAACCATAAATGTGGAACCCTCCTCAGAAACAATTTCTGGACCTGTGGAAGAACAGAAGAAAACTGCACCTGCTGTATGAGACCTGTGAGGAGACCTGAGGGGGTGGACCTGCAACTATTTATACCAAAGACATGAACTGCATGGGTCAGTTGGCTGACCTCCTGTGTGATTACAGGGACAGAACAAGCTTCAAAAGGCCTTTTCCCTGAAGTGCCCAGCTGGCTAGTATCAACTAGCCCAGGACTTTACGCTGCTGGTACCCTCTGCTGGAATACATGTTAACACCCACGTGCTACTCCAGCAGTCCTGACACCCATGACTGTGTCTAACTGGCCATCTCCTAAGCCCTGTAAAGATGGTATTTAGAAAATGTTTGGACTTGCAGACCTCCAACAGACTGAGAGCAACCACCATGCCCAATTGCCCTCAGTGACAAAGTATTCACCCTTGTGGAGCTCATTGTCAGAAACATCCTGCAACCTTGTTCCATTGGAGAGTTCTGAGTTAAGCCTGGCTGTTCTGTGCCATAGCTACCAGAGGTGGAGCTCAGGTTTAAATTACTAAAATCTATGACAATACCTAACCAGTTAGTGACTTCACTATTTGTGATGGACTTCCATCCACCCCAATTAATAATTCACAGATAAATAAATGGAGAGATAGATAGATAGATAGATAGATAGATAGATAGATAGATAGATAGATAGATAGATAGATAGATAGATAGATAGATGAGAAAATTCACAGCAATAACTATTCAATACTGTTCTTTCTAAAAATTGATATAGAACTTATAGCACCTTCAGCCTGATTTTAACATTAATAAACCCCATGCAGTTTTGTTACTGAAACAATTCCAATATCAATACAAATTCTAGTTTTAAAATGTGTTAAAAAATTAACCTGGGGTTGCAGGGATGAGCAATTAAGGGGCAAAGTTGGCTGTGTCCTATAAGAGCTCTTGCTGTTTGTCCTATCCTATGGCCGGAAAGAAAATGAGGAGAATTCTTTTTGTGAACAGGGATACAACTATATCTCATTAAAATGCTTGATGTTTATCAGTCTCCAAGACTGCACTGCAATGTTAGACAAGAGCAGAGAAGATAGTCCTTCCTTCTTGCCTGACAAGTGCAGTGGAGAAGAAGCCTGTGTAGACAAGCCAAGCTAGTCCCCATGAGCCAGAAACCCGGGCTTAGTAGCAGAACCAGCCTAACTGTGGTGGACAATGGATGGGTCTGTCCTGAATAGCCGAAGGACATAGGAAACCAGGATCAAAAGGAAGGTCACTGATTGTACGTACAGAATCATGGAGCAGGCAGAGGAGTCACTGAGAAAGAGCGTCATCATCTGGACTTCATTGAGATGATCAGCTCTGCTGCCCTAAAAGATGAAAAGATGAATTAGGTGCACCATGTAAAAGCATTGTCTTTTCTAATGAGGCATTGGGGCACGGTCACATATTTATGAGCTTTGCTGCCCATTCATCTAAGCTTCATTAGCAGAGCCCGGTACTTGGACATATATGCTAGCAGTCATATTAAATTGAAATATCTGTGGGCATAGTGGCTGATGAAGAACAGGATGCTGTGGGTCATAAAAGCCAGTAAGGAGACATCCCCATTTACAGAAGGGGATGATAAAGCAGACCTTGCAAGTAGTAAACCCTGCTGGAGTCAATTGAAGCACGCCATGCTGACCCTAGTGGCAAAATAATGACAATTTCTGAAACAGTGCATAAAGAAAGAATCTCATTGTGAGGCTTGGCTTCCTAGAGGCCAAGTGGTTGATCTTGGATCTGCTGCTTTCAAAACAAACCTTTCAGAGGTGTTAGGTTGGAAATGTAATGAAAAACAATTCCAATATGGGAATGTTGGACATTCTGCAACAAGGAGAGGTTTAAAGATTGTGTGCACACAGCAGTGACTAAGAAAAAGTTACAGGATGAGGAACACATGTATCAGTATGTGAAACTAGTGGTAATGGGGTGCCCTTCTGATAAGTAGAGACTACTCATTAAATTAGAGAGTCTGGCGTGGTGGCACAGTGATGGCAAATGCATGAGCTACTGTGCAATGCAATTTTGAAAGCAGCAGGTAAAGAGGGAACTATTTTTTGTGGTTCCACTGTGTGCTTCTGTTCCTGGTTGGGAGCCCTTAGAAGATATAGGGCCAGATGTATGACATTTTTTTGCACTCGCAAACGGTGCGAATAGCAAAAATCGGCCGTTTGCGAGTGCAAAAAAGTGGTCTGCAATGCATGAAAGGCATTCGCAGACCACAAATAAGAAATCGCAAAATTGCAATTTCTTGCGTTGCGACCTGGTTTTGCGAGTCGCAATTTGCGATTTCCAAAATCCACATCGCAAGGAGATGCAGCAAAAAAATCGCAAATTGCGATTTTTCACAGAATGGCATTTTGCACATGCAAGATACCATGAAAAGAAACCGGGTGGTAACCTGGTGGAATTTTTAAATTGTACATGTGAAGCACACATGCCCTTTTGGCATGTGTGCACCTCACATGTCCCAAAAAAAAGTTTGGGGTGCAGCAGAGGGGGCCTTAGGCCCCCAGCACCCTGGGGTTTTGCAGTTCCAAAATTGCAATTTCTGGTTCAGAAATCGCAATTTTGGAAGAGCAAAAAATTTTAAGATATGGGCCAACAGGCCCATAGCTGCGAATGGGGCCGGTATCGCAATTTGCGATTCGGTAATAGCATTTGCGATTTTTTAGGAAATCACTATTACCGAATCGCAAATGTGATACATGGCACTTTGCGAGTCTGAAATAGCGATTTCTTAAAAATCGCTATTTCCGAATCGCAAAGGGCCGTGATGATACATCTGGCCCATAGTTTAGGACACATTACTAGGCACTAAGGAGGACTGAATGGGGTAAATATCAGGGTGCGGTTGAGAATATAATATAGTGGATAAGAATATCTGTGAGACCTCGGGTTGTTGGTTGACTGGGGTGTGAATTCTGGTCAAGCAGCAATGACAAACCATTGTCAGGATAAGGCACAAGAAAACCCCAAATTAAACCTTGGTCACTCTTTGGTAGCTTGGTACGGAGCAGTCAGGCTTACCTTGAAGGCAATGTGTAAAGTGTTTGTGCAACACTTCAAACAGTAACACACTGATAACACCACAGAAAAAGGACCCCACATCTGGTTAGAAAGAACTGAACTTAATAAATATAACAAGACCAAAACAACAAAAATCATTTAGTAGAACTTGAGTTAGTACAAATGAAACTGTGAAATAGTGCTTAGAAGAAAGAAGCTCCAACTGGGGACATCTGGTCGCGCCATACAGGGACAAAGTCTAAATTTAAGTTTGAGTGTGAACAACATGTGTCGGCTACAGAGACCCAGTTAGACCCTCTAAACCAAAGTACCTTGAATCCTGGTTGTGGAGCATTGTGTGAATCTGAAACAAAGATGCGTCATGCAGCTGAGGAGATGCGCCGGATTGGAGAAGTGGCGAGACTGCACTGCGAGATCCTAACGAGTCAATGTCGAGGACTCTGTTGATGTGGCTTGTGATGTGAAGCCCGGTGTCGAGGATTTGTGGTGCAGTCAAGGCAATGCTTTTGGTTTTGATGAGGACTGAAGATGTGATATGTAGGTTAGGTGGTGGTGTTGAGTTTGCCACCAATGGGAGATGCAAGGAGTTTGTGTGGAGAAGGTGTTGCACAGTGGCATCTGTGAAGGCAATGCATTGGTCCAATAATGCGAGGTGCGGCAGCAATGCGAGACTGTTGTGTTTCTTCCAATCCAAGCAGTAGTGGTGTTGCAATAGGGCTGCTCTTTGCAGCAGTAGTGATGCATTGGTTCTGCTCCTACAACAAAGGATGGGTAAGATTTGCTGGAGCAAACACCTTACACCTGCTTCCAAGGGACCAGGACTGGGGTGCCACCACTTGGCAGGGCAGGCTCATAGATGTCAGAGTTCAGGTGCACAAGCAGGGTGGCGGAAGTTGTTTATGTCCCTGAGACTTCAGATCAGGAGGACTGCCAGCTAGTCAATGGAGTCATTCAAGGTTCTGCTTTGGAGAGATGCAGGTCCACTCCTTCTTCATCCCAGGCAAGAGGGCAGCAGTCAATAGATCAGCACAGCAAAGCAGAAATCTAACAGAGTACAGTCCAGCAGAGAGGCAGTCCTTCAGCAGCGCAGCAGTGCTTGTTCCTGGCAGAGTATCCACAGGTCCAGAAGTGAACTGAAATGGTTGTGAACTGAAGAGGTAGCATCCGAGGTCCAGGTCTTATACCAACTGGGGCCTTTGATGTGAGGAAAAACTTCAAAGACTTCCCTCTACAGTGCCCAGATATCCTGCTCTCCCTGCCCTGGCTCTGGACTCACTACAGGGAGGCTTGCAGCCTCTTTGTGTGTGGACAGAACAAAGCCTATTCAGGGTAAGTGTGGCGGTGTACCATTCCTCCCTGGGTTTCCCATCAAGGCCCATCAAGTCACATCTAAGCTGTCTCTGTGTATGGCTGTCTAGGGGGAACTTACAAAGCCCAGCTGTCATCCACCCCTGTGGTCAGAGACAGGCTGCCGGCACCAAATGGCTAAGGCAAGAAAGGGCCAACTTTCCAAAACTGCCATTTTCAAAACTGCAAACAAAAATCCAACTTCACCATAAGTTAGAAATGTAATGTGATTTAAGAGGCGCCATCTTTGGAGGTGGCATTTCTTCCCAGTTTGAAATTATGCCTATAAGGTGTAATAAGGTAAATCCAATGTTCCTATGAAAGAGATAGGTCTTGCAGAAGTGAAACAAATGTAAGTTTCCATTACTAACAGGACATATAAAACTTGAAGGGCATGTCCAACCTCTGAAATACGGGTGACATATGTATTAAAATGGAAGATTTTTTGTCAGGTCAATGTGGCAGTTTAGGACTGCACCCACAGGCTCTGAAGTGGCAGGCCTAAGACATGTTTAAGGGCTATTCAAATAGGTGGCACAATCAGTGCTGCAGGCACACTGGTATCATTTAATTTAGAGGCCCTGAGCTCAAGTAGTTGCTGGGGACTTATAAGTAGGTTAAATATGCCAACTTGGTATTTGGAAAGAGCACAAGCAATTTTGCACTGGTTGGCAGTGATAAAGTGTGCAGAATCCTAAGGTCAGCAAAAATTAAGTCAGCAAAAACAGCCGGTCTGAAGGCAAAAAGTTAGAGGAAACTACACCAAGGATGCCAGGTGTAAGAATATTCATTCACAGATCTTGATGCAGCCATAATGTTTCTTGCAATTTTACATGGTGGATTGATGCTGTTTTAGGTAATAATTGAGATTGATGAGTGGGGTTATCTCAGACTATCCCATGCTCTTAAGTGCTGAATCGTTGAAGAAAAAGTATTTTCTGGGATGTATATTTACTTGGTCATAGTAAAATGTCATTATGCCTCTGTAACCTTTCATAATTTCATTAATGTTTTGTTATGCTTGTTCTGCGAAAATCCCCAAATTATGATTTTCTGTCAGTTGCAAAATGTGTTGTCCAAGGCAAATTTTTTAATTGAGTTCATTGGAACAACTTGAACCACCAAAAAGTGAGTGGCCACTGTTGGCGTTGCTTGCATTTGTTTGCTCTATTTTATTAGCTGCAAAGTGTCTTTGCATCCAAAATGCATCTAAGGGTGCATTTTATTCTAAAATGTAGCTTAAATGCCAGTGTTGCATTTCACATGATTATTCGTCAGCTTTACACAATTGTTTTGACATTTCATATAATTATACAAAAGTGAATTATATGACGTTTGAGCACCCATACTATTGATGCTGTGGGTACCCAGGTTTCCTATTATGTTTTGTTCCTCTTATCCTTATTGTCTTGCAACACATAAATGTGCTTTACTCAGAATGTGCATCATAAATAGAGTTCAGAGTGATTAATTTACACTCAAATTAACATGTGTAGTCTGACATGAAATGAATGCAGTTCAAACACATTTGTTATGACTTGGTAAAGATTGTGTTTCTGGCTTATTTTAACTAGGCCTCCACTAGACCTAAATTCCATAACTAAGCCTCAATGCCAGCGTGTTCAAAATGTATGCTATATCAAGTCTATGCTACGTTTATGTTTCTGCAGCATGGAGTTGAAGTAGCTGTTGACTTAATTATTTCTGAATGAAGTTATTCTTGAAGAAAGACCTCTAGCCTACTGGTACACTTTTTAAAGGCCTTTCACTTGCAGATAGTATTGAATTAATTCACAATGATTCACCATTGTTTAGGTAACTAATGTGTTCTTGCTTTTGACACCTCTAAATGATAATATTCAAGCCCCTCAGAATCTTATTTATCATGAGTGGGTTAGGAGTAGTTTTCTGCGATGCTTTAAAACTCTGTAATTTGCTCATACCTAAGTGATTTGGCAATCCAAAGACTTTTCTATGAAGAAATTGGCTATCTAAACCCTTGAATTAGGGGAGAGGCCATAAGACAGATCGTTTTGTGTCTTTACTAGAGAAGCTGCCCAATTGAATTTGCTGGATATCTGAGACGTATCTATAATTGATTTTGCCTATTGTGTTGCATTGTTCCATTACTGAGAGCTAGCCTAACAATGATTTAGGCATTAAAGTGAGATTTGCTCCATCTGCACTTCACTATTCCTATATTGTACACTTTTGAATTTTGTGATAAAAATTCATGGTTTTCCTAAATTCCTCTCTAGAACTCACTTTTTGAGTCAGTCCTTTCTGTATTTGACTGCATTTTGAAATGTTGAGTTGTACCTTTTCTCTGGGACAGTTTGTCTCATGAAACTGAGGTTAACATGAACTGATCCATCCAACTCCTGGACACGCCACAAAGCTGTAATTCTAGGGATACAGCATGGCCACATGTCCCTTTCGGTACAGAGTATTTTGCAGATTACATTTCATATCAGTTGGAGTTTAACCTAGAGATCTTTGTATCTGTGGATTGCTGTCTAATAAACACATTTAGGGGGTCATTATGAACATGGCGGTTTTCACCGCTGTCAATGCCTCTGTGCGGCAGGTGCAGCTGCACCCGCAGCGCAGATCACTGCCCATAAATCGGGCAGTGACCTGCACGATGGGGCACTGCACAGGGGCCCCTACACTGCCCATGCCAAGTACATGGGCAGTGCAGGGGCCCCCAGGGGGGCCAGGAGCACCCCTTCTGCAAGCCTTTCTCTGACGGGGAAACCTGCCAGGGAAAAGCTGGTGGAAATGGTGTCATTATCCGAGGGGCAGCAGCGCTGCCCTGTCAGATAATGATGCCGTCCACCGCCAGGCTGTCTGTCGGGTGCAGCCTGGTGGTGGAGGTGGGCCACCTATGGCGGCCCTCCATGTCATCATTATGTGGAGGTCTGGGCCACCATGTCGGATGGCAGGATTTCCCGCCAACGCCGGCATGGCGGCCCAGACCGCCAAGTCCATAATGAGGGCCTAAATCTTTG
Source organism: Pleurodeles waltl (assembly GCF_031143425.1). Lineage (NCBI taxonomy): Eukaryota > Metazoa > Chordata > Amphibia > Caudata > Salamandridae > Pleurodeles > Pleurodeles waltl. The sequence goes on from NC_090444.1 coordinate 1,463,129,695, forward strand.
AAAAAACATGAAATCTTTACCTTAATAAGGCTTAGCTCCTTACTACTATACTGCCCAGTTTTCTTTTCCTTGTAGGAATGCTTGGTGCCATTTCAGGAGTTGCCTTGCTCCTGTGGAACTGGGCACTATATTAGAGTGGATCTTTGACACGTTTTCATGATTTTATGATTTGTTGCTTTCTCACTTTTAGTTTAGTGTTGTTTTACCAGTATTGTTTCCCTACGTTGGGGAGCTAACAGGGGCTAGCAAGGTTGCTGGAACCTGGTTTGTGATTTTATTTCCCCCCCTCTTTCTGTCTTGCACATTGCCGGAGAGCAGTGTGTAGTGGTGACTACATGGGCTGCAGTGCGTCCTAGACCCTGCAACACCTGTCGGTGTGACTTACAGGTGAGAGACTGTGAGCTTGCCCCATCCAGGATGAAGCACATTGGGCACAGGGCTCCCTCCAGAACCAGTGGAAGAAGGCATCCACTCAGCCCCTCCTTGCCAGGATGAAGCACACTAGGCACAAGGCCCCCTCCAGAACCAGTGGAAGAAGGCATCCACTCAGCCCCTCCTTGCCAGGATGAAGCACACTGGGCACAAGGCCCCCTCCAGAACCAGTGGAAGAAGGCATCCACTCACCCCCTCCTTGCCAGGATGAAGCACACTGGGGACGAGGCACCCTCCAGAACCAGTGGAAAACTGGCACACACTTGAGAGACTGTGGCCTTGCACTCCCCAGGACCAAGCAGTGGGCAAACCACCCACTTGAGAGACTGTGGCCTTGCACTCTCCAGGACCAAGCAGTGGGCAAACCACCCACTTGAGAGACTGTGGCCTTGCACTCCCCAGGACCAAGCAGCGGGCATGGAGCCCCCTCCAGGCCAGTGGCATTATACCATCTTCCGGCTGAGGTGCCCTCCCATTCCCCGTCCCCCTCAGGTGCCTGGGTGTTTTTGACCTGATGCCCCTGCAGTGTTCTCTCCGTATTGAGGCAGGAGTAAAGTGTGGCATTGGCCTATGTGTTTTGGGCCAGTGTGCCACAGACATTTTGGAGCGGGCATTGTCCCTCCTTTTGTATATATTGTACATACTGTTTATTTCTTTAAGAACGTATTTCTCAAAATTACTAATATTACACTCATTTTACTCCATTCCTTTTGTCCTTGCGTTATTCCTGAGGGTTACGGGGTATATATGTAATGTTGTTGCAGGTGTTTGTGTAAAAGTGTATAAAAGTGCTGCTACCCGGAACAGAACGACTTCCCGGTGCAGCCAATAGGGTGTGGCAATGCAAGTGATCAAGGGGCATGGACATAGACAAAGGACTACATTGTTTGGCTACTTTTCTTAAAAAGCGAAGAAGGACTCTATTAGCCTAGTGACTGATACAAGTGTTTTACAGCCCTCGAGATGTCAACAAGTAATCTACTTATGGAGTTCATAACTCAGAGCATTTAAATGTTGGGAGCAGCAGAGTGACTCTATACCAAGCTGCCCCACTAACTCCCCTGCAGCACGCACCTATGAGAATAGCCACGAGAGAAGGCTGCTTCATTCTCCCTGCCTAATGTAACCTTCCACAATGGCTGCCTCACTCCCCCTAGACACGAGCACGAGGAGCGGGGTAAGACCACTGCCATTGGGGGTACAATAATGCTCCCCCATCATTGCTTTAGAATGTGGGGGTCAGGATCGGCTCACATCCCCTGAAAATGAGCACACCCAGGGGATGTGGTCCCTGGGCCAATAGAAGAGACGTGGGAGGGGGGTCTGTGCACCCCACCACCCTGGAGGTAAATGAAAAATATTCCTTATGCCAACCCCTGGCCAACCAATTGGGGTATTATTCATTGAGGCATGTTGTCCAGAAAACATCAAAGGTCACCAAACTTTAAAGTGCCATAACTTAGACCCCGTTGGGATTATTTTGGCAATGTTGGGCTGATTTTACTCCTGGTGGAGAGCCGCCAGGGGAATTTGAACCAAACCTCCTCACCTCCAAAGCAGTGCAGTTCTCAAGGAGCTGGTTCTCCTAGTTCGCTGTGCCAGCCCTTCTCCTGATCGTGGTTTCTGGGCACAAAAGTCTAGGGCTTTACTCCAACGGGCCCTCAGGTGCTGTAAGGAGGCCAGCCTCACTCATCCTTGAGGAGACCCACTGGGCCTGGTGTCAAGTTGGAAGAGTCCTTAGCACTTTGTGGGAATCAGGGGGTTCCTCCTTCCAGTGGATGAGGTACTTGTATTGAGACTCACTCACAGTAAAACGTACAAAACCTGGTGATTCAAAAATCAGAAGAACCAGACATACTGTATGGGCCAGAAACCAACTGCAGCAACCACTGATTACTAGAGAAGAGCTTCCTTTAGACATATTGGGTACATTAATAGGTGAAAGTTCTACTCTTTATATGATTTTAGCCATTGATATGTTTTCTAGATTTCTGGAAGATGTGGATTACAGGGAATTTACCTGTCATCAAATAACTCGAGGAATTATTTTGGAAAGAAGGTTTCCCTAGTTCTTTACTTTCTCAGAATTAGGGGTAGGAGTTTGAAACTATTCCTAAACTCTGAGGCATTAGTGTCAATAAATACTGTTGTGTAACTAATAGTATGGTAGAGCTGTTAACCCGTACCTCAAAAGTGGGCATTCAGCTTGCTAAACCAATGGATTTCAATGAAATACATTCTTGCAAGTACGTTTAATTGATTATAGGTCATCTGTTCACACTATTACCAACAAGTCACATTTCAAAGTTTTTTAGAGGCAAAAGACCACACAACAAGTGTGTCCAGAAATAAATGAGATGAAAGACAGGGTGTGTTGATATTATAGAAGGATGTTTGGAGAGATGAAGAGAGAGTGAAAATCATCAAAAGGAAAATCATTTTTGGTGTAATCAAAAAGGGTTACCTTATGTTTGTTTGTGCAAGTTGGACATCTTGTTAAAATTCATGCACTGATGGGCTCTTTTAAAAGGCCCAAGTTCACTGAATCAAGAGAAGGTACTCAATTGTTCAATAATGTGTTAAAAACTAGTAATGGTCATGTTTTGAATCTGAGTAGAATGGTATGTTCAAAGACTGGATAAAATAAAAGGGGTGGTGGAGAATTCACAGGAAAAAAACTACAAAGTACTCTTGTGTGGTAATACAAACAAACTATCATTTAAGGTTTTGGAAAGTACACATTCCATAATACATGTTGTGAGTAAGAAACCTACTTATTTGTGGTGTAACCATTTTTTAGGTTTCACCTACAAGTGTGCACTTGCACACTGTTCTCATTAATGTTTTTGTGAGTAAAAAAGAAATCTTAAAAGGGGCTTAGAACCTGCCCCTTAATAACGTGAACTTACCATTGGCTGATTTCAGCAAAACTGTAATTTATATGCTTTTGTCTGGCCAGGTTGTCGTCTGCTTTCACCGCCTGCTCTACCTTGCAATCCATGCAGTCATATGGATTTCCAGTCACTTGCCACTGGCAACTGGTTAGAGTACTTCACTGGCTATTCACTCTGCAGGTAACTTTTTTACATTTATGACCAGCATTTCATATGCGTTGCATGCATTTGCAGGCAGTCTCTCTCCTCCCAGCCTGTCGCCACTCTGCTCTCCGCATGCCTGCATAGGTATTTATTTTAGAAATTTAAACAACATCTTACAGTATGTCCAAATCATAGGCCTGCTCACCTGTGTTGTTGTGTGCATGTCCTCCTCACTACCACCCCGTGCCCATTGCTGCCTACCTCGCTCTATACATATCCTCTCCTTCCCCGACCCTGATTTTCCAATTTTTTATTTCTTTTCTTCATATCCTTTATGTAGCTCAAAAAACACTTGAATGTTTTGGAGTGTTTTACATGAGCAACAGTTACTTTACACATGTACACATTCATCTCTCCTCCGACCACTGAGCAAACGTTACTACAGGGCGAGGAGAGAGGAGAGCCCTGAGGGACATTGAGCAAGGGTAGTCTGCTCCCAGAGAGCAGAGAACTTAGCGGGATATTTGTTGGAAACCTATACCAATAAAATGTAGAAGACGTCAGCCAAAACCTTGCTATATTTATTCATGAATGGCAACCCCCATCCATAATGCAACATTGCCTTTACACTGATCCTCTCCTCCACCAAGAAGTCCCGTCCTCCCCCTTGACACCTCTTTTCAGTTTTTACCCCCAGATTTGATATAATGCGACCACCATGCAAGGGTACTGGAGTGCTTGACATGAGCACCAATTACTTTACACATGGACACATTCGGCTGACCACTGGTTGAAAAAAGACTTCTATTCTAGGACAGTTAATTCTGACAGTTTAAATGCCTCAGCTAAAGTGTCATTCAATGAGGTTGCTGTGTGGTGAAAGCGAAGCCAGTCAGACAGCTAAACACGCCTTTCTGCCGGGGAGCTTGCTTGTTTTCTTCTGTGCTGAAAATAAGCCAGGTTCTTATAATTGTGTGGCCTCAGGACTTTGAGAAGTTAATACCAGTGTTTCCGGCTAGTGGGGTCTTGTTTTCCTTGGGTACCAATAATGAGTATGATTCTTTTAGTAGGGATGGATCACACTGGACACTTTTCACCCGCATTTCATTTCCTTGTTGAATACAGCAGTAATCGGATGTTAGATCTGGCATCCTTGGCGTGGCCTCCCCTAATTTTTGCCTCTGCTTCCCAGGTTGTTGCTGTGTGGTGGACTCTGTTTTTGCTTATTTTATTACTCTGGGCACTTTACAACTGTGGACCAGTGGTAAAGTGGAAGACCTCCCTATGTGAAATTGTAAGTGTAATTGGCTTTTCCAAAATTTACATATTTGATTTACTAGTAAGTTCCTACTAAAGTGCACAAGAGGTATCCAAGGGCCTGTAAATGAAATGCTACTAGTGGGCCTGCAGCACTGATTGTGCCACCCACCTGAGTAACCATGCAAACATGGCTCAGACCTGCCACTGCAGTGTCTGTGTGTGCAGTTTTAAACTGCCAATTTGACTTGGCCAGTGTACCCACTTGCCAAACCCAATCCTTCTCTTTTCATACATGTAAGGCACCCCTAAGTTAGGTCCTAGGTAGCCCCATGGGCAGGGTGCAGTGTCTGTTAAATGTGGGACATGTACTGAAGTGTTTTACATGTTCTAAGAGTGAAATACTGCAAAATTCATCTTTCGCTGTGCAAGGCCAATCTCTCTCATAGGTTAACATGGGGGCTGCCTTTAAATATTATTAAAGTGCAGATTCCTTTCGAGAGCAGATAGAAATTGGAGTTTGGGGTCTCTGAACTCACAATTTAAAAATACATCTTTTATATTTAATACAATTGGTTTTTAGATTGTTAGTTTGAAAATGCCTCTTTTAGAAAGTAGGCCTTTTCTTGCCTTAACCCTTCTGTAACTCTGCCTGTTTGTGGATTCACTGTTTGGGTCAGACTGACAGTTGAGCTGTTTGTGAATCTCATTTAGACAGTGACACAAAGGGAGCTGGCGTGTAGCCTGCATATCCTGATGAGCCATTTCGGCTAGAGTGAAGGGAAGATTGGTCACTTACACCTGAATGGGCTGTGCCTGCCCTTACACAATGCAGTCTCCAACTCTGGTGTGTGTCTGGGGCCTGGCCTGGGCAAGACAGGATCTTGTGAACAACAGAGACTTTCGTTTGAAGTTTGCCTACTTCAAAGGCAGAAAGAGTTATAAGTAGTGGACCGAAAAACCCCAGACTTTTAAATCACTTCTGGAACCAAGAGGAACTCCTGCCAGGGAGAAGAGCTGAAGAGATGAGGAGAAGTGCTGCCCCTGCCTGTGACTGTGCTTTGTTGGGCTATCCAGCAGTTGCTGCTTCTGCCTCTGAGTGCATTCCTGCTTGAGAAGAATCCCCAAGGGCCTGTGCTGAGCTTGCCTCCTGTTTTGAAGTCTCAGGGCCATCAAAGACTTCCTCTGCCAGCACCTGGACTCTCTGCTGAGACATCTGCCCTACCAAGTGGTGCCCTATCCAGTCCCTGGGCCCTTTAAAGGTGAATTTGGTAGAACAAGGACTGAAATCAACGCACAGAACACCGTGTGGGGAAACTTTCAACGCACCATCTGCAACGCGACTGAAAAATGAAGTGCCACACAATTCATGCCAGACCTCCACCTACATTGCGGCTGGGAGATCGAAGCATCGCAGCTGGAGAAACGATGCAACACCAGCTTGTGGCTGCTGATGAAGACGCAAACCCCAAGCAGCGCAGTTTCCAACACCGTGCGATCGGATTTCAGACACATCATCCCTGGGCGTCAAAGTCATTGTGCACCTGCGCAGATCCAAGGTCTCTTGTCTGGAAATCAACGCATTGCTCTCTTACAGGGAGAAAAATTACACATCACCTACCAACCAGAGAAACAACAACACACGGCCTCACATGCGAGTAAGAAATCAACGCATCACTGACTTTTCTGATGCACGGTCGCCCTTGCGGCTTTACTTTTGACACAAACCAGGTACTTTGTTTAGGAACAACGTTTCCATTGTCTTCTATGGATTAAAGAATCTTAGGCCCTCATTATGGCATTGGTGGTTAATCCCACTTACGGCCATGCTGATTGCCGCCAACATACCACCGCTGCGGCGGATATCCGTTCATCATATTATGACACACACATACCAATCCGTCACTAGTCAGCCGCACATACAAGTCCGCCAGCACAAAGGTCAGTGATAAACTGGCGGTATAAAACCCACACCACTACGCCAACAGAACAACGCCCACAACATAATGACCCACAAATCACCATGGCAGACATTCAACAGCAGTAAACCATTGGCGGTACATACTGCCACCCTCAAAATACACACCCCCAAACAAAACAACACATTGGACAATTCAAACTACACACACCTGACACCTATACACACACCACACCCACACCAGTATAAAACAGACACACACATTACCCACAACCCTTTACGACTACAAACCATTGCCGAAAGAGAGAGACAGCAAGAGCAGCCACACAACCAGAGCCACATACCACCCTTACCAATACACCACCCACGCACCTTACATCACACACCCCAACACATCACCCTACAAACCCTCACCCACACCACTCACACTACACCTATGGCACCACAACGACACCCCAGATTCTCTGAGGAGGAGCTAACGGTCATGGTGGAGGAAATTATCTGGGTAGAGCCACAGGTATTTGGAATACAGGTGTAGCAGATATCCATTGCTAGGAAGATAGAGCTATGGAGGAGAATCGTGGACAGGGACAACGCCATGGGACAGCACTCCAGAACAAGGGATGACATCAGGAAGAGATGGAATGACCTACATGGGAAGGTGCAATCCATTGCAGCAAAACACCAGCTCGCAGTACAGAGGACTGGCGGTAGACCCCCACCTCCTCCCCCACAACTAACAACATGGGAGGAGTAAGTCTTGGCAATCATGCATCCTGAGGGCCTGGCAGGAGTAGGAGTAAGACTGGACCCTGGTAAGTCAACTCTATACTACTATCACCCCCCTACCCGCATGCCATCACATACCCTCACCCTCACTCCCATCACTCTATCACCTCCCACACACCCCACCATCACAACCCACTCATCCCAATGGCAAGCCCAGCATGCCATACCAATGCATGGACACCACTCACAGGCCTGCATAGACACCTATCACTAAAGCATGCAGACTAGAGAGAATCAGCTAGCACACCACATAATAACTCACACAAGGTAAAGCTGACAGGGCAATAACAACCATAGAGGGCAACCCACCCATGCACAATATGTCACACACAGAAATATTAATGCTGCATTGACTTCCCCACAGGTATCCCAGCCAATGTCACTGGAGAAGAGGTGCCAGCAACATCCAGTCCCTCCACAGAACAGGCCTACAGTGATGACAGTGACTCTGCTCGCCTGGATATGGATGACCAACCCGGCCCATCACGGACTTCCGGACAGTTGGTTACCCAGGCACAGTCCCACACCACCACAGAGCCTCCCCCCTCAGGAAACACCACCACAGCACCTACCCAGCGGACCCATACCTCTGTCCCCAGGACACGTCAATCAACAGTGTGTCCACCACTACAGGGACCCCAGGGCACACCACAAACCCAAGACAATCAGGGACCTGGGGTCAGTGGCAGTGGGCCCACGGTTCAGGAGCACAGAGGCACAGGACAACAGGAAAGCTGGGAGGGCTGCTATGCCCCAGGGGGAGGACAGGCCCAGGGAACTGACTCTACAGGAAGGAGGCACTCACTGCGATCCTGGGAGCATACCAATATTTCCCAGGATAAGCTGGGCCAGATCCTGGAGAAGTTGCAGGAGAACATGCGGCTGCAGGAGGGACAGTACCAGGGGATCAGGGAGGACTTGAAGTCCATTAACACCACCCTGGTTTCCATTGCAGGGGTGCTGGCAGACATGGCCATCATTATGAGGGAGGCAGTGTCACACCAGCGGGCCCCTGCCACTAGCCAGACTACTGAACAGCCCTCATCCTCCACTGCCGTTAGTGGACAAGAGGCCCAGCCACAGGACCAACAGGCCACCAGCACCCCTCCCCCTGCAGAAGGAGAACCACCCCACAAACATTTCCTGAGATCCAGGCAGAAGCCGAAGACCATTGCCAAGACCCCCGCCAGGAAATAAGACCCTCCTGATTGTCACCCTTGTGTCCCACTCTGTCACCCTGTCCACCTTGAACTGCCATTGCTCCCCTTCCTATGCCACCTTCGACAATGTACCTGTGCTACAAATAGACTGGACTCTACCCTGGACTTTCCTCCATCATCACCCCAGCCCATTGCACTTCCCCCTTTTCTTCAGAGCACTGCAATAAACACACTTTGTAGTTGGCTGCAGTGAACACACCAGGAGCGATAGCGGGGCACCAACATCTGCAAAAAGAGTTGCCAAAGGGTACAGAGAGTGGCCTTAGAAGTGGGAAATCACAGCCTGCTAGTGACAATGTCAAACTAAAAACATTCAATGTGAGGTTACACTGTCTTACCTGTGTGTCATTGGAAGTATTATCTAATTGCTGCAGTTCTGTTGTCCTCATCCTCATCCTCTGCCTCCTCATCTTTACTGCCCACAGGGTCCACTGCTGCCACATGGCCATCTCCAGCCTCCCCCTCCTGCAGAAAAGGCACATGGCGTCTCAAGGAAAGGTTATGCAACATGCAGCATGCCACAATTATCTGGCAGACCTTCTTGGGTGAGTAGCACAGGGATCCACCTGTTAGATGGAGCCAACGAAACCTGGCCTTCAGGAGGCCAAATGTACATTCAATTATCCTTCTTGTTCACCCATGTGCCACATTGTAATGTGCCTCTGCCCTTGTCCTGGGATTCCTCACACGAGTCAGTAGCCATGAGAGGTTGGGGTAACCAGAGTCACCTGCAAATATCAAGGTACAACTGTTAGCCACACACTAACCCTTATGGCCCACACCATACCCATACACCAACGTCCACTGGGTAGGAATAAGGGCTAACCTATTAGCCACACTCTGTGCCTCTGTAGTTGGGCCATCACATTTAGGATGCTTCTATTCCTCAGTATAAATGCATCATGCACCAAGCCTGGATACTAAGCATTGACATGGGAGATGTACTGGTCCGCCAAACTCACCATCTACAAATTCATCGAGTGAAAACTTTTTCGATTTCTGAAGATATCTTTTGCCGGGGAGGGACATATGCAATATGTGTTCCATTAATCACCCCAATGATGTTGGGGATATGACCCATTGCATAGAAGTCAGTCTTCACTGTGGCCAAATCCTCCACTTGGGGGTAAACAATGTAGCTGCACATGTGTTTAATCAGGGCAGCCAACACTCTGGTCGGCACTATTGAGAACATTGGCTGTGACACTCCTGCTGCCAAGCCCACTGTCACTTGGAAAGAACCAGTTGCCAAGAAATGGAACACAGATGGAACTTGCACAAGAGGGGGGATCCCAGTGGGGTGACGAATAACAGATATCTGGTCAGGCTTCAGTTGGGCACACACCTACGTGATTGTGGCCCTGTTAAGTCTGTAGGTGAGGATAATGTGCCTGTCCTCCATTGTTGCCAAGTCTGTACAGGTGGATGTCTCCATGTCCTATTCATCCACAGTGGTTTCAATCTATGGTACAAAAGAGCGCGGAGCCGGTCATAATATATACATTGCAGACACCACAGTTCAATGCATGATGTGTTATTTTAATGTATTAGTGGCATATGTCCTGAATGTACAATTGTGATCTGTGATGCAGTTATGATCCATGGTTTACCCTCCCCCCTCTGAAATGGCATCCGCCTGTCCTGTATGGAGGGACAGGTGGAAGTGAGGTAATTCCGCTGTCAATGTGCACCCTTGTGGGAGGTGGTCGGGAACCGCTGTACAACTCCTCATTGGTTATTATTGGGCCTTATGGGGTATAGTGGCCAATGGTGATGTACGCCGGCGGTGACGATATGAACCACCATGGATGTCACTGGCATTTTCTATCTGTTCATTCACTTGCTTCCTGACCTTCAACAGGAGAGGACCTACACGGCATGTGCTGCTGTGACCTGTGTCTGGAACCTACCATGGCCCGTGTGATTGGGGAAAGGGCCCCTGCCTTCACCTCGGCAGAGTTGGAGAGGCTAGTGGATGGGGTCCTACCCCAGTACAGACTGCTGTATGGGCCTCCAGACCAACAGGTGAGTACACTGTGAGCACGATGCATGAGGCATGTATGCATGGAGTGCTGTGTGTGAAGGCCTCGTGTGGAGGGGTTGGTTGATGGGCCCTGGGCAGAGTGCAGCGTGTAAGCTGGGCCATGTTTCTGCGTAAGGATATAGGAAGGCCTATGGTGGGCCATGAGTGTAACAGGCAGGACGGTGTAACTAATACCTTTCCCTGTGTATATTTTCTCTGCAGGTCAGCGCCATCAAAAGAAGGGTATATTTTATGCCAAGGATGTGGGGACCCTGGAGGGCTACGGCAGGTGGAGCATCCACTGTCGGAAACGGTTGGAGGATCTGAGAGGCTAGGCACGGAAAGGGGCAGAGGCCCAGCTGGGGATGGTCTCCAAATGAGGAAGGGATGCCCGTTGAACCCTGACCCCCTAATGGGCTGCATACTGGCGGTGGCCTATCCGGAGCTGGATGGTGGTGGTATCCGGGTGGGGGATGTGAGCCTGTGGGTGCTCCTAGGCCAGGGCTGACATTGCAGAGTAGGTCCCAAGTTGGGCAGGGTTCTGATGTAAAATTGCTCGAGCCTAGCTAGTAGGCATCCAGTCCTGGGCAGGGGTGTGTGGTCCCAGGTATGCTGCAGTTGGCAGTATGTGTCCCTCCCCATGCCCTGGTGACTAGCATTGTTCCTGGTAGTGCATTATATATTTTGTAGGGCTGTTCCCTGTGTGTGAGGGTGCTGTGTATGCCAACGGTGGTGTTGGTGCAGCCATTGACTAAGGCCCTCATTACAACATTGGCGGTAAAAGCTGCTTACTGCGTGCATAAGACTGCCAACACACCGCCGCAGCTGTGGAATTCCGCCACATCTATTATGACCCACATCTCGGAATACGCCAAAATTCAAACACCCACACAAGTCCGCCACACCAAAGGTCAGTGATAAACTGGCGAAAACAAAACCTCCACCGTCACGCCAACAGAAATACGCCCACACTATCACGACACACGATTCCACGCGGCGGTCTTTCAACCGCGGTATTCCATTGGCGGTACACACCGCTGCGCTCAAAATACACACACATTTACAAAACACAGCCACATTGGACGATTCAAAATACACACACCTGAGACACATACACGCACCACTCCCACACACCCATTACAATATAAAACACCCACCCACATCACCCACAAACCCCTATGACCAAAAATACAGAAAGAAGGCCAGAGAGAGACACCACCAGCAAGTACAACAGCATCCACAGACACATAACACCATCACCCACACAACTTCCATGCACCTCAAACAACACACCACTACATATATCCACACTTATCACCACACAATCCACCCCACACATCACCTACACCACCCCATGGCACCTCAAATACACCCCAGGTTCTCGGAGGAGGAGCTCAGGGTCATGGTGGAGGAAATCGTCAGGGTAGAGCCACAGCTATTTGGATCACAGGTGCAGCACACCTCAATTGCAAGGAAGATGGAGCTATGGCTAAGAATAGTGGACAGGGTCAACGCAGTGGGACAGCACCCAAGAAATCGGGAGGACATCAGGAAAAGGTGGAACGACCTACGGGGGAAGGTGCGTTCCGTGTTCTCAAGACACCACCTGGCGGTTCAGCAGACTGGCGGCAGACCCCCACCTCCTCCCCCACAACTAACAACATGGGAGGAGCAGGTCTTGGCGATTCTGCATCCTGAGGGCCTCGCAGGAGTAGGTGGAGGAATGGGCTCTGGTAAGTCAAAGCTTTACTAATATATCCCCCACCCTACCTGCATGCTATCACATACCCCCACCCTCACCCTCACCCCCTTGACACCAACTCCTCACAAATGTCCCAATATCACAACTCACCCATCCCAACACTAAGCCCTGCATGCAACTACAAAGCATGGACACCCATCACTAAAGCATGCACACAGCACATAGCCATACACCCCCCTAAACCATCATCCCACAAGCTCCCACACAGGAATGCCAGCACTGGGGTACACTGCCACCCACCCATTGCACACCATGCCATACACAGATGCAATAATCATGCCTTTCCACCCCTGCAGGACCCCTACCCAACGTCACCAGACAGGAGGGTCCAGACATGTCCACTCCACCCCCAGAAGAGGCCCACAGTGATGACAGCAGCTCTGTCCAACTGGATCTAGATGACCAGCCCAGACCATTGGGGACCTCTGGACAGTCGGTTCCCGTCATGCAGGCACAGACCACCACAGACCTTCCCCCCTCTGGAAACACCAGCACAGCACCCACCCAGCGGGCCCATACCTCCGTCCCCAGGACACGTCAATCAGCTGTGTGTCCACCACTACAGGGAACCCAGGATAACCCTCCACCCCAACAACAACAGGGACCTGGGGGCAGTAGGCACACGGCCCAGGGGACGGAGGCCCAGGAACACAGGGGAACTGGGAGGACTGCCGTGCGACAGGGGGTGGACAGGCCAAGGGAACCTACTCTCCACGAGGCCCTCTCCTCCATCATGGGAGCATACCACCACTCCCAGGAGACGATGGCAACGGTACTGGCCAAGTTTCAGGAGACCCAGCGCATGCAGGAGGAACAGTATTTGGGCTTCAGGGAGGAACTCAGAACCATCAGCTCCACCCTGGGCACCATCGTAAGGGTCCTGAAGGAAGTACTCAACACCAGGAGGGACACTGTGGCACAACAAGGGGCCCCTGACACTAGCATGGACGATGATTTGCCGACCACCTCCGCCGGCGCTAGTGGACAAGACGCCCCGCCACAGGACCACCACACCAGCACCCCACCCCCTGCAGAGGGAGAACTACCCCGCAAATGGTCCCTGAGATCCAGGAACAAGACAGAGAACGATGCCAAGACCCCCGCCCAGAAATGAGACCACCCTGATTGTCATCCTACTGTCCCACTTTGTCACCCTGTCCATAATTAAACTGCCCCAGCTCCACTTCCTATGTCCATATGGGCAATGCACCTGTGAGACTAATAGACTGGACTCTGCCATGGACACTCCTCCGCCATCACCCCTCACCAATTAACTTCCCCCTCCAATATTTTGCATTGAAATAAACACACCTAAAGCACAAAATGATCTGGAGTCTGTCTGTGATTTCGAAATAGTGTATTAGCAATTACAGTGACAAAATGTGTTTGAAATAGTAATGTCAACATACCTATGTCACACAGCTCTAGTCCATGAGGAATGTAAGCAGATGACACACAGTGGGATCCACATCTGTGAAACCATAAGGCAAAGTGACAACTCAGTGACCATACACTGGGTGAAAACGACAGACAGGATAGAGGTAGTAGTGTAAAAGTACATGTAGTAGGCAGGATTGTATTCTCACCTGTGTGTTACTGGAAATATTGCTGAATCACTGAGTCCCTGTTCTGCTTGTCTTCTTCCTCTGCTTCATCCTCATCACTGTCCACAGGCTCCACAGCTGCCACAACACCGCCATCTGGACCATCCTCCTATAGAAAAGGCACCTGTCGTCACAAAGCCAAGTTGTGAAGCATACAGCAGGCCACGATGATCTGGCACACCTTCTTTGGTGAGCAGAATAGGGATCCACCTGTCATGTGGAGGCACCTAAACCTGGCCTTCAGGAGGCCGAAGGTCCGCTCGATCACCCTCCTTGTTCGCCCATGGGCCTCATTGTAGCGTTCCTCTGCCCTGGTCCTGGGATTCCTCACTGGGGTCAGTAGCCATGACAGATTGGGGTACCCAGAGTCACCTGCAAATGGCGAGGGACAACTGTTAGACACACACTAACCTGTAGGGATAACCCCAGACAACCCCTCCCACTGTCTTGCTTCCAGGGGCTCACCTAATAGCCACACACAGTGCCTCTGGAGTTGACCCATCACAGAAGGGATGCTGCTATTCCGCAGGATGTAGGCGTCATGCACTGAGCCAGGGAAATTGGCATTCACATGGGAGATGTACTGGACGGCCAAACATACCATCTGTACATTCATGGAATGATAACTCTTCCGGTTTCTGTACACCTGTTCACTCCTGTGGGGGTGGACCAAAGCCACATGTGTCCCATCAATGGCACCTATGATGTTGGGGATATGTCCCAGGGCAGAGAAATCACCTTTCACTGTAGAAATCCTCCACCTGAGGGAAAACAATGTAGCTCCGCATTTGTTTCAGAAGGGCAGACAACACTCTGGACAACACGTTGGAAAACATAGGCTGGGACATCCCTGATGCCATGGCCACTGTTGTTTGAAATGACCCACTTGCAAGGAAATGGAGCATGACAGCACCTGCACTTGAGGGGGGATTCCTGAGGGATGGCGGATTGCTGACATCAGGTCTGGCTCCAACTGGGTACACAGTTCCTGGATTGTGGCACGGTCAAACCTGTAGGTGAATATCAAATGTCGCTCCTCCATTGTCGACAGGTCCACCAACAGTCGGTACATGGGAGGATGCCGCCATCTCCTCACATGTCCCAGCGGACGGTGCCTATGAAGGACAACAGCGACCACAGAGTCAACCAACTCAGAGGTACGTACCCACAGTTTACCCAGAACACCAATCATACACAAAAGGTGGCCTGTATGTGTGTTGAGGCTAGGCCTAGGTATGTGTGACGCAGTTGAAAATGAGGCCATGTGGGCCCCTGAACTGGCGGCTGCCTAACCTCTAAAGTGGGACAATGGGATGTGAGGTAACTGCGCTGGCGTTGTACACCATTCTTTTTAGGCGGTCGGAGACCGCGGCGCAATGCTGCATTGGTTAACATTGGACCTTATGGGTCCCAGGAGCCAATGACGATGTACGCCGGCGGTGATGGTACGCACCGCCGCGGACGTGACCGCCGCTGACGTGACCACCATTTTCCATCACTTCAATCACTCTATATCTGATCTTCGACAGGAGAGGACCTACACTGCAAGTGCTGCTGTGACCTCGGTCTGGAAGAGACAATGGCTCGTGCGTCTGGGGAAAGGGCCGCTGCCTTCACATCGAAGGAGTTGGAGAAGCTTGTTGATGGGGTCCTCCCCCAGTACACGCTACTCTACGGTCCTCCAGACCAACAGGTAAGTACACAGGGAGCATGTTGTATGGGCTATGCCTGTGTAGAGAGGGCTGATTGTTAGAAGGAAGGGGGCAGAGTGCTGCGTGCATGTAAGACGGTGAGTGCATGTGCCACATGGCAAGGGTAGGGATGGGGGCCACTCACTTTGACTGTGCACTTGGTATTGACTTCTCTTCTTCCTCTGTACATTTCATGTAGGTCAGCACCCACCAGAAGAAAGATATTTGGCGTGCCATCGCCAAGGATGTCCGGACCCTGCAGTTCTACCACAAACGGAGCACCCACTTCCGGGGACATTCGCCGCTGGAGCAAGAAGACAGCGGAGGCTCAGCTGGGGATGCCCTCCCAACGTGGAAGGGGTGCCCGTTGAACCATGACCCCCCTGATGTTCAGGATCCTGGCGGTGGCCTACCCGGATTTGGATGGGCGCTTGAGGGCATCACAGCAGACACAAGGGGGTGAGTACACTCTCATTCAGCTGACTTTGCACACAGTGGAGTTGTCTGGGTGGGGGAGGAGGGCTGTGGGTTTCCCTAGGCCAGGGCGAGTTCCATCGGCTAGGCCCCTCCGTAAGGCATGGCCCTGTGGCCCCCCACCCCTGTAGAGTGCCAAGTACAGCTATTCATGCCCCTGTGTCATCTATGTGTGCAGATGTCGTCCATAGCCTTGTAGGCCATTTCCCAGGAATTGCACTGTGGAGCCCAAGAGCACGGCGTAGTGCAGGGGGCCTCTGTGCTGTCTTGCCCGGTAGCGGCAATCCATGCACTCAACATGTCTTTCTTCTGTCTCCCCCCCCTTTTTTTGGTCTTCCTGTTCTTGTGTGCATTAGCATCATCAGGCGGAGGAGCAGTGGCACAGGAGCAAGAGGAAGCTGCATCCCACATGGCCATGGAGGGCGACACTATGGAGTCTGAATTCACTAGTGGGACGGAGGGCGAGGGGAGCTCCACGGCGGGGACAGGAGCTGCCACCAGCGACACAGACTCATCCTCGGATGGGAGCTCCTTGTGGTGGCGGCAACATCTGTGCCCCCCGCATCTACATGTACAGCCGCCACCCCCCCTACCAGCACCGCCCTCCCAGCAGCCCCTCAGCCTTCGCCCCGTGACCGTTCACCCAGGAGGGTGGGCATCACCTTCGCCCCAGGCACCTCAGGCCCTGCCCCAGTCACCCCTGCTGCCCTCAGTGAGGAGGCCATTGACCTCAGGTCCCTCACTGTTGGGCAGTCTACCATTGTGAATGCCATCCAGGGTGTAGAAAGGCAGTTGCAACAAACTAATGCATTCCTGGAGGGCATTCATTCTGGTCAGACGGCCCTCCACCGAGCTTTTCAAACTCTGCCTCAGCACTGATGGCAGCCATTGTCCCCGTCTCTAGCCTCCCCCCTCCAACTTCCTCCACCCAGACCCAATCCCCTGTACCTCTGCCTATCCCAAGCACACCATCCGACCAGCCTGCACACACCTCACCACACAAGGGAAGCTCAGGCAAACATAAGCACCACACATCCCACAGGCACTCACGCAAGCAACACACACATGCAGACACACCAACATCCACTGCCTCCACTGTGTCCCCCTCCTCGTCATCTCCCTCCTCCCTCCCAGTCACGTCTACACTCACACCTGCATGCACTATCTCTACAGACACTACGTCCCTCACCAGCACACCCACCAGCACACCCGCTCACGCGCAGTCACCACCCCCTCTACCATTCACACGTCCCCTGTGTCCTCTCCCAGTGTGTCTTTGACGCCCCCTCCCAAGATACACAAATGCAGGCACACACCCACCCAACAGCCATCCACCTCACGACAGCCTCCAGCGCATGCACCTGCACCCAAAGTCACCAAACGTACACCTCCTACAACCACCACCTCTTCCTCCACTCCCAAACCCCCTCCAGCTACCCGTCCCAGTGTGTCCCAAAAACTTTTCCTGTCCAGCCTTGACCTCTTTCCCACACCTCCCCCACCCCGTCCATCTCATAGGTCCCGAAGTAGCACCTCAGCCACAACATCTACGGGACCAGTGGTGCCTGTTGTCACAGGTATGTGGAGTGCACCGGCCACCAGGACAGCCACTGTTGCACGGAGCCACAGCACAGCCAGTCCCCCCCTGTGAAGCATCAGAAGTTGGCCAGTGCCCAGCGGGAGAGGGGGAAGCCTCCAGCCACCAAATCCACTCCCAGGGGTCCCGGTGGGAGTGTGAACTCAGCTGTTACACCTCCCAAGATGGGGAAGGGCCACAAGAAACCCGGCAAGTCTGGGAAGAGCTGCACAGCGGAGAAGACCGCCATCATCCCCGCTGCCCAGTTGGGCCCCTCCAGCCCCATCCCAGCTGCCCAGGAGGGCCCCGCCAGCCCCAGCCCAGCTGCCCAGGAGGGCCCCGCCAGCTCTAGCCCAGCTGCCCAGGAGGGCACCGCCAGCCCCAGCCCAGCTGCCCAGGAGGGCCCCGCCAGCCCCAGCCCAGCTGCCCAAGAGGCCACCACCAGCACAAGCCCCGCTGGGCCATGAAGGACCGCCAGCACAAGCCCCGCTGGGCCATGAAGGACCGCCAGCACAAGCCCTGCTGAGCCATGAAGGACTGCCAGCACAAGCCCTGCTGGGCCATGAAGGACCGCCAGCACAAGCCCCGCTGGGCCATGAAGGACCGCCAGCACAAGCACCGCTGGGCCATGAAGGACCGCCAGCACAAGCACAGCTGAACAGGGCACCGCCAACTCAAGCACCGCTGAACAGGGCACCGCCAACTCAAGCACCGCTGAACAGGGCACCGCCAACTCAAGCACAGCTGAACAGGGCACTGCCAAATCAAGCACCGCTGAACAGGGCACTGCCAACTCAAGCACCGCTAGCCAATGAGCGGCAGGGGCACTGACGCAACTAGGTCCGTCACGGGGTGAGTTCCCCTCCAGAACCAGTGGAGACATGCATCCACTACCTCTGTCCTTCACAGGATGAAGCACCCTGGACACCAGTCCCCCTCCAGAACCAGTGGAGACTGTTATCCACTTGAGAGACTGTGGCTTTGCACTCCCCAGGATGGACCAGTGGGCAACCCACCCACTGTAGAGACTTGAGAGACTGTGGCTTTGCACTCCCCAGGATGGAACAGTGGGCAACCCACCCACTGTAGATAATTTAAAAAATATTTTCAATGACTCCAGGCTCCCAAAGATAACAGGGAAATCCATTTTAGAGGTCACACGGATGAGGGCCTTGCCGCAGCAACTCCGTTGACTCATTCCCATTCCTCCCAGGATAGGCCTCTCCCCCAATAGAGTCTCCTATTGAGTATTTTTACCATTATGCACCTCTTGAAGATCTCAGAAATATTCTGAATGATAGTGTAAAATTGTGTGGAGTTGACAACGATGGTGGCAACAATGGAGAAACCTCTATGAGGGTGCACTAAGTTCAACTGAGTGGCGCAATTAAGACTCTACAAGATTATGTTGGTTCTCTAGGCGAAATGTAAGAAGATAAACTGGATTGCTTGATGACCATAGTTGCGAAGATAGAAACCCCCCCTTTTTAGATCCTTCGTAGATATCTGCACCTCCCACTTATTCCTTTAATAAACATGATAGCAAAGAAAGTGGAAAGGGGCAAACCAACAGACTTAATACCAGTTCTCAAGGGGGAAGGTTTCCTACGGGGTGCCAAGCATCAGTCACTTTTAATTGTTGTAGTTCTGATCTAGTAGGTGGGAAAGAATAGACTCTAGGAGGTAGTATAAGATGCATGGCTCACAGCACTAAGATCTTTTAAGGGGATCCTCCCAGAAAAATAAATTAAGAAAGCAGAATGATCTGTATCTGTGGAAAGTCCCGAAACTATATGCAGGCAAAAGAGAAACCCAAATTTCACTTATAAACAAAACAATTCATTTGATTAGGGGAACTAGGTGTTGCAGATCAGTGATAAGAGAGGACATAAGACATGCTATGAGAATTAAAGGATCAGATTTGGGTCAGGACTGTATTGGGCTGAAACTAGCCAATCAAGAGCTTGTGGATGGCCTCCTGTCCCTTGAGCAAAGATTAATGCTTTATGTGATATCACATATAAGGGTTACAACATTGATCCCACAGGTCCCTACAGATTGTAGAAACATGCCCCACATCGGAAGCCCCCCCAGCTCTTCAAATTGTGCTGTCTTGAAATCTATTGGAGATACGTCTGACGTTGATTGACAGGAGGTGTTACAGCAAATCATGAGTGAAACGTATATTGCAAGCATTAAAAAGTTGTCTAAATCTGTTTGGCCTTTAGCGAATAGAGAGGAGGGGTGTGAATTCAACCACAAAGTGCTTAAAGATGAAATCAGGGACTTGGAAGTGACATCATATTATGGAACCAGAATATGTAAGGTGGTAGGATTTGGAATGTGCGATGGTAATCCAGTTGAGCTCCTTTAATGGAATGTGCCGGGCCTGAGAACAAAGTTCAGTGATCCAGAGGGGTGTAATTTTATAGATCAGCATCATATTATTATGATGCAGGAAACCTGGGCTCCGCTGGTGCTACATAGAGTGGGATACTTGACTGTTCAAAAGTTAGCAGTCCCCTCACCTTCTGGGCATGCCGCAGGAGGTCTAGTAGTCTGGCTTAAGCAGGATCTATTCTTAAAGGTAAAAAGTAATTCCCTGCAGCAGTATGGATATACTGGCTGTAGAACTCAAGATTGTGACCCAAAGTGGGATGAACCATAAAGCTATTGTAAATGTTTACATTAGACCTGCCCCTCCAAGCGTCCACATTTCGATGGTAGACCAAATTGCGGACATGCTCCCTCGCTCCCCAGGTCATGCGGTTATAGTGGCCGGGGATTGTAACACCCAGCTGAGACCTAATGAAGATCATCTATTAATGATTTATCCCTACGGTGAATCTAGACCAAGACCAGTGCAGGAAGACATGTGTAGAGCCACGGGGGTAGCAGCCGACTTCAAGAATGTTATCACTAGTATGGGGTTAAAACAGGTAAATGGAAATACAAGATCAGATTCTCTGTCTTTGCCTACATTTAGGAGGGGAGCTTACCTGAGTCACCTCAACTATATTTCTTTGGACCAAAGGCTTTGGCCATCTCTCATTCACAAGATAGTGGTCCCTAGAGTTGATAGTGACCATCAGGCCCTTTGTGCAACCTTTTCAGCATCCTTTTTTAAAGACTGCAGCCTGTCTTTGTGGGTAGAGGGTAGTAACATTAAGGTATTAAATAATACGAGGAATTTAATGTGGGCAGAGGTGGCAAATGATGTGAAGATCCAGTCCACAATTTACCACAGGTTCATAGACAGCCTGTCCAATTTGGTGTCTACTCACTCTCCAGTGATCAACTTTGTCCAACTGCATTATGGTTTGATGGATAAACTAAGACCTCTTTTCTCACTGGTGAGACGTAGAGGGGCTGTTACCTTTAGAAAACCAAGGTGGTTCTCAAAGACCTATAGATTGCTAAAATTGCAGCTCTTGAATGTGTTGGACAAGGGGACATAAAGGAGATAAAGGGCACTAGGGGCCTTTATAAAAGAACTCTAAGAGATGCCAAAAAGAGGTGGGAAAGCAAACAATTAGCTAGCCTAACTGTGGCCCTCCGTGATGGGGATTCCAAGATATTCTGGAAGTTGGTAACAGATAGGAAATATCCCCCTGCTTCCGAGAGTGAACCATCAATCCAGCCTAAGGGATGGGCGATCCATTTCAAAGGGCTCTATAGAGAAAGAAAAGACATAGTGAAAAGATATTAGAACAGCTCCTAGGGATGTTGCTGGCAACCCATTACACAGTAAGTATGGCCCTCTAGTCCTGACCTGGCAGGATGTACTCTTGATGAAACCTCCATGGCCTTGCAGTCCCTAAATAAGGGGAAAGCACCGGGCCCTGATGGCATCCCGGGTGATTTGTATCCATCACAACCTGAGGTCTGGATACCATATTTAAGTAATGCCATTATGAAGGGAGAAGGTATCCCCCCCACGTGAAGGGGAGCAACAGTGATGCCAATCTATAAAAAAGGAGACAGAGACTCTTCAGGAAATTACAGACTAATAAGTTTAATTGACATCAGCCAAAATATTTTTTGCAAACAGATTCTGGCAAAGTTGCATTCATGGATTGTTGACCTTCACATCCTTGCTGATTAGCAGGCTGGATTCCAAAAAGGTGTTAGCACAGTGGATCAAGTCTTTAGGTTTAAATCACTTTGTTGAAATTACCTGACCCTAAAACATGACCTTCTCCACATTGCCTTCATTGACTTGAGGGCGGCTTTTGACTTGGGGCTAATAAGATATTTGCACAAAGGCACCTACGCTAGAGTTAGGTGGACGGTGGGAGGTGATCTTACTGATCCAATCCCGATTGCAAGAGGGGTGAGACATGGGTGTGTCTTGGCCCCTACTTTGTTTAGCCTTTATATTAACTGGGCAGTGGATCAGTTGGCTTGGTGCAATCATGATGCTCCCAAATTAAAGGGAATAACAGCACCGATTCTTATGTTCGCTGATGACACCTTGCTTATATCAAGAATCCCAATGGGACTGCCAAATGAATTTGATTCTATTTCAGCATTATGTGAAGTGAGAGAGTTAGAAATTAATCCAGAGAAGACAAAATGTATGGCCCTAAATCCACATAAATCTTTTAGGGGGAAAATGGTTATAGGGGGTGTCCTCATCGGGCAGGTTAGGCAATTCGATTATTTGGGTATAAGAATGTCAGACAATCTTTCTTGGACTTCACAACTATCGTACAGCATCGGGCAATGGTTTTTGGCAGGAGGATAAAGAACTCTTTGGGAGGGTCACTCTCTCTGGCACTCAAGGTATATAAGGCTACAGCAGTCATAGCTGCAACTTATGGTGCAGAGTTTTGGGGGCATTGTAATTCATATAGATTAACCCTGATTGAAACAAGTTTCTGCGCTCCATGCTACATTTACCAGTCAGCACCCCACTCATTCCATTTTGATTTGACGTGACCTTAAACCAAATACATCATGTAATTGCCTAAAACCCCTCTTGTATTGGGTGTGTCTGTGGTCTTCTGAGCACTTGGGGTTGTATAGGATAGCCATGCTGGAGTTACTATCTTTTAACAAAGTGGCATCTATTCCGTGGTTTAATTATATTAAGCACCTGTGCCACTCTATCAAAATGGAGGAGCTATGGAGATGCCTGCAGAATATAACAAGAAGTGTGTCACTGCGCGTAAAAAGGCTATACTGGAAGGCTGCATTAACCCAGATTTGGCAAGTACAGTTAATGGGCAGTAGGACAGAACAATATTTTCATCATAAGTACCTGCCTAAGCTTGAACAGTACATAGATAATATATACACGGCACAGGCAAATAATCTGTTCATTAAATTCAGATTAGGAATTCTGCCATTGAACTCTCTCACCTCTAGATGGGAAAAAGGCAGCTGTGTGAACAGTTCCTGCCCCTACTGCCCAATGGAAGTTGAGTCTTTCGCCCACTTCCTTTTTATCTTGTCCAAGGTATTCAAAGCCTAGGCGGAAATGGATCATCCTACTATGTCGGCTCCTTGGTATCAGGAACTATAGGGAGTCACTACGTGTATTATCAAGCAACACTAGTTGAAAGGTAGTGTTTGCAGTCGCCAGCTTTCTTCGATGTGCCTGGATTGTGAGATCTAAGAGTTGCTCTTCCAATTTGTAGAACACAGCCTTTGTATTATGGCCACTGGTTAGTATACTGTAGCAATAGTGCTTAAGTCTGACTCATTTTTCAATAGGGTAGCCTTTAACCCGTAGAATGAGTACTATTACAAAGGAGGGTTTTATGAGGACTCTGCCTGTGGGCAAATGGCCATTGTCTTTAAGAACTAAAGTATGAATTGCTGTGACAATGTCCATTCCAAATGAGCGTTTCCTCACTTTTTGATGATTTTACGATTGTAATTTATTAATTATTTCATGTATTGTGAAAATATTTGTAATATATATTTTTTAGCCATTCGTAGGATGTTGCTTTTGTGGCTTATAGCCGAAATAAAGATGATGATGATTACGATGACTACAGTGAGGGTCTTTACTTGAACAGTGGGTAACCTGTCTGCATATCAACGACCCCAGTTATAACATTGGGGAACTCAACCCCTTGCCATGATGCAACATTGTCATTATGCTCATCCCTTCCTCCCCACATAGGTGCCCTCCTCCCCCAAGCCTGATTTTCAGCTTTGTTTTTCAACTTCAAACGTCAAAACATTCCCAGACAAAAACTGGAGCTCTGTCGTGATTGATAAAAGGCTGACCTGTGAATCACAATATGTAGTTCATGTGCTGCAATGTAAAAGTGGTTGAGGAATATGGGCAGCAGTCTTTGTCTATTAAAAAGGGATATTGGAACACATAAGAGCTGTGCAAAGTAAAGATCATTCAAATTTCATAACAAAACATTACACAAATGAGCGTCAGGACAGTTAGGAAACAATGCAATATTATGCCATGTATATGATACAAAAGGGTGAAAGAGGAGGCAACTGAAATTGAGACAACTGGATTCCAAATACGTCATCCAGCTACGAACATGGCAACCATACAGATTAAATAAGGGGAGAGCTTCATGTCCATTAGTAAATTTTCAATGCAGACACTCAGGATATATGTCAATGTTTTTCCCTTAAAGTCGCAGCTAACACCTAAGAAAAATTACCAGTTTTGTAATCACGCTCCTTGGATTTTTAGACAGATTGGATGTTGTCAATTTTTTTTATTAGGAAAAATGTATCAAATAATTGCAATGAGGACAGAACTTATACATTCAGGTGACAAACAGCTTCCAATGAATTGAACTATGGATAATGATGTGTTGACAAAATCCAGTTTGAATTTCCCACTGCCACAGTGTGATGTCTGTTTCACATGTTCAATGATTGTGTTTAATGCAATTTGTGTCTTTGATTATTACAATTCTCCTTATGGTTGATATAATATATTTGTACAAATTACCTGGCTGAGCAACTCAGTTGAGAAATGAACAGACACATAGGGGGTCATTCTGACCTCGGCGGTAAAAGGCGCTTACCGCCGGTCAGAACACCGCCATAACACCGCCGCGGCCGCGGAAAGCCACCACGGTCATTCTGACCCACAACGGCCAAACCTCCAAAAATCCGACCTCCACTGCAGGCCGCCACATCAGCGGGCAGCGATAAACTGGAGATGACCAAACCTCCACCGTCACGCCAACAGAAATATGCCCATGCCATTTCGACCTACGAATCAACGCGGCGGGCTTTCCAACGCGGTATTCCATTGGCGGTACACACCGCCGCGGTCAAAATACACACACAGCACCAAAACACAGGCACATTGGACAATTACAAATACACACACCTGATACACATACACAACCCACTCCCACACAATCAATCAACTATAAAACACACCCCCACATCACCCACAAACCCCTACGACCACAATTACTGAGAGAAGGAGAGAGAGACACAGCAGACAATCCATAGCAATACACACTGAGGCACACTACACCATCACACACACCACATAGTAGCACAAAGCACCACACACCAACATACTCATCATCACATACATCACCCCACACCTCACCCACACCACCCCATGGCACCCCAAAGGCACCCACGCTTTTCGGACCAAGAACTCCGGGTCATGGTGGAGGAAATCCTAAGAGTGGAACCCCAGCTCTTCGGCTCACAGGTGCAGCACACCAGTATAGCTAGGAAGGCGGAGCTATGGCAGCGGATCGTGGACAGGGTCAACGCGGTGGGACAGCATCCCAGGAATAGGGAGGACATCCGCAAATGATGGAACGACCTACGGGGGAAGGTCCGATCGATGGTCTCCAGGCACAACATCGCGGTCCTGAAGACTGGCGGCGGACCCCCACCCACCCCTCCCGAATTTACATCATGGGAGCAAGAGGTCTTCAACATCCTGCATCCTCAGGGCCTCGCAGGAGTAGCCGGAGGAATGGACTCTGGTAAGTCCAATCTCAACTACTATATCCCCCCACCCCACCAGCATGCCAACCCACACCCCCACCCTCACCCCCAACCCCCCAGCACACATCCTCCCTGACAATGTCTCACCAGCACAACCCACCCATCCCAACACCAACTCCTGCATGCCAACACAATCCATGGACACCCATCACCCAAGCATGACCACTGCACTTACCCCCCCCCACTAACTACCCTCACAACACCTCCCTCAAGGGAATGCCTGCACTGGGGGACGAGGGCACCCATAACACGCACGCCATTGCACACACAGAAACAATAACCAAACTCTCTTACCCCATGCAGGACCCGAACGCCAACACACCAGCCAGGAGGGTCCAGAAATGTCCATCCCACCCCCGGAACAGGCCCACAGTGAGGACAGCAGCTCTGTCGACAGTGAACCTGATGACCAGCCCGGACCATCGGGGACCTCTGGGCAGTCGGTTCCCCTCAGGCAGCCACAGGCCACACCAGACCCGACCCCCTCTGCCAACACCAGCACAGCTCCCACCCAGCGGGCCCATGCCTCTGTCTCTAGGACACGTCAATCAGCGGTGTGTCTGCCACTACAGGGCACCCAGGCTAACCCAACAACAACAGGGACCTGGGGGCAGTGGGAGCGGGCACACCGTCCAGGAGACAGAGGCCGGGGGAAACCGGGCAGCTCGGAGGTCTGCTGTGCGACAGGGGGGGGAGGAGAGGCCCAGGGAACCCACTCTCCAAGAGGCCCTCACCACCATCATGGGGGCCTACCACCACTCCCAAGAGACGATGGCGACGGTACTGGCCAGGTTCACGGAGATCCAGGCACAGCAGGAGGAACGCAACATGGGGTTCAGGGAGGAGCTGAGAATCATCGGGACCGCAATGGGGACCATCGTCCTGGCCCTCAACAGGATAGAAGACGCGTTGCGGGACCATGTGGCACCACACAGGGCCCCTGTCACTAGCCTGGACCAGGAACAGCCTACCACCTCTGCCGGCGCTAGTGGACAGGAGGCCCCAACACCACGACAGGCCACCAGAACCCCACCTCCTGCTGAAGAACAACCACCCCGTAAGAGGAGCCTGAGATCCAAAAAAAGAGTCCCCCTCCAGAACCAGTGGAGACATGCATCCACTACCTCTGTCCTTCACAGGATGAAGCACCCTGGACACCAGTCCCCCTCCAGAACCAGTGGAGACTGTTATCCACTTGAGAGACTGTGGCTTTGCACTCCCCAGGATGGACCAGTGGGCAACCCACCCACTGTAGAGACTTGAGAGACTGTGGCTTTGCACTCCCCAGGATGGAACAGTGGGCAACCCACCCACTGTAGATAATTTAAAAAATATTTTCAATGACTCCAGGCTCCCAAAGATAACAGGGAAATCCATTTTAGAGGTCACACAGATGAGGGCCTTGCCGCAGCAACTCCGTTGACTCATTCCCATTCCTCCCAGGATAGGCCTCTCCCCCAATAGAGTCTCCTATAGAGTATTTTTACCATTATGCACCTCTTGAAGATCTCAGAAATATTCTGAATGATAGTGTAAAATTGTGTGGAGTTGACAACGATGGTGGCAACAATGGAGAAACCTCTATGAGGGTGCACTAAGTTCAA
Organism: Pleurodeles waltl; assembly: GCF_031143425.1. Classification (NCBI taxonomy): domain Eukaryota; kingdom Metazoa; phylum Chordata; class Amphibia; order Caudata; family Salamandridae; genus Pleurodeles; species Pleurodeles waltl. The sequence continues at coordinate 1,463,157,051 of NC_090444.1, forward strand.
CTGAGTGGCGCAATTAAGACTCTACAAGATTATGTTGGTTCTCTAGGCGAAATGTAAGAAGATAAACTGGATTGCTTGATGACCATAGTTGCGAAGATAGAAACCCCCCCTTTTTAGATCCTTCGTAGATATCTGCACCTCCCACTTATTCCTTTAATAAACATGATAGCAAAGAAAGTGGAAAGGGGCAAACCAACAGACTTAATACCAGTTCTCAAGGGGGAAGGTTTCCTACGGGGTGCCAAGCATCAGTCACTTTTAATTGTTGTAGTTCTGATCTAGTAGGTGGGAAAGAATAGACTCTAGGAGGTAGTATAAGATGCATGGCTCACAGCACTAAGATCTTTTAAGGGGATCCTCCCAGAAAAATAAATTAAGAAAGCAGAATGATCTGTATCTGTGGAAAGTCCCGAAACTATATGCAGGCAAAAGAGAAACCCAAATTTCACTTATAAACAAAACAATTCATTTGATTAGGGGAACTAGGTGTTGCAGATCAGTGATAAGAGAGGACATAAGACATGCTATGAGAATTAAAGGATCAGATTTGGGTCAGGACTGTATTGGGCTGAAACTAGCCAATCAAGAGCTTGTGGATGGCCTCCTGTCCCTTGAGCAAAGATTAATGCTTTATGTGATATCACATATAAGGGTTACAACATTGATCCCACAGGTCCCTACAGATTGTAGAAACATGCCCCACATCGGAAGCCCCCCCAGCTCTTCAAATTGTGCTGTCTTGAAATCTATTGGAGATACGTCTGACGTTGATTGACAGGAGGTGTTACAGCAAATCATGAGTGAAACGTATATTGCAAGCATTAAAAAGTTGTCTAAATCTGTTTGGCCTTTAGCGAATAGAGAGGAGGGGTGTGAATTCAACCACAAAGTGCTTAAAGATGAAATCAGGGACTTGGAAGTGACATCATATTATGGAACCTGAATATGTAAGGTGGTAGGATTTGGAATGTGCGATGGTAATCCAGTTGAGCTCCTTTAATGGAATGTGCCGGGCCTGAGAACGAAGTTCAGTGATCCAGAGGGGTGTAATTTTATAGATCAGCATCATATTATTATGATGCAGGAAACCTGGGCTCCGCTGGTGCTACATAGAGTGGGATACTTGACTGTTCAAAAGTTAGCAGTCCCCTCACCTTCAGGGCATGCCGCAGGAGGTCTAGTAGTCTGGCTTAAGCAGGATCTATTCTTAAAGGTAAAAAGTAATTCCCTGCAGCAGTATGGATATACTGGCTGTAGAACTCAAGATTGTGACCCAAAGTGGGATGAACCATAAAGCTATTGTAAATGTTTACATTAGACCTGCCCCTCCAAGCGTCCACATTTCGATGGTAGACCAAATTGCGGACATGCTCCCTCGCTCCCCAGGTCATGCGGTTATAGTGGCCGGGGATTGTAACACCCAGCTGAGACCTAATGAAGATCATCTATTAATGATTTATCCCTACGGTGAATCTAGACCAAGACCAGTGCAGGAAGACATGTGTAGAGCCACGGGGGTAGCAGCCGACTTCAAGAATGTTATCACTAGTATGGGGTTAAAACAGGTAAATGGAAATACAAGATCAGATTCTCTGTCTTTGCCTACATTTAGGAGGGGAGCTTACCTGACTCACCTCAACTATATTTCTTTGGACCAAAGGCTTTGGCCATCTCTCATTCACAAGATAGTGGTCCCTAGAGTTGATAGTGACCATCAGGCCCTTTGTGCAACCTTTTCAGCATCCTTTTTTAAAGACTGCAGCCTGTCTTTGTGGGTAGAGGGTAGTAACATTAAGGTATTAAATAATACGAGGAATTTAATGTGGGCAGAGGTGGCAAATGATGTGAAGATCCAGTCCACAATTTACCACAGGTTCATAGACAGCCTGTCCAATTTGGTGTCTACTCACTCTCCAGTGATCAACTTTGTCCAACTGCATTATGGTTTGATGGATAAACTAAGACCTATTTTCTCACTGGTGAGACGTAGAGGGGCTGTTACCTTTAGAAAACCAAGGTGGTTCTCAAAGACCTATAGATTGCTAAAATTGCAGCTCTTGAATGTGTTGGACAAGGGGACATAAAGGAGATAAAGGGCACTAGGGGCCTTTATAAAAGAACTCTAAGAGATGCCAAAAAGAGGTGGGAAAGCAAACAATTAGCTAGCCTAACTGTGGCCCTCCGTGATGGGGATTCCAAGATATTCTGGAAGTTGGTAACAGATAGGAAATATCCCCCTGCTTCCGAGAGTGAACCATCAATCCAGCCTAAGGGATGGGCGATCCATTTCAAAGGGCTCTATAGAGAAAGAAAAGACATAGTGAAAAGATATTAGTAACAGCTCCTAGGGATGTTGCTGGCAACCCATTACACAGTAAGTATGGCCCTCTAGTCCTGACCTGGCAGGATGTACTCTTGATGAAACCTCCATGGCCTTGCAGTCCCTAAATAAGGGGAAAGCACCGGGCCCTGATGGCATCCCGGGTGATTTGTATCCATCACAACCTGAGGTCTGGATACCATATTTAAGTAATGCCATTATGAAGGGAGAAGGTATCCCCCCCACGTGAAGGGGAGCAACAGTGATGCCAATCTATAAAAAAGGAGACAGAGACTCTTCAGGAAATTACAGACTAATAAGTTTAATTGACATCAGCCAAAATATTTTTTGCAAACAGATTCTGGCAAAGTTGCATTCATGGATTGTTGACCTTCACATCCTTGCTGATTAGCAGGCTGGATTCCAAAAAGGTGTTAGCACAGTGGATCAAGTCTTTAGGTTTAAATCACTTTGTTGAAATTACCTGACCCTAAAACATGACCTTCTCCACGTTGCCTTCATTGACTTGAGGGCGGCTTTTGACTTGGGGCTAATAAGATATTTGCACAAAGGCACCTACGCTAGAGTTAGGTGGACGGTGGGAGGTGATCTTACTGATCCAATCCCGATTGCAAGAGGGGTGAGACATGGGTGTGTCTTGGCCCCTACTTTGTTTAGCCTTTATATTAACTGGGCAGTGGATCAGTTGGCTTGGTGCAATCATGATGCTCCCAAATTAAAGGGAATAACAGCACCGATTCTTATGTTCGCTGATGACACCTTGCTTATATCAAGAATCCCAATGGGACTGCCAAATGAATTTGATTCTATTTCAGCATTATGTGAAGTGAGAGAGTTAGAAATTAATCCAGAGAAGACAAAATGTATGGCCCTAAATCCACATAAATCTTTTAGGGGGAAAATGGTTATAGGGGGTGTCCTCATCGGGCAGGTTAGGCAATTCGATTATTTGGGTATAAGAATGTCAGACAATCTTTCTTGGACTTCACAACTATCGTACAGCATCGGGCAATGGTTTTTGGCAGGAGGATAAAGAACTCTTTGGGAGGGTCACTCTCTCTGGCACTCAAGGTATATAAGGCTACAGCAGTCATAGCTGCAACTTATGGTGCAGAGTTTTGGGGGCATTGTAATTCATATAGATTAACCCTGATTGAAACAAGTTTCTGCGCTCCATGCTACATTTACCAGTCAGCACCCCACTCATTCCATTTTGATTTGACGTGACCTTAAACCAAATACATCATGTAATTGCCTAAAACCCCTCTTGTATTGGGTGTGTCTGTGGTCTTCTGAGCACTTGGGGTTGTATAGGATAGCCATGCTGGAGTTACTATCTTTTAACAAAGTGGCATCTATTCCGTGGTTTAATTATATTAAGCACCTGTGCCACTCTATCAAAATGGAGGAGCTATGGAGATGCCTGCAGAATATAACAAGAAGTGTGTCACTGCGCGTAAAAAGGCTATACTGGAAGGCTGCATTAACCCAGATTTGGCAAGTACAGTTAATGGGCAGTAGGACAGAACAATATTTTCATCATAAGTACCTGCCTAAGCTTGAACAGTACATAGATAATATATACACGGCACAGGCAAATAATCTGTTCATTAAATTCAGATTAGGAATTCTGCCATTGAACTCTCTCACCTCTAGATGGGAAAAAGGCAGCTGTGTGAACAGTTCCTGCCCCTACTGCCCAATGGAAGTTGAGTCTTTCGCCCACTTCCTTTTTATCTTGTCCAAGGTATTCAAAGCCTAGGCGGAAATGGATCATCCTACTATGTCGGCTCCTTGGTATCAGGAACTATAGGGAGTCACTACGTGTATTATCAAGCAACACTAGTGGAAAGGTAGTGTTTGCAGTCGCCAGCTTTCTTCGATGTGCCTGGATTGTGAGATCTAAGAGTTGCTCTTCCAATTTGTAGAACACAGCCTTTGTATTATGGCCACTGGTTAGTATACTGTAGCAATAGTGCTTAAGTCTGACTCATTTTTCAATAGGGTAGCCTTTAACCCGTAGAATGAGTACTATTACAAAGGAGGGTTTTATGAGGACTCTGCCTGTGGGCAAATGGCCATTGTCTTTAAGAACTAAAGTATGAATTGCTGTGACAATGTCCATTCCAAATGAGCGTTTCCTCACTTTTTGATGATTTTACGATTGTAATTTATTAATTATTTCATGTATTGTGAAAATATTTGTAATATATATTTTTTAGCCATTCGTAGGATGTTGCTTTTGTGGCTTATAGCCGAAATAAAGATGATGATGATTACGATGACTACAGTGAGGGTCTTTACTTGAACAGTGGGTAACCTGTCTGCATATCAACGACCCCAGTTATAACATTGGGGAACTCAACCCCTTGCCATGATGCAACATTGTCATTATGCTCATCCCTTCCTCCCCACATAGGTGCCCTCCTCCCCCAAGCCTGATTTTCAGCTTTGTTTTTCAACTTCAAACGTCAAAACATTCCCAGACAAAAACTGGAGCTCTGTCGTGATTGATAAAAGGCTGACCTGTGAATCACAATATGTAGTTCATGTGCTGCAATGTAAAAGTGGTTGAGGAATATGGGCAGCAGTCTTTGTCTATTAAAAAGGGATATTGGAACACATAAGAGCTGTGCAAAGTAAAGATCATTCAAATTTCATAACAAAACATTACACAAATGAGCGTCAGGACAGTTAGGAAACAATGCAATATTATGCCATGTATATGATACAAAAGGGTGAAAGAGGAGGCAACTGAAATTGAGACAACTGGATTCCAAATACGTCATCCAGCTACGAACATGGCAACCATACAGATTAAATAAGGGGAGAGCTTCATGTCCATTAGTAAATTTTCAATGCAGACACTCAGGATATATGTCAATGTTTTTCCCTTAAAGTCGCAGCTAACACCTAAGAAAAATTACCAGTTTTGTAATCACGCTCCTTGGATTTTTAGACAGATTGGATGTTGTCAATTTTTTTTATTAGGAAAAATTTATCAAATAATTGCAATGAGGACAGAACTTATACATTCAGGTGACAAACAGCTTCCAATGAATTGAACTATGGATAATGATGTGTTGACAAAATCCAGTTTGAATTTCCCACTGCCACAGTGTGATGTCTGTTTCACATGTTCAATGATTGTGTTTAATGCAATTTGTGTCTTTGATTATTACAATTCTCCTTATGGTTGATATAATATATTTGTACAAATTACCTGGCTGAGCAACTCAGTTGAGAAATGAACAGACACATAGGGGGTCATTCTGACCTCGGCGGTAAAAGGCGCTTACCGCCGGTCAGAAGACCGCCATAACACCGCCGCGGCCGCGGAAAGCCACCACGGTCATTCTGACCCACAACGGCCAAACCTCCAAAAATCCGACCTCCACTGCAGGCCGCCACATCAGCGGGCAGCGATAAACTGGAGATGACCAAACCTCCACCGTCACGCCAACAGAAATATGCCCATGCCATTTCGACCTACGAATCAACGCGGCGGGCTTTCCAACGCGGTATTCCATTGGCGGTACACACCGCCGCGGTCAAAATACACACACAGCACCAAAACACAGGCACATTGGACAATTACAAATACATACACCTGATACACATACACAACCCACTCCCACACAATCAATCAACTATAAAACACACCCCCACATCACCCACAAACCCCTACGACCACAATTACTGAGAGAAGGAGAGAGAGACACAGCAGACAATCCATAGCAATACACACTGAGGCACACTACACCATCACACACACCACATAGTAGCACAAAGCACCACACACCAACATACTCATCATCACATACATCACCCCACACCTCACCCACACCACCCCATGGCACCCCAAAGGCACCCACGCTTTTCGGACCAAGAACTCCGGGTCATGGTGGAGGAAATCCTAAGAGTGGAACCCCAGCTCTTCGGCTCACAGGTGCAGCACACCAGTATAGCTAGGAAGGCGGAGCTATGGCAGCGGATCGTGGACAGGGTCAACGCGGTGGGACAGCATCCCAGGAATAGGGAGGACATCCGCAAATGATGGAACGACCTACGGGGGAAGGTCCGATCGATGGTCTCCAGGCACAACATCGCGGTCCTGAAGACTGGCGGCGGACCCCCACCCACCCCTCCCGAATTTACATCATGGGAGCAAGAGGTCTTCAACATCCTGCATCCTCAGGGCCTCGCAGGAGTAGCCGGAGGAATGGACTCTGGTAAGTCCAATCTCAACTACTATATCCCCCCACCCCACCAGCATGCCAACCCACACCCCCACCCTCACCCCCAACCCCCCAGCACACATCCTCCCTGACAATGTCTCACCAGCACAACCCACCCATCCCAACACCAACTCCTGCATGCCAACACAATCCATGGACACCCATCACCCAAGCATGACCACTGCACTTACCCCCCCCCACTAACTACCCTCACAACACCTCCCTCAAGGGAATGCCTGCACTGGGGGACGAGGGCACCCATAACACGCACGCCATTGCACACACAGAAACAATAACCAAACTCTCTTACCCCATGCAGGACCCGAACGCCAACACACCAGCCAGGAGGGTCCAGAAATGTCCATCCCACCCCCGGAACAGGCCCACAGTGAGGACAGCAGCTCTGTCGACAGTGAACCTGATGACCAACCCGGACCATCGGGGACCTCTGGGCAGTCGGTTCCCCTCAGGCAGCCACAGGCCACACCAGACCCGACCCCCTCTGCCAACACCAGCACAGCTCCCACCCAGCGGGCCCATGCCTCTGTCTCTAGGACACGTCAATCAGCGGTGTGTCTGCCACTACAGGGCACCCAGGCTAACCCAACAACAACAGGGACCTGGGGGCAGTGGGAGCGGGCACACCGTCCAGGAGACAGAGGCCGGGGGAAACCGGGCAGCTCGGAGGTCTGCTGTGCGACAGGGGGGGGAGGAGAGGCCCAGGGAACCCACTCTCCAAGAGGCCCTCACCACCATCATGGGGGCCTACCACCACTCCCAAGAGACGATGGCGACGGTACTGGCCAGGTTCACGGAGATCCAGGCACAGCAGGAGGAACGCAACATGGGGTTCAGGGAGGAGCTGAGAATCATCGGGACCGCAATGGGGACCATCGTCCTGGCCCTCAACAGGATAGAAGACGCGTTGCGGGACCATGTGGCACCACACAGGGCCCCTGTCACTAGCCCGGACCAGGAACAGCCTACCACCTCTGCCGGCGCTAGTGGACAGGAGGCCCCAACACCACGACAGGCCACCAGAACCCCACCTCCTGCTGAAGAACAACCACCCCGTAAGAGGAGCCTGAGATCCAAAAAAAAGACAGAGTAGGATGTCAAGACCCCCGCCAGCAGGACATACCGCCTGAACTCTTCCCACTGTCCCACATTGCCACCCTGTCCAACCATGAACTGCCTCTGCTCCATCCTTCCACAGGCAAAAGGACAATGCACCTGTGAGACTGAGAACTGGACTCTGCCATGGACATTACTCCACCCCCACCCATCACCCTTATAATCACATGTACCAATATCTAGCACTGTAAATAAATCACATATTGCACACAAATCAGTTTGGAGTCATGCTGTATTATTAGCAAATGTATTACATATTACTGTTCAATATCTGTTCTGTCAATTAGTGATGACAACATACCAATGTCAATACGCTGTAGTTCATGGGCAAACCAAGCAGAAGTCAGGCACTGAGTCATACAGCACTGAGAAGGGAAGGGAAAAACAAAAATTACCCAAAAAGATCTGGTGGGAACTACAGAAAGTACAGATGCAGGAGGCTATAAGCAATTGTGAAATGGCGTGGGTGATTCTTACCTGGGTGTTACTGGAAATACTGTTGTATCACTCTGTCCCTATTGTCTGTGTCGTCCTCTGAGTCTTCCTCCTCTTCACTCTCCACAGGCTCCACGGCTTCTACAACACCACCATCTGGACCACCCTCCTGCAGGAAAGGCACCTGGCGTCGCAAAGCCAGGTTGTGAAGCATACAGCACGCCACGATGATATGGCACACCTTCTTTGGTGAGTACATCAGGGATCCACCGGTCATATGCAGGCACCTAAACCTGGCCTTCAGGAGGCCAAAGGTTCGCTCAATCACCCTCCTAGTACGCCCATGGGCCTCATTGTAGCGTTCCTCTGCCCTTGTCCGGGGATTCCTCACTGGGGTCAGTAGCCACGGCAGGTTGGGGTAACCAGAGTCACCTATTAGCCACACACGTTGTCTCTGTAGCTGCTCCATCACATAGGGGATGCTGCTATTTCGCATCACATACGCGTCATGCACTGACCCTGGGAACTTGGCATTTACATGGGAGATGTACTGGTCAGCCAAACAGACCACCTGGACATTCATCGAATGATAACTTTTTCTGTTTCGGTACACCTGCTCATCGTCTTTTGGGGGTACCAAAGCCACATGGGTCCCATCAATGGCACCAATGATGTTGGGGATATGTCCAAGGGCATAGAAATCACCCTTCACTGTAGGCAAGTCACCCTCCTCTGGGAAAATGATGTAGCTCCGCATGAGTTTCATCAGGGCAGACAACACTCTGCTCAAAATCTTAGAAAACATAGGCTGAGACATTCCAGATGACATGGCCACTGTGGTCTGGAATGACCCACTTACCAAAAAATGGAGGACTGACAAAACCTGCACCAGAGGGGGAATCCCTGTGGGTTGGCGGATGGGGGACATCAGGTCTGGCTCCAGCTGGGCACACAGTTCATGGATAGTGGCACGGTCAAGTCTGTATCGAAGTATTATATGGCGTTCTTCCATTGTCGACAGGTCCACCAGCGGTCGGTACACGCGAGGATTCCTCCTTCTCATCGCAAGTCCCAGCGGACGGTGCCTAGGAAGGACAACATGGAGCACAGAGTCAGCCAAACCACAGGTACGTACAGACAGCTTGGACAGTTAAAGAATGGCAATGGGTTGAAAGGCGTGTATGTGTGGCAATGCAAGGCCTAGGCCTGTGTGTCGCAGTCAAAATTAAGCCATGTAGGCCCTTGAAATGGCGGCTGCCTGACCTGTGAAGTGGGACAATGGGATGTGAGGTCAATGCGCTGGTGGGGCACACCGTGGCGGTAGGCGGTCGAAGACCACGGCGCAAAGCCGCATTGGTTAACTTTGAAGCCTATGGGTTTCAGGAGCCAATGACGAAGTGCGCCGGCGGTCGCGGTACGCACCGCCCCAGGCGTGACCGCCATTTTCTATCTGCTTAATCACTCGAGACCTGATCATCCACAGGAGAGGACCTATACTGCAAGTGCTGCTGTGACCTCGGTCTGGAAGATACAATGGCTGCTGCGACTGGGGAAAGGGCCCCTGCCTTCACGTCTGAAGAGTTGGAGAAGCTCGTGGATGGGGTCCTCCCCCAGTATGCGCTACTCTACGGTCCTCCAGACCAACAAGTGAGTACACCGGGTGCACATGGAATGGGCTATGCCTGTGTGGATTGGGGTGGATGTAAGTTGGTGGGGTGGGGGGCGAATGAGGAGTGCAATGCCCGATAGATGAGAGCATGTGCCATATGGCAAAGTTGGTGGGGGGGGGCAATTACATCTAACATGCAGGTCATTGATGATTTCCTCCTTTCCACCCTGTACATGTCAAATAGGTCAGCGCCCATCAGAAGATCGAGATTTGGCGTGCCATCGCCAAGGAAGTCCGGAACTTGGGGGTCCACAACAGATGGGGCACCCACTGCCGCAAGAGGTGGGAGGACATCCGCCGCGGAACAAGGAAGACCGCAGAAACACTGCTGGGGATGGCCTCCCAACCTAGGAGGGGTGCCAGTCGCACCATGACCCCCCTGATGTCCCGGATCCTGGCGGTGGCCTACCCTGAATTGGATGGGCGCTTTAAGACATCACAGCAGACACAAGGGGGTGAGTATCAGCACATTCTCCTATCTTTCTGCGCAGTGGAGGCGTATGGGTGGGGGAGGAGGGCTGTGGGTGACATTAGGCCAGGGCGCTTTCTGTAGTGTAGTCCTCTCCCTTAGGCATGGCCCTGTGCCCCCGGCCCCCACCTCGGTAGGGTGACAAGTACAGCCATTGAAGGTCCAGCATCTCCCATGTGCGCGTTTGACGTCTCTTGGCCTGTTGTCTTAGTCAGTAGTACTGAGTAGTGTACCCCGAATGTGCGGCTTAGTGCATTAGGCACCTGTGTCTGTCCTCTCCGCCAACGGTGTTGACATTGCATGCACTCAACCTGGTCTTCTTTTTTCTCCCCCCACCCTTTCTCTTCATCTTCTTGTGCATGTGTGCATTAGCATCATCAGGCGGAGGAGATTTGGCATCGGAGCACGAGGGAGCTGCAGGACACAAGGCCCCGGTGGGCCCAGGAACAGACACCGAGGGCACCAGTGATCCGGAGGGCGAGGGGAGCACCACGACGGGGACCGCTGGTGAGAGCAGCGAAAGCGACACGTCCTCGGATGGGAGCTCCCTAGGGGTGGCGGCAACATCCGTGCCCCGCCTCTACAGGTACAGCCGCCACCCAGCGCACCAGCCCCGCCCTCCCAGCAGCCCCTCAGTCTTCGCTCCGTGCCCGTTCGCCCAGGAAGGCGCGCGTCTCCTTCGCCCCAGGCACCTCAGCCCCTGCCCCTGTTGCCCCTGCTGCCCTCAGTGCGGAGCTCATTGACCTGGTAAGGACGCTCATTGTTGGGCAGACGACCCTTTTGAATGCCATCCAGGGTGTGCAAAGGGAGGTGCAACAGAGCAATGCGTACCTGGAGGGCATTCATTCGGGTCAGGCTGCACATCAACGAGCGTTCACTGCTCTGGCCTCAGCACTGACGGCAGCCATTGTCCCTGTTTCCAGCCTCCCTCTTCTTACTGCCTCCAGCCTTTCTCTGTCTCCTGTTCCTCAGCCTATCCCATCCACACCATCAGACCAGCCTGCACACACCTCAACACCCAAGAGCCAGCTCATCCAAACACAAGCACCACAGATCCCACAAACACTCACTCAAGCAACACCCAGATGCAGACATGCCAACAGCCACTGCCACCCCTGTGTCCCCCTCCTCCTCGTCTCCCTCCTCCCTCCCTGTGACGTCTACACTCACACCTGCATGCACCCCAACATCAGCCAGTGCTTCCATCACCACCTCACCCTCCAGTACAGTCCACACTTGTGCAGTCACCACCCCCACTGCCATTTACACGTCCCCTGTGTCCTCTCCCACTGTGTCTGTCACCCCCTCTTCCAAGACACACAAACGCAGGCAGCCACCCACCCAACAGCCATCCACCTCACGACAGCCTACAGCACCAGCACCTTCACCCAATGACAGCACACCTGACTCTCCTACAACCACCTCCTCTACCTCCACTTCCATCTCCACTTCTCCTACCCTTTACCTTGGCCCTAAAAAACTTTTCATGGCTAACCTTGACCTCTTTCCCCCCGATGAGCTCCCCCATCCATCTTCAAAGAGTCCCAAGAGCACCGCAGCCACCACCAGCCCAGCTTCGGGTGTCAGTGTTGTGCATGGGTTCTGGAGCCCACCCTTTGCCAGCAGTGACACATCGATCAGCAGCAAGGACACGTCCAGCCCCCCCCCGGCAAGAGGACCCGCAAAAACAAGGGCCGCCGTGCGAGGACCGACAGGGCTGCCCCCAAGGAACAATGTGCGGCCACTTCACCACCCACACCATCTAGGGGAGGCAAGGGCCCGAGAGCCCCATCAAAGGAGCGGAAGGGCAGCAGGAGCGCAGAGAAGGTGGACCCCACATGCCACATCCCAGCTGGGAAGGAGGACACTAAGGAGGCCAGGAGTCCGTCCCCGAAGGGTCCAGAAACGTCACGGTCCGAGGGCGACTGAGCAGGGAGTCCAGTCCAGGTCTGGCTCCCTTGACCTGCTGGATGAGCACCGCTGAACAGGGCCCGCGGTGAAGAAGAGCACCGCTGAACAGGGCCCGCGGTGAAGAAGAGCACCGCTGAACAGGGCCCGCGGTGAAGAAGAGCACCGCTGAACAGGGCCCGCCGTGCAGAAGAGCACCGCTGAACAGGGCCCGCCGTGGAGAAGAGCACCGCTGAACAGAGCCCGCCGTGGAGAAGAGCACCGCTGAACAGGGCCCGCGGTGAAGAAGACCACCGCTGAACAGGGCCCGCCGTGAAGAAGAGCACCGCTGAACAGGGCCCGCCATGAAAAAGAGCACCGCTGAACAGGGCCCGCGGTGAAGAAGAGCACCGCTGAACAGGGCCCGCCGTGGAGAAGAGCACCGCTGAACAGGGCCCGCCGTGGAGAAGAGCACCGCTGAACAGGGCCCGCCGTGAAGAAGAGCACCGCTGAACAGGGCCCGCCGTGAAGAAGAGCACCGCTGAACAGGGCCCGCCGTGGAGAAGAGCACCGCTGAACAGGGCCCGCCGTGGAGAAGAGCACCGCTGAACAGGGCCCGCAGTGAAGAAGAGCACCGCTGAACAGGGCCCGCCGTGAAGAAGAGCACCGCTGAACAGGGCCCGCGGTGAAGAAGAGCACCGCTGAACAGGGCCCGCCGTGAAGAAGAGCACCGCTGAACAGGGCCCGCCGTGGAAAAGAGCACCGCTGAACAGGGCCCGCCGTGAAGAAGAGCACCGCTGAACAGGGCCCGCCATGAAGAAGAGCACCGCTGAACAGGGCCCTTCTTCTCAAGCACCGCTCCGCTGGGCCCTTCCTCTCAAGCACCGCTCCGCTGGGCCCTTCATCTCAAGCACCGCTCCGCTGGGCCCTTCTTCTCAAGCACCGCTCCGCTGGGCACCGCCGTCTCAAGCACCGCTCCGCTGGGCCCTTCATCTCAAGCACCGCTCCGCTGGGCCCTTCTTCTCAAGCACCGCTCCGCTGGGCCCTTCATCTCAAGCACCGCTCCGCTGGGCCCTTCATCTCAAGCACCGCTCCGCTGGGCCCTTCTTCTCAAGCACCGCTCCGCTGGGCACCGCCGTCTCAAGCACCGCTCCGCTGGGCCCTTCCTCTCAAGCACCGCTCCGCTGGGCCCTTCCTCTCAAGCACCGCTCCGCTGGGCCCTTCCTCTCAAGCACCGCTCCGCTGGGCACCGCCGTCTCAAGCACCGCTCCGCTGGGCCCTTCATCTCAAGCACCGCTCCGCTGGGCCCTTCCTCTCAAGCACCGCTCCGCTGGGCCCTTCTTCTCAAGCACCGCTCCGCTGGGCACCGCCGTCTCAATCACTGTTTATGGTTCACTGTGCCCACCATGCCTCCTCCTTGACCAGTGGAGACTGTCATCCACCTGATGGACTGTGGCTTTGCACTCCCCAGGATGGTACAGTAGGCAGCCCACCCACTGTAGAGACATTGAGAGACTGTGGCTTTGCACTCCCCAGGATGGTCCAGTGGGCAGCCCACCCACTGTAGAGACATTGAGAGACTGTGGCTTTGCACTCCCCAGGATGGTCCAGTGGGCAGCCCACCCACTGTAGAGACATTGAGAGACTGTGGGTTTGCACTCCCCAGGATGGTACAGTGGGCATGGTGGCTCCTCGTGGATCTGGCGTCGTGGACTCATGTGGCTGTGGTGCCCCCCCCTTCCCTTCCCCCTGAGGTGCCTGTAGTTTTTACATCTGATGCCCCTGCAGTGTTCTCTCCAAAGGACTCAGGTCTCCTGTGTGGGCTTTGCCCTTGTTTCTCAAAACTTTGGCCCACGGACATGATGAATTCGTAGGATGTGCAGGACTTGTTACTTCAGTTATACACTGATGTGTATGTCATTTGTTTTCTTGTGAATATCTTTCATGGTTGTACGATATTTTTCAGGACCTTTTTGGTACATAAATATTTATTCCAAATTTGATTATGTCCTAGCATTTTTCTGGGGTGTTTGGGTGGTGTCACTGTGACTTGTTGCTCTGCATTGGTGTGTACATAGTTGGGGGGGGGGGTCGCATATGTGTGTGCCCGTAACCTTTCGTCCTCCCCCCTCCCGTGTGTCGTAGGTGCAGTACTCACTGTTGTCATCTGCGCCGGACTTCGTACTCGTGGTAGATGAGAAGGTAGACGAGAGCAGGTAGGATGTTTAATTCGGGTTCCATGCTGTCCTCCTTCCTCCTGGAGTGCGTAGTGGTGAGCGTTTTCCCGTTCGTAGTCTGTTTCCGCCGTGTTTTTATCGGCGGTGCTTCCGCCCCGGAAATGGTGGCGGATTGGTGAGTTGTGATAGTGTGGGCGGTACATTGTCTGCTGCCTGGCTGTTGGCGGTGACCGCCGCGCTGTTTGTTTGTACCGCCGTGGCGGGCGGAGTGTTAAAGTGGCTGTCTGTGTTGGCGGTTCCCGCCAGGGTCAGAATTCCATATTTTTTACCGCCAGCCTGTTGGCGGGTTGGCTGCCGCTTTAACACCGACCGCCAGGGTTAGAATCACCCCCATAATTTTGAACAAGTCAATAATAATCAAATAATCTTTTCAGCAATTTGCTAATTAGTTGCTGGTAGGTCAGTGTAATGATTGGAATTCAATGCATTCGAAATTCATGAATGCATTTTAGTAATCTGGCAAAAAAATGAGTTGAGATTGCATTCTGGGAATTGTATTTTATGTTTTATCTGTGTATTGCACTTTCATGGGACTTTATCTTCTAAAATGTAACATTAAGAGCATATGTAAGAGAACATAAATGACAATGGAAAGCAAACTATTATTACTTGTGAGAAAGACCAAAAGCTTGAAACTTGTTGGTGTCATGTTTCACCCCATTTTAAATAAAATAACAGTGCACTTTGACTCTCCAAGAATGGCATCTTCTTGAAGCAAAATGAATGAGGGGTCGGTCACCCAAGCACCAGCACCAAGTGAGTGCCACAGCAGTGTTTAAATATCTATATCTATATGTATGTAGATATATACATATAGATATAGATATAGATATTTAAACACTGCTGTGCTATCTATATCTATATGTATGTCTGTATATATATATATATATATAAATATATATATATACACATATAGATGTAGCTATAGATATTTAAACACTGCTGTGGAACTCACTTGGTGCTGGTATATAGCTAGCTACTGGATTAGCTCTTGCACCAAGTCCATCATTCCAACAAAGTATTTGTGTCTCCGTGCTGCTGATGCTGACATGTCAGAAAATATGCAGAGTTTGAATTTGCTCGCTTCACGTGATTATCCACACAATTCACCAATATCGTGTGAGTATACTTAGTGCTGGGGGATCGTTGAGTTGGTACACTATGAGCCCTAGTAGTAGATAGATCCCCTACCAGTTCAGGCATAACCTTCTTAATTAGAGAGTCTTCCTACTGAATCGTTTGCTGATCTTCACGCCCCTCTTGGACTCCTACAATTTGGAGGCTTGACTGCCTATTATAGTTCTCCAAATCATCCACCATACATTTGAAATTGCTTTTATTCTTTTCAAGCTGAAGGAGTTCTTGCTGCAATGGCTGTCACCTTGTGCTCTAAATCAGAAATTCTAGTTTCAGCCTATTTTAATCTCGAGCTGGATCATGCTCTCTTTAGTCTTTGTCAGCCTTTCATGGAGGTTAGCAGTTTCGTTCACCTGTGAGATCTTTAACTCCCTTATGTCTAGTAGGATGATGTCGAGCAAACTATTAATGGTCTGATCTTGACCAGCATCAGTACCCCCTCATTCCTGTTTACCATTTTGACATCTCATAAAATTTCCATGTTCTGAGTAAGCCTACTGTGTGTGTGTTGGTTTGGCCACTGTACTCAAACCTGAAGTCGCTCGTAGCGCCTCCTGCTGCAGAGACAAGTCCTGAGATCTATCCCCTTCTTCCACGTGGGACCTAGCCTGTGTAGCCTCTGTATCCGCCTGCTCATCAGAAGGCTGTGGAGGCTCTGACAAACTTGCTGACTTAGCGCTTGGCTTGCCAAGTGCTGGTGCTGACTCCCTGGAAGTTTTCAGAGACTTTGAGAACAGGGGGGAGTACAAACTAGGCCTCCATCCAGCCTTGCCCAAGTGCCAGCAAAACAAAACACCGGCCCTCTCTTTTTTTTTTAACAAAATCTGAGTGGCCAAAACTCCCCTGGTTTTCTTTGTCACTCCACAACCTTCACAAGCTCCTCTAGCTGCCTATTCCTACCACAGCAACCCCCCAGCAATAAGCCCTCACCGACCTGGACTCCTTTTGGCCAGCCACACTCACCTTTTGCCCGACCGGGACGGCAGAAGCCAGCGTCCCTTAAGGAGCTGCTAGGCAAGTCCACTGTCATCACTTCAAAGAATGGAATCCTCAGCTTACTGATCCCCCAGCTCTGCTTCATCCAATGTCACCCAGCACTGCACTCACACCAATTTCCAAGTGCCGGAAACAATGTCTAGCTTTGCTCGCCTCCACTCATCTGAAAGAGGAGATCATCCACTAATCCCTTCGCCCAACGCCTTACGGCCTAAGACATGCACCGAAAACCATGCCAGCCGCTACTTCACTCCACTGTGCGTCCATGACTCCACTGCTTCTTGTGCTTCTAGGGGAGGGGCAAGACACTGAGTGCTCATCAGCAGAGTATGTGGGTCACGCCTGCCACCCACATCATTCGAAGATATACCTGTCATCACAATACATATGTAGTTAAATAAAGTGAACCTATACTTACCCTTATAAACTACCTTCATGATATGTTGGTAGTTGATATTTTGGCCATTATGGGGGTCATTATGACCCCGCCAGTCAGAGCTAATGTGGCGGTAGTACCGCCAACAGGCTGGTGGTACTTACCGCCACATTATGACATTGGCGGTTTTGCTGAAGCCAACCCGCCAATGTACCACTCTGACTGCCATGGTGGTAGCAGCCGCCGGGCTGGAGATAAGAATCTTCAGCCCGGCGGCCACCATTGTGTCACTGGCGGTATTATGTCCCTGCCTACAGCCATGGTTTTCGTGGTGTTCATAACACCACAAAAACTATGTCGGTAGGCCCTATCAGTGACAGGGAATTCTTTCCCTGTCACTGATAGGAGGACCCCTCCCCCCAAACCTCCCCAGACACCCATCTACCCCCTACAACCACGCCCCCATAACACACACACAGACACACACTCATCCACACATACACGCATGCATGCATACATTCATTCATGCACACATCCGCACACACATTAGATCATACACCCAGACATGCACTCACACACATTCATACATGCACGCAAACAACAGTACACACACACTCACATTCATGCACACACTCACACACACATACACACACACCCCCCCACACACACAATGTCCCCCACCCCACTCCCCTGTCAGAAACCCGACTTACCTGGATCCAGGGGGTCTTCCGGCAGGGGACGGGACGGGGCGCTGCTACCACCAGCAGCACCCACCAGCAGAACACTGCCAAGCCATATTATTTGTTTTAATACGTCTGGTGGCGGTCTACTGGCGTGGCACTGCTTGTGGTAGCAGCACCACCTTACTGCCATCCGCCAGTATGGCCACACCTGGATTTCGGCCCTTCTTGTGGCGGAAATCTGGCTGTGGACACATTATGGTGGACGGATGGTAGCTGCAGCGATGGTCTTTTGGCGGCCGTCGCCATGGCGGTAGGCAGTTTTTACCGCCAATATCATAATGAGGGCCTATATGTTTGAGGACAATGTTTTGGACACAATATTATGGTAATACAGCAATTAAACGATGGATCACTCCACAAAAGTAGCTATATAATTTGAATTCCCACATAAATTCAACTTGGGGGGTCTGGTGTGACATTCAACCCTCCTCTGAGAATAGAAACTAGTGTTCTTTTAGGCTTCTTATCTATAAATAATTTTCCAGATGTGACTGTTTAGCATATGAAAGACAGGAGAGAAAAAAAAACTCACCTCTTATACATTGTCAGGTATAATTTCTCTAGTGAGCATCCTAGTGGCAAAGAGGTACAACAGCGGAATTGTTGTGTGTTTACCAAAGGTCTGAAGAAGGAGAGGTTTATGTCAGTGTTAAAGGTCAAATGTAGAGCTGCACGGCAGGAAAGATCTACTTTTCACTATTGCTGAAACTCCGAGCTGGTGTAGGCAAACAAACCATAATGTTTCTATACTTTGATGCAGACAAATCCTTATACTCAATAAGGGTAACCACACTATGGATACATCAACTCTTTACAGGTTTAAGGTCAGTGTGGATTGGACTTTGCGTGGAAGCTAAAGAAATGAGCACCTCTTTTTGAATAATCTTAGGTTTTAAAGCTGGATAGAGGTTTCCTTTGCTTAATTATTTAAACATATTGAGCAAATATGCTGAGATCCTTTAGCAGAATATGTATTTCCATTTTTATACAGAGATGTAGACAAAACTAGTGTCCATAGAGAAGTTAATGATAATAACAAAAAAAAAATCTGCAACTCAGGACCACAAGCCCTAAAGTCATACTTACAGTATCACAAGGTATGTACCACATATTCTCTGTTGGAGTCCATCAAATTAAGGCCCATATTTATACTTTTTTAGCGCCGCATTTGCGTAATTTTTTGACGCGAAAGCGGCGCAAACTTACAAAATGCAATTGTATTTTGTAAGTTTGTGCCGTTTTTACGTCAAAAAATGATGTAAATGCGGCGCTAAAAAGTATAGATATGGGCCTAAATTCTACAATATGACTTACCATTCAGCATTGTTAAAAACTCAGTCTTTAGTTTGCAGAAATATACACCCTGTGCAAGTAGGGAACACAATCCTAGTCAGGGTAAGTCACCACACAATCCAAATTATCCTGCGCTTACGTTCTTGTAGCTTGGCACAGAGCAGGCAGGCTTAAATTATAAGGAAGTGTGTAAAGTATTTGTGCAATAACTCATACAGTGGAAACACCACAAAAAGTACTCCGCACCAATTTAGAAAAGTAGATAATACTTATCTGATAAAAATAAGATCAACAAGTCTAGATATCACTTTTTAAAGGTTTAAAAGAGCTTCAATCCTTAAGAATCAGGAGATGTATCCTTCTAACCCACAGTACCTGGGATGTGTCAAAAATAATGATGCACAGGGGCTGCAGAGTAGTAGATTCCATTGAAAAATAAGGCGCTGCATTGGATTTTCCGGTGCAGCACAGATGATGCATTGTTTCTTTCCATGCTGCAAGGTGATGCATCAATTTCCAAGAGCGCAGCCTTGGTTTCTTACTGTGATGTGGGGATATTTTTACACCCAGGGACGATGTGTTGAAAATCCTTTATGTGTTGGTAAGAAGGAGCAGGCACTGCATGGATCTGGTAGGCGATGCAGCAGATTTTTAGCCGTGAGGCAGGAGCTGAGATTTTACGTTGCAGGGGGATTTTCGTCTCTGGGGTGAAGTCTTTGTAACCCTAAGACTTCAGAACAGGAGGAAAACTCAGTCCAAGTCCGGCAGCAGGACAACAAACAGGGCAGTAGTCCTTCTCAGCAAAGGAGTCCAGGTGAGTCCTTTGGGCAGCCAGGCACTCCCTCTAACAAGGTCCAGGTGTAAATCCAGAAGTGTCTGATTTTGTGGGGTCAGAGTCCCAGTATATATACCCAAAAGTGTCTTTGAAGCGGGGGAAACTTCAAAGAGTGGTTTTGAAGTGCACAAGTTTTCCTTTCAGCCCAGTCCTGTCTGCCAAGATCCCTTTGGGGGGTTATCAGTCCTTTGTGTGAGGGCAGGCCAAAGGCATTTGAACTGTAAGAAAGAGCCCCACCACCCTATCTTCCCAGGATGAATCATTCAGTATTCAGATGAATGCAGATGTCACTGAGTGTCCTGTGTTTATGGCTGTCTGGGTGGAATGCACACAGTGAGCTGTCAACCAGCACAGACCAGACATGGAATGGAGACAGGCCGTAAGGCATAGATGGCAGTAAGTGCAGAGAAAAGCTCACTTCCTAAAAGTGCCATTCCCAAAAAAGTAATATTAAATCCAACTTCGCCAGTAAGCATGATTTTTTATTACCACTCTGGCGATGCCAAACATGACAGGGCTACTGCTTCCAGATCAGAATCTCCCACTTAAAAGTATATGAGGGAAGTTCTTCTTCTAGTCTATGAGAGGAGCAGGACTCAAAGTAGTGGAAAACACCCTATGAGTTACCTAGGGCCTACCTTAGGGGTGACTTATATGTAGAAAATGGGGAGTTTAAGGCCTGGCGAGAAGTTTGAAATGCCAAGTCAAAGTGGCAGTGAAACTACACACAAAGCCTTGCAATGGCGGTCCTGAGACATATCTAAGGGGCTACTTATGTTGGTGGCACAAACTGTGATGCATGCTCACTAGTAGCATTTAATTTGCAGGCCCTGAGCACATGCAGTGAACTTTACTAGGGACGTACAGGTAAATTAAATATGCCAATTGGGTAGGAACCAATGTTACCATGTTTATGTGAAAGAACACATGCACTTTAGCACTGGTCAGCAGTGGTATAGTGTGCAGAGTCCTAGAACCAGCAAAAACAGTGTCAGAGAAATGGAGGGAGGCAAGGAAAAAGTTGGGGATGAATATATAGTTGAATACTCTGAAAATTAATCTACAATTCAAAAGGAGGTCATGAACGATGCTGGCCATCCCAAATATAGAACACATCACCAAGACATAATGATCAATTCCAATCACAAATCCTAGGAGTCTTTTATTTATTAACAAGGTTGACCAGGCTGAGGTGACAGTTATGGTGACTAAGTTAATGAAGATTCTCGCAG
Source organism: Pleurodeles waltl (assembly GCF_031143425.1). NCBI lineage: Eukaryota > Metazoa > Chordata > Amphibia > Caudata > Salamandridae > Pleurodeles > Pleurodeles waltl. The sequence goes on from NC_090444.1 coordinate 1,463,178,073, forward strand.
CCAACAAAAGCAGTCAATAAGAGATTTATCATCTCTAGGCTTTAACTCTTGGTGACAGTGGTGTACATCCTAGGTGCTATCCAAAGCTGTGGTAGTGGTATAAAAATAAAATCAGTTTATTTAGACTGTAATCAATTGCGATAGTAAAACAGTTAACTCTTGCAAATAACACGGCCACCATGAACCTCACCCAAAACCCAACCCTACCAGGCATCACAACAAATCTGTTCAATCTCTCAGCACCCAGCTATGTCGGCCCCCTCCCAGTGGGTGATAAGACCACAAACTTATACCAGACTCCCTTTCTCCACAATTTAGGCGTAGGAAATTCACTAGACGCCCATCCCAAAACCCCCAAACCCATGGGCAATACTGCCTCAAAATACTCTGGACAGCCTGCCACTGATCGGTCCCATACAGGTAATATAGTTCTAATGGTTAACGTTCCCAAGTTAAACACATCGACACATAAGGAAGGGGCAGACTCTATTAAAAACAAGGCAATCCATTGGATTCGCCATGTTAGAGGCTGTCGCTCCATAATACGCGAGGACATAATTAATGTAGTACGATGGCCAGACCCGGGAACATATTTTGACATTTTAAAACTGACACTCAAGGACGGGATCACGGTAAACAATCTGGTGGCCCTAGTTGCAAGAACAAGCCCACCAGCATACTCACACATCCAGTTTAAATACCCTAGGCAACCTACGTACTACGGGGACTGCCCGAGCTACCGCCCAGCAGAACATTTATCTACTCTTGGCGAAAATGATTGACTCTCAGCTTCATCTAAAATCCATGCTGGTAAACCATGCAACCTTCTAACATCTATCGCTCCCAGGTCTGCCTTAAACCTCACCATTGTTTGTCCATGTATTCTCTCCCCTATCCATGACACTCCCACTAAGACCACTGTCAGTCTATTGTGCAAACATGACAATGATGCATCTTTTATCATGCGGGCGTATTGTCCACCAAACCAAGAGCTGATGGCTAGGCCTGCAAGCACCTCACGCACCATGACCAGGTCAGTCCCAACAGAGGAACATCACCAATCACCTCAGGCCCCACGGGAAAACATTGGTATTGACCCACATCTTCCCACTCAACCACACCCGCCAAACCAACCTCTGACAGCCAACCATGCAAACACCACGCATTTAGACAGGATAGCTCAACCACTCACTGGGATACGACTTGTCTCATGGAACGTGGCAGGTTTGAAATCTATTCTCCCCCTTCCATCCTTCTTCTCCTTTATTGATGAACATGACATATGTCTTTTCCAATAGACATGGTCACTCGGCCCACTTTTTTGAACAAGCTATTCAAACTTCCACATCCCAGCTGTGGCCAGTATACGAGGCAGGCCCTCAGGGGGCCTGACCATCTGGATTAAAACATCACTTAGCTGCCATATATCACAGCTACGTACCGATTCTCCCGACCTGTTAGGCCTTCGTCTATCTTTTGGGCCTGACTCTGTGGTGAACATTTTTAACATCTACACTCGAGGGGTCAGGGGGGGTCAAGTTTCCAAAACCCTCCGCGCCCTGGCAGCCCTTTTACAAAACTATCCCCGCCATCATAAAACCATTGTGGCAGGGGACTTCAATGTCACATTCAAACCCCTTGACTGGGATGATCTCAGGTCCACAAACGAGGAGGCTCGAGCATGGTCTATCCCCGCCCTGTCCATCCCACCCATCAAGAGATGGACGCAGGTCGCTGTCCAAGTCAAATCACTGACCATGGAGTTCGGGCTCAGGGCGTTAAATGGCAGAACCAAATCAGACACCAAAGGCCGTCACACATTCAACAAAACCAATCACACCGGCAGAATTGACTATTGTCTATACAACATAAGACTATGGCCTTTAGTCATCGATATGACGATTGTTGAAAGGACTGAAAGTGATCACAACCCTCTCTCTGCTCACACATTAGCTCTAGGTAATCTCCCGCCCACGTTTAACTCCCCAGCAGTAGCACCAGAGGGTATTAGCCTGGTTAACAATAAACAACACTTAAAGTGGGACAAGGTCGCGGCTCGGCCCGCACTCATCAACGCAGCCAATAACACCCTAAAATCCACACTTATAGACCTAGCGGCGGGTCCCGCAATCCCCAACCAGGAAATAAGCTTAATCCACACCTCTTGTTTCAGGGATATCGCAGCCCACTTCTCAGTACCCCCAGCCCATGACAGCAAACGACCCATAGGTAGGCACCGCTGGTTCAATAAGACGTGTCGGTCCCTAAACAAGCGCTTAATCCAAGCTATTAAATCCAAGGACCCCACCGCCATCCACGTAGCTAGGAAGTCCTACAATACGCAAAGCCAAGCGTGACCAAGATAATAAATGGTGGACAGCACTCAGTGACACTGTGCGCAAGAGGAACTCTAGTCTGTTCTGGTCCCTGGCAGCGCGAGGCCCAGAAACCAGTGGTTTGGACATCACAACCAATATTGCCCCGAAAGACTGGGTAGTTCATTTTAGCAGCCTGTACTCCCCTGACCACGATAGCCCCATTCCTTTTCACATGGGCCCCCACCTAAATCTCTCATTAGCACCCACCACCGCAGTACACCAGTTGTTCTCCCAAAGTGACATAACCTATTCCCTAAGCACTTTAAAACGTGGCAGGGCCCCTGGATCGGACTGTGTCCCAGCAGACCTGTTCTCAACCGACTTAGCATCCTGGTCAAGATACCTCCCCATTATAGCGAACGCAATAGCATCTGGGGCGCCAATCCCCGAGTCCTGGAAAGCGGCTATTGTTATTCCAATCTTTAAAAAGGGTGACAGATCACTCCCTTGCAACTATAGACCTATTAGTTTAATTGACTGTGTGCAAAAAGTCTTCTGCCACTGCCTCCTAGGAAAGATCGAAGACTGGATGACTGAACATGATATCCTTAGTCCCCTACAAGCCGGTTTCCGGAAGAAAATATCCACCACTGATCAAGCCCTCAGATTCCTACTATTATATTGGAAAACAGTGTTTATTGGTAAAGGCAGCCTTTATGTAGCTTTTGTGGACCTAAAGTCTGCTTTTGACCTAGTACCTCGCAACAAACTATGGGACACTCTCTCTCGGATGGGAATCCCGGAGCATATCCTAGCCATATTGATACGACTCCACGAGGACAACTACGCACGAGTCAGGTGGGGCAACAATGGGCAACTAACTGACAGAATCCACGTTTCTAGGGGTGTGCGGCAAGCGTGCATCCTTGCCCCGACCCTCTTTTCTCTGTATATCAATGAAATCATCCCCTCCCTCCTCAGAGTGCAGGCTGACGCACCTTCACTTGGCACACAAAAAATCCCAGTCTTACTCTTTGCTGATGACACTCTTCTGATATCCAAGACCCCTAGCGGTCTAAGGAAACTCCTCACGTGTTTTGAGAAATTCTGCTCAACACAGGGACTTGAAATCAATGCCAACCTAAAAGAGTCGTGCAAGTATGAAGCTTTTTGGGACTTAATCACGGCCCCAAGGGAAAGGAAACTGTACTTTCAGCTCTGCATTGGAACACTCCCATTAAGACTTTTCACCAGCAGCTGGTCACACAATGAATCAACCGCCTGCCCAGCCTGCAAAGCCCCCGTCGAGAATCTCCCTCACGTCCTTTTTGCCTGCCCCGCGTACACCGCCCCTCGCAGGAAATGGCTGGCACCGGCATGCAGACTACTGGGAGTCCGCAGCTCTGAGCTAGCCCTGCGAATCCTCAGATCAGACACAAGGCCAACGCTAGTGATCGCCGTCGCCAAATTCCTCGGAGCTAGCTGGCTTGCTAGAGGGACATTCTTATCTGTATAAAGACTCCAACTAAGACTGTCCCATCGTACTGTGCGAGCGCATTTTATTCCATTTTTATTTTTATTTTTTATTCCCTTTCATAATTATATTTATTATTATAATGATCATTTTGTGTATTTATTTGTATTTATTACTGCTTGCGCTTTTATGGCTCCTGTAGCCGCAATAAAGTTCCTTTAATTGATTTAACTAGCGCTTTTGATCTGGTTAATAGGGAGAAGCTATGGCAAATCATGGGAACCTTGGGGTGTGATGCAACCCTATTAGAGCTTATAAAGCTCCTAAACCCGGATTTAAAGGTGTCAGTTCAGTTTGGCCATTGGGTCAGCGGACCTCCCCCATTCATTCAACCAGGGGAGTAAGACAGGGTTGTATTTTAGCCCCTTTTCTTTTCTTAATATATATAAATGGGCTTTATGATTTTTTGATAAAATACGGGAAGGATGTACCTAAGATGGTCCAGAGATTACTCCCAGTTCTATTATATTCAGATGATGCCGTATTAATCGCCCGCACTGCAAATGGCTTACAAGGCCTGTTGGACATTTTTTCAACTTTTATGCTGGATCTTGACCTGAAAGTTAATTATTCTAAGACATTTGTTATGACAATACTAAGTCTAAACAATTTACTATGGGGGGCAATATTATTAATAAGTTGAAGAATTTTTGCTATTTAGGTATGCACGTAGATGCATGCATGTAGATGAGTTCTTCTATGTTATGGAATACTCATCTTAATTTTAAGACCCAGCAATTGGTAAGGAATATCGAAGCGATTTTCCATTTTACTCGTAAATTGGGCCATAGACCATTGTCCCAGATTGTAACGCTCTATAACACCAAGTGCGTTTCAGCAGCCCTTTATGGGGCAGGTGTTTGGGGCTATATTAAAGTACCCACTCTCCAACGTGTTGAGAATAAATACATGCGTAGGCTCCTGATGGCACCTAAGTGCATAGCAAACATCATCAGTCACGAGGAGGTGGGCCAATGCTTTTTAGAGGACATGGTTTCCATCGCCCCTCTCTTGCTGTGGATTAGATGTTGGACAAATCCAGCGGCAAGTCTTGTGTAGGAATGTATTACCGAATGTTTACAGTTGGCCAATTCAAATAGGATTCCTTGGCTTTCGTATTTGCAAACATCTTTTGAAAAGTTGGTACATGTGTGAAAAACCACAATTGTTAACCACAAATGCTAAGACTCTGTTGAAACTACGTCACTCTGTGCAGATATTAGATTTAATACTTCATAGTTCTTTGAAACTGAAAACTTTTGATTCTTATGTTCAGATTGTTACGGTTTCTTATATGGAACCCTATCTGACTTGGTTCTCATGTCCAAAAACATATTCTCTTTTAACTTTATTTAGATTAAATCTGATTCATTTTAAGGTGGCCTTTCCTAATCAGTGCACCTGGCAAAAAAATCTACCACCTTGCCCTTGTGATGCTAGATCAATGCAGAGTACTTCTCATGTTTTTCTTTTTTGTTCTCTTTATGCTACCCCTAGAAATGTTTTTATTTGACCTCTTTTACGTAAACAAAGACCTATTCACTATAAGGAAGCCTTGATATATTTTCAGAAACTGTCAGAAATTCAAACCTGTTATGTATCAAATTTTATCAGATCTTCTATTGCTATTAAGAATCGGTATTAATATCTTGTACATTTTTACGTTATCTTTTATATTTTATACTTTTTTGTTGTTTAAATTTTATAAATCTTATATGCCGTTTATGACGCTTTTGCGATCTTATCTGGAGTGAGGATTTTTAAATATATTTTAGGTTATTTAAAATTTTGGTATTGTATTTTATCGTTTATGATATTTAGTAAATGTTTTGATGAGAACTATTATAAATCTGTACATCTCTAAGTGGCTTCAAAATTATACTTAGTAAATCTTTTCCCTATTTGTGAAAAGGGGAATTTGGCGCAGATGAATTTGGGTTGTTAAGGTAACTCATTTATGCTATGGTATTTGGGTTGTTTTAAACTGTCTTTGTTGCTTGTTCTTAATATATGTGATTCTGTTTGTACTTTTATGTCAATTGCCGAATAAAGATCTTTTGACTGACTGACTGACAAATGAAGTTTCAAAAATATATACCACAGAACCATTCCTTTCATACACGGATGACTAGTACAAAGTAAAATATATAAATATTTCAAATGCAACAAACATGGAGAAAAGTTACAGAACAGGGCAACACTTTTCCTTTACAAAAGATGAAAAATGAAATTTAACAAAATAGCTAGGCCACCCACCTCAATGAAATATAAAATTCACATAAAAGTACAAAGAAATACCGGTGCACGCTCTATTAAACTAACAATATCCTTAAACAATAGATTTTGAACTTCCTTGCATGCTATCACAAAAACAAAGTCCTTAAATCCAAAGGTATATATCTGGGGACAGCAATAGTGATCCTGCCACCTCAAAATCCAAGTGAAAAGTGACAAGGAGATGGGCAAAGGAAAGAGAGGGGACTTCTGGACAGGAACAGGAACTTGAAGTCTCTGGGTCACTTCCTTCCTGTTGGCAAAAAGCAAAAAAAAAGGCATCTTACACTAAAAAACAACTTGAACTATCCGTTGAGGAAGAAAATCCACTTGAAAACCTCTTTTTAGTTTTTTGAGCAGAGTAGAGATTTTTGGCCTTGCCTGGCTTTGCAATGGAATGATAAGAATACCTTGGCAAATTATTTTTCTGTCCTTCTAGACAACAATACTGATTTTCCTCTCCATTTGAAGTTGAAGATTCTCTCATAAAGTTTGGAAACACTGCTCACAAAATATGTTGTGCCAAGGTGGACAGTAACATGGCATGTTGCAAATAGACAATTGTAAATTGTAAGCATGTGTCCAGCACTCTCGAAGACCTATAGAAAATTTCAAGAAATTGTTTCAAACAACTTAACATAAGGAGAAGAAGGAAGGCAGGCCCTGATACAAATTTTCAATGCTCAGAATACTAGAGTGAGATGTAACTTTGTTCTGTTTATGGATTGTTTTTTAAAGCTGGTATTCATTTTTATGTGCTGAGTTGTATGCTTTTGAATCGTCAGTTTTTTTCTTATGCATTCGATTTTTATACTATGGCCCTCATTACAACCCTGGCGGTTGATGTTAAAGGGGCGGCAATACCGCCAACAGGCTGGTGGTAAAAAAAAAAAAATCACGACCATGTCGGAAACCGCTAAGACAAACAGCCACTTTAACACTCCGACCACCATGGCGGTAGCAACAAACACCACGGCGGTAACCGCCAACAGCCAGGTGGAAGACAATGTACTGCCCACCCTATTACAACCCGCCCATCCGCAATCTTTTCCGGGGCGGTACCAACACCATCAAAAGCACTGCAGACACAGTACACAGAAGGGAAACCACTCACCTCTCGGCAGTCAAGGAAGAACCAGGATGCCATGGAGCCCGAGCTGTACGTCCTGCCCATGCTGGTCTATCTACTCATACAGCAGGAGTACCAACGGCGGTGACGACGACCACGGTGAGTACAGCACCTAGTAGGCAGGGGAGGGGGGGAAGGAAAAATAGAGTGATACACACATGCAACACACAACATCCCGACCCCAGCCCTCACCCCCAACACCATACACCCAAACACATGCAACAACATCACATATACATCCCGTAACCCTCTGGAAGAATGCAGGGACAAAAGGAATTGAGTCAAATTAGTGTAATATTAGAATTGAAGAGAAATAAGTTTAGAAATAAATAAACAGTACGTGCAATATATACAGTATATACAAAATGAGGGTAAATGTCCATACAAAAATATTCCGTGGCCCACTGGGCCAAAACACATAGACTAAGCCCACACTTGACTCCTGCCTCAAAACGGAGAGAACACTGTAGGGGCATCAGTTCAAAAACACACAGGCACCTCAGGGGGACGGAGAACGGGGGGACACCTCAGCCGGAACATGGTACAATGCCACTGCTCCTGGAGGGGGCTACATGCCCACAGCGATGTCCTGTGGAGTGCAAAGCCACAGTCTCTCTAGTGGGTGGTTTGCCCACTGCTTGGTCCTAGGGAGCGCAAGGCCACAGTCTCTAAAGTCTCTCCAGTGGGTGGTTTGCCCACTGCTTGGTCCTGGGGAGTGCAAGGCCACAGTCTCTAAAGTCTCTCCAGTCGGTGGTTTGCCCACTGCTTGGTCCTGGGGAGTGCAAGGCCACAGTCTCTCAAGTGGATGGCTTCTTCCACTGGTCCTGGACGGGGCTTTGTGCCCAATGTGCTTCATCAAACCAAGGATAGGGTGAGTGGATGCCTTTCTACACTAGTTCTGGAGGGGGCTTTGTGCCCACTGAGCTTCATCCTGCCAAGGATAGGGTGAATGAATTCCTTTCTCCACTGGTTCTGGAGGGGGCTTTTTTTCCAGTGTGCTTTATCCTGCCAAGGATAGGGTGAGTGGATGCCTTCTTCCACTGGTTCTGGAGGGGGATTTGTGCCCACTGTGCTTCCTCCTGCCAAGGATAGGGTGAGTGGATGCCTTTCTCCACTGGTTCTGGAGGGGGCTTTGTGCCCAGTGTGCTTCATCCTGCCAAGGATAGGGTGAGTGGATGCCTTTCTCCACTGGTTCTGGAGGGGGCTGTGTGCCCAGTGATGCAACAATTGGGGGGTGCCAGGTCACAGTATCTCACCTGGGTGTCAGAGCCAAGAGATTTGCATTGGTCAGGATGCATGATAGTCCATGGAGGCAGGGCTACAGCCCATCGGCTGGTGGCTATGGCTGCACAGTGGATTGTAGTGCCAGTGGTGGTAGGGGTGCTGGCAGTGGTGGGGGGAGGCTCCAGCCCTTCTGCTGAAGCCTCGGACGGGTGCCCACTGGGGCTGCGGCTGCTGCCACTGGTGCTACTGTCAGCAGTGCAGGTGGCAGTGCTTGCGGCAGTGCAGGTGGCGGTACTGGCCGTGGTGGAGGTGCCAGTGCTGCCAGTGGTGAGGGGAGGCTCCAGCCCTTCCCCTGCAGCTTAGGACGGCTGCCCACTGGGGCTGCTGCTGCTGACAGTAGTGGTGCTTGCGGCGGTGCTTGCCTCAGTGCAGGTGGTGGTGCTGGCTGTGCTGGAGGTGCCGGTGCTGCCACTGGTGGGGGGAGGCTCCAGCCCTTCCCCTGCAGCCCCGGACAGCTGCCCATTGGGGCTGCTGCTGCTGATGGTAGTGGTGCTTGCGGCGGTGCAGGTGACAGTGCAGGTGTCAATGCTTGTGGCGGTGCTTGTGGTGGTGCTTGCGGCGGTGCAGGTGGCCTTGATGGCTGTGGTGCAGGTGACGGTGCTGGGGGTTGTGCTGGTAGCCACCAGGCTTTCACCTGCAGGCTCGGACGGCTGAAGTGCCTTGGCTGGTGGTTTGTGCCCCTTCCTGCCCTTGGTAGATGGTGGTGTCACCTTGGGTCTGGCAGCTGGAGTCTTTGAGGTGGGTTTACTGGGTGGTTGTGGCTCCTTCCCCTTGCTGGATGCTGTCCCCTTCTTCACCTTGTCAGGTGACAGAATGTTCTTTGCCTTGGCAGGGGTTGGTGCCACACTGGCTGGGCTGATGGGTGGCCCCTTTGAGCCTCTGACAGCTGCAGGAACCATAGCAGACGTGGCCTTGATGGCTGACGTGCTGGGCTGGGGTTTGGCCACCCTGGCCCGAGGGGACGGACGGGGAGGGGTAGGGTAGAGGTCAATGTTTGCCACGAAAAGCTTCTTACGGACATTGGGGTGGGAAGAGGGTGAAGGTTTGGGATTGGAGGAAGAGGGAGTGGTTGTAGGAGGTGTCAGTCTGCTGTGTTTGGCTGCAAGTGCATGGGCTGGATGCTATTGTGAGGTGGATGGCTCTTGGGTGGGTGTGTGCTTACATTTGTGTAATTTGGGAGGAGGGGTCACAGATACAGTGGGAGAGGACAGAGGGGACGTGTGCATGAATGTGGGGGTGGTGATTGCCAGTGAGGGGCATGTAGTGATAGGTGTGCTGGTGATGGAGGTAGTGGATGAGAATGTAGTGCATGCAGGTGTGAGTGGAGACGCTACTGGGAGGTAGGTGGACGAGGAGGAGGAGGGGGACACAGTGGAGTGAGATGAAGTGTTATGCTTGTGTTTGCCTGAGCCACTTCTGTGTATTGATTTGAGTGATTGCTGGTCTGAAGGTGTGCTTGGGATAGGCTAGGGTTGAGGGGATTGGGACTGGGTAGAGGAAGTTGGAGGGGGGAGGCTAGAGAAAGGGACAATGGCTGCCATCAGTGCAGAGGCCAGAGCCTGAAATGCTCTCTGTTGGGCCACCACGACAGAGTGAATGCCCTTCGGGTATGCATTTGTTGTTGCATTCAGAATGGTTGACTGCCCAACAGTGAGGGATCTCAGGAGGTCAATAGCCTCCTCACTGAGGGCAGCAGGGCTGACTGAGGCACTGCCACAGGTGCCCGGGGCAAAGGAGATGCCCACCCTCCTGGGTGAGCAGGCACGGGAAACACGCTGAGGGGATGCTGGGAGGGCGATGCTGGTAGAGGGGTTGGCAGTTGTACCTGTTGTTGGGGTGGGCACAGAGGTGTCAGCCACCACCAGGAAGCTTCCATCAGAGGAGGAGTCACTGTCTGTGGTGTCCCCTCCTCTCCCCGTCGTGGTACTCCCCTCCTCCTCCGTCCCACTCGTGCCCTCACCGTCAGTGGATTCTGCCTCCAGGCCCATATGGGATGCAGCTCCCTCTGTCGCCAGTAACTCTGCTCCTCCGCCAGATGATGCTAATGCACGCAAGGACAGGGTGAGGAAACAAAAAGGGGCGGGGAGAGACAGAGGATACACTTGGTCAATGGCAGCAACAACACTACCTTTGGCGTACACAACACACAGGGAGCAGCCCTACGTTTTAGTCCATGCACTACCAGTTACAAAGAGAGTCACCAGCCCTTGGGGTACATTGCCTAACACCATTATCTGCACACTTGAAACCCACAGGACCCTGCCCAGTAGTAGATGCCCACTAACACTATTGGGGTAGGAGTGCTTCAGAGCCTGCCCAACAAGTGACCTACCCTGCCATGTTCGCCCTGACCTAGGAGCACCCACAGCTCACATGCCCCATCCAGGTAACCCTTAACGCACGAAAAGTCAGGATTCTGAATTTGTACTCACCCCCTTGTGGCTCATGTGATGCCTTCAAGCGCCCATCCAACTCCGGATAGGCCACTGCCAGGATGCGGAACATTAGGGGGGTCAGGCTGCGATGGGCACCCCTTCCTCGTTGGGAGGCCAGCCACAGCTGGGCCTCCACCATTTTCCTTGCCCAGTGGTGCAGGTCCTCCCACCGTTTGCGGCAGTGGGTGCTCCGCCTGCCAAAGACCGCCAGGGTCCGCACCTCCTGGCGATGACACATCAAATACCCTTTTTCTGATGGGCGCTGACCTACAGGAAAAATACAGCAAGAAAGGGATTAGTAATACTGTCTGGACCATCACACTCATGGCCCACCATATCCCTCCCATCCACTATTGCACATTCATTGACCACCATACATGCAGTACTCTGCCCAGGACCCCTCAGACCCCCACACCGGTCTTACACACACAGAAATTCAGACATTCATGGCCCACACATCGTGCTCACAGTGTACTCACCTGTTTGTCTTTAGGACTATAGAATAAAGTGTACTGGAGTAAAACCCCATGCACAAGTGACTCCAACTCCTCCACAGTGAAGGCAGGGTCCCTTTCCTCAGACACATGAGCCTTTGTTGCTTCCAGACAAAGGTCACAGCAGCACTTGCAGAATAGGTCCTCTTCTTTTGAAGTTCAGGTAGCAAGTGAGTGAACAGATAGAAAATGGTGGTCACGTCCGCAGCGGTGCATACCGTCACCGCTGGCATACATAGCCATTGGCTCCTGCAACCCATAGGGCCCACTTATAACCAATGCGAAGTTGCGCGGTGGTCATCGACCACCTACCGCAACAGCGCACCACGGAAGCAGACTTACCTCATTTCCACTTGTCCCTCCACATAGGTCAGGCAGCTGCCATTTCAGGGGGGCACAGGCCACGGCACCTAACTGTGTCACAGCGGATATTGAAACATCAACTGACTCTCAGCCTCACATACTGGTTCTGTAAATGAAGAGATGCATCATTATTGTAATAGATTTGTGAATATGACCCTCTGCTCACCATTTTCCTCCCTAGGCTTCGACCGCTGAGGATGAATATGATATGGAGACATCCTCAAGTGTACAGACCCCTGGTGGACCTTGTGACAATGGAGGACAGACACATTATCCTAACCTACAGACTTGATCGGGCCACAGTCCAAGTACTGTGTACCCAATTGGAGCCAGACCTGATGTCAGCTATCTGCCAGCCCAAAGGTATCCCCCCTCTAGTGCAGGTCCTGTCAGTGCTCCATTTCCTGGCAAGAGGTTCCTTCCAAACAACAGTGGCCATGGCATCAGAGATGTCTCAGCCAATGTTCTCAAATGTGCTGTCCAGAGTGTTGTCTGCCTTGCTGAAACACATGCGCAGCTACATCGTATTCCCCCAGGTGGAGGATTTGGCCACAGTGAAAGCTGACTTTTATGCTCTTGTACATATCCCCAACATCATTGGTGCCATTGATGGTACACATGTAGCATTTGTTCCACCCCCCCCCCGGAGAAATGAACAGGTGTTCAGGAATAGAAAAAGCTATCACTCTATGAATGTGCAGATGGTGTGTTTTGCTGACCAGTACATCTCCCATGTGAATGCCAAGTATCCTGGCTCTGTGCATGACACCATTATCTTGAGGAATAGCAGCATCCCATATGTGATGGCTCAACTCCAGAGGAACGGGGCGTGGCTAATAGGTGAGCCCAAGGTCCCCACCCAGTATATGTTGGCGTCTGGGCATGGGGTTGTCACTAAAGGTTAGTGGGTGTCTAACAATTGTCCCTCGATATTTGCAGGTGACTCTGGTTACCCCAACCTCTCATGGCTACTGACCCCAGTGAGGAATGCCAGGACAAGGGCAGAGGAACGTTACATTGAGGCACATGGGCGAACAAGGAGGATCATTGAGCAAACCTTCGGCCTTCTGAAGGCCAGGTTCAGGTATCTCCATCTGACAGGTGGATCCCTGTACTACTCACTCAAGAAGGTGTGCCAGATCATCGTTGCATGTTGCATGTTGCACAACCTGGCCTTGAGACGCCAGATGCCTTTTCTGCAGGAGGATGAGCCTGGAGATGGTCTTGTGGCAGCGGTGGAGCCTGTGGATAGTGAGGAAGAGGAAGCAGAGGAAGAAGATGTGGACAACAGAAGCAATATCATACATTAGTACTTCCAGTGACACACAGGCAAAACACTGAAACTTCACTGTACTTTTCAGTTTTCTGTTGGACATTGTACATGGCAACCTGATTTCCCTATGTCTATGGCCACTTACTGTACCCTTTGGCATCTCTTTTTTCAGATCTCTTTGGCCCACTCTGGCTCCTGGTATGTTTCCTGCTGCCCACTAAAGGTCATACCACTGTATATATAACTGTACGTATGACTTGCAATGTTTTCTGAATGTTGTACTAATACATATTTCAATCATTTGACAGAATCCACATTTGTATTTGTTCCAAGGGTGTTCATTTAAGTGCTAATAAGTAGAGGGGGATGTGCAATGGGCTGGGGTGATGGTAGAGGAATGTCCAGTTAGCGTACAGTCTCTTGGTTCACAGGTGCATTGTACAATGGGGCATAGGAATGGGAGTAATGGCAGTTCAAGGTGGGCAGGGTGACAAAGTGGGACAGAAGGGTGACAATCAGGAGAGTCTTATTTCCTGGCGGGGGTCTTAGCAATCTTCTCTGGCTTCTGCCTGGATCGCAGGGACAGTTTGTGGGGTGGTTCTCCTTCTGCAGGGGGTGGGGTGCTGGTGGCCTGTTGGTTATGTTGCGGGGCCTCCTGTCCACTAGCACCGGCAGAGGTGGAGGGCTATTCTTCAGTGTGGCTATTGTCAGGGGCCCATTGGTGTGCCACTGCCTCCCTCATGGTGTTAGCCATGTCACCCAGAACCCCTGCAATGTTGACCAGGATGGTGTAGATGTTTGAGGTCTCCCTGATCCCCAGGTACTGTCCCTCCTGCAGCCCCTGGGTCTCCTGCAACTTGGCCAGTATCTGGCCCATCATCTCCTTGGAAAGTTGGTATGCTCCCAGGATACTGGTGAGTGCCTCGTAGATAGTGGGCTCCCTGGGCTTGTCCTCCCCCTGTCGCAGAGCAGTCCTCCCAGCTTCCCTGTTGTCATGTCCTCTGTCCCCTGAACCGTGTGCCCACTGCCACTGACCCCAGGTCCCTGAACGTCCTGTGTTTGTGGGGTTGCCTGGGTTCCCTGTTGTGTTGGACACACTGCTGATTGATGTGTCCTGTAGACAGTGGCATGGGCCTGCTGGGTGGGTGCTGCAGTGGTATTTCCTATGGGGGAAGGCTCTGTGGTGGGGTGGGACTGTGGCAGGTTAACCGACTGTCCAGAGGTCCCTGATGGGCCAGGTTGGTCCTCGTGATCCAGGCGTGCAAAGCTGCTGTCATCACTGTGGGCCTCCTCTGTGGGGGGACTGGATGTTGGTGGCACCTCCTCTCCAGTGACGTTGAGTAGGGGTCCTGTGGGGATGCAAATGTAGTGTTATTGTAATGCATGTGCCATCTTGTGCATGGGTGTGTTCCCCTGTATGGTTGTGATAGCCCTGTCTGCTTTGCCTTGTGTGCGTGTTGATTTTGTTGGCTAGGTGATTCTCTCTAATGGGCATGCTGTGGTGATGGGTGTCCATGCAGGTCTGTGATGGGGGGTCCATGCATTGGTGTGGCATGCAGGGCTTGGTTTTGGTATGGGTGGGTTGTGATAGTGTGGTATATGTGAGGTGCCGGAGTGATGGGGGTAAGGGTAGGGGTAGGAGTTTGTGATGGCATGCAGGTAGGGTGGGGGATATAGTAGTAAAGATTTGACTTACCAGAGTCCAGTCCCCCTGCTACTCCTGCGAGGCCCTCAGGATGCATGATGGCCAAGACTTGCTCCTCCCATGTTGTTAGTTGTGGGGGAGGATGTGGGGGTCCACCACCAGTCCTCTGTATATCTACCTTGTGTCTTGCAACAACGGAACGCACCTTCCCTGGTAGGTCGTTCCACCTCTTCCTGATGTCATCCCTTGTTCTGGGGAGCTGTCCCATGGCGTTGACCCTGTCAACGATTCTCCGCCATAGCTCCATCTTCTTAGTAATGGACATCTGCTGCACCTGTGATCCGAATAGCTGTGGCTCTACCCAGATGATTTCCTCCACCATGAACCTTAGCTCCTCCTCTGAAAACCTGGGGTGTCTTTGGGGTGCCATGAATGAGGTGTGAGTGATATGTGTGAGGATGTGTGGGGTGATGTATGGGGTGATGTGTTGGGGTGTGTGCTGTGAGGTGCGTGGATGGTGTATGGGTGATGGTGTTCTGTGGCTCAGATTGAGTGGGTGCTCCTGGCTTGTGTCTCTCTCTGTTGGCAATCTTTTTTTTAACTGAAAGGGTTGTGGGTAATATGGGTGTGTGTTTCATATTGGATTGGGTAGTTGTGTGTGGTGTGTGTCAGGTGTGTGTAGTTTGAATTGTCCAATGTGGTGTAGTTTTGATACTGTGTGTGTATTTTGAGCTCAGCAGTGTGTACCGCCAATGGTTTACCGCAGTTTAAAGACCGCCGCGGTGATTTGTTGGTCCTGATACTGTGGGCGTATTCCTGTTGGTGTAAAGGTGTGGGTTTTGCTATCGCCAGTTTATCACTGACCTTTGGTCTCGCAGACTTGTGAGGGTGTCTCTACAGTGGTGGATTTCTCTGTGTGGATCGTAATACAGTATCGCTATACCGCTGCAGTCACGGTACGTTGGCGGCTGTCAGCACGGCGGTAGGCGGCATTTACCACCAGGGTTGTAATGTGGGCCGATGTGTGTTATGTCTTTTTACATTTTTAAACACATACAATAAAGATTACCTCACTACCAGGACATGTATAACTTCATTCCACATGTTCTACTTTTTAAATACCGTGCAGCCTGTTATATGAGCTTTTAAGGTCTACCTTAGGTTTTTCTTATAAGAGGAAGGTTTATTCCTGGCATGTTGACAATTGGGTCTCTAGTTGGCAGAGGTATGCACCCTGGTCAAGGGACGACCACAGTCCAAGTCAAGGTAAGTCAGATACACATCATAAGTCGACTTGTGCTCACCCTGTGGTAGCTCGGCACAGCACAGGCAGGATTCACTTAGGATGCAATGTTTAAAATATTTGTGCAACACCAAAAACAATAACACAGTGACTACACAACACACAAATAATCCACACCAGCTTATAAAAAGTGAGCTTGATTTAGTACACAAAACAAGACCAAAACAACAAAACTCCAATTAGTAGAAGTCAAGAAATGAATGAACCACCATCCGATTAGCCTTATCAATTCCTCTCAGAAATAGTTTTCACATCTTATCTTGGGGAATTTGTTAGATTGGACCAGGGGAATGCTATTCTCTCAGACATGCAGATTTTAGAACTAAGAGCAGTACAGTGGATCAAATTCTCCATTTCTGTTGCTTATAATGGAAAAAAGACTTGCAGCATTTGATTCTATCCCTAGAGGGAAGCTGTGGGAAGTGCTACAGCAGATGAGTGTCCCTTCCAAACTCTTTTCTGTCTTAATTAGACTGCATGCTTATAATACTGCTCAAGTTAAGTATGGAATTAAAGACAGGCTCACAGACCCTTTTATGATTGAGACTGGTGTCTGATAGGGATGTGGGTAGGCACCAACACCCTTTTCTCTTTATCAATGATTTAGTAATAGCCTGTGACTTCCCTGGGAATGATAGATCTACATTGGGACCACATTTAGGCCCTCATTACAACCCTGGTGGTAAATCCCGCTTACAGCCGTGCAGAAGACCGCCAACATACCGCTGTGGCTGCGGAATTCTGCTACAGGTATTACAACCCACAGTCCGGAATCCGCCGCAATACAGACACCCACACAAGTCCACCACACCAAAGGTCTGTGATAAACTGGCGATAACAAAACCGACACCGTCACGCCAACAGGAATACACCTACAGTATCACAACCCATGAATCAATGTGGTGGTCTTTCTACCGCGGTAATCCGTTGGCGCTCAAAATACACACACATATACAAAACACAACCACATTGGACAATTCGAAATACACACACCTGATACACATACACACACCACACCCACACACCCAATCCAATAAAAGCACACAACCACATCACCCACAAATCCTTACTACCAGAATTTTGAATCCAGGCCAGAGAGATACACTACCAACAACAACACCAGCATCCACAGACACACAACACCATCACTTACACAACATCCACACACCTCAAACAACACACACCATCACAACAAACACCACCTCACACATCACCCACACAACATTATGGCACCTCACCGACACCCCAGGTTCTCTGAGGAGGAGCTCATGGTCATTGTGGAGGAAATCGTCCGGGTAGAGCCACAGCTATTTGGATCATAGGTGCAACAGACGTCCATTGCAAGGAAGATGGAGCTATGGCGCAGAATCCTCGACAGGGTAAACGCAGTGGGACAGCATCCAAGAACACGGGATGACATCAGAAAGAGGTGGAACGACCTACGGGGGAAGGTGCGATCCGTGGTCTCCAGACACCAGATTGCTGTACAGAGGACTGGTGGTGGACCCCCCACCTCCTCCCCCACAACTAACAACATGGGAGGAGCAAGTCTTGGCTATACTGCATCCTGAGGGCCTCGCAGGAATAGCAGGAGGACTGGACTCTGGTAAGGCAAATCTTTACTACTATATCCCCCCACCCTACCTGCATGCCATCACCCTCACACACATCACCCCAACAACCCACAGATACCCCACCAACACAACCCACACATCCCAAAACCAAGCCCTGCATGTGACACCAATGCATGGACACCCGTCACCCAAGCATGTCAATTACAGAGACTCACTCATGCCCCAAAATCACCAATCACACAAGGACCAAGCCAATAATGCAAGCACTGGAATAGAGGGTCAACCACCCATTGCACACGATGGCACACACAGATACAAATAATTATGCATTTACACCCCAACAGGACCCCTACCCAACGTCACTGGACAGGAGGTGCCAGACATATCCAGTCCCCCCACAGAAGAGGCCCACACTGATGACAGCAGCTCTGCACGTCTGGATCAAGATGACCAGCCAGGCCCATCTGAGACCTCGGGACAGTCGGTTCCCCTGACACTGTCACAAGCCACCACAGAGCCTCCCCCCTCAGGAAACACCAGCACAGCACCCACCCAGTGGGCCCATCCATCTGTCCCCAGGACACATCAATCAGCAGTGTGTCCACACTACAGGGAACCCAGGCAAACCCACCAACCCAAGAAAATCAGGGACCTGGAAGCAGTGGCAGTGGGCACACGGTTCAGGGGACAGAGGCACAGGATAACAGGGAAACTGGGAGGACTGCTGTGTGATAGGGGGAAGACAGGCCCAGGGAACCCACTCTCCACAAGGCACTCTCCAACATCATGGGAGCTTACCATCATTCCCAGGAGACGATGGCAACTGTACTGGCCAAGTTTCAGGAGACCCAGCGGCTGCAGGAGGAACACTACCTTGGGATCAGGGAGGAGTTTAAGTTTATTAACACCACCCTGGTCACCATTGCAGGGGTGCTGGCAGACCTTGCCAACACCAGGAAGGACACAGTGGCACAACAAGGGGCCCCAGACACTAGCCCGGGCGATGAACAGCCCTCCACCTCCGCCGGCGCTAGTAGACAGGAGGCACCGCCGCAGGAACAACAGGACACCAGCACCGACACCCTGCAGTTGGAGAACCACCCTGCAAATGGACCCTGAGATCCAGGAACAAGACAGAGAACATTGCCAAACCCCCGCCAGCAAATGAGATCCCCCTGAATGTCACCCTTCTGTCCCACTATGTCACCCTGTCCATCCTTAAACTGCCATTGCTCCACTTCCTATGCCCCTTTGGACAATGCACCTGTGAACCAAATAGACTGAACTCTGCCATGGACATTCCTCCACCATCACCCCAGCCCATTTTACAACCCCCTCCACTTATTTGCACAGGAATACACACACTTCAATCACAAAACAATATGGAGTCAGTCTGCTTTCACAAATGTGTAATTGCAATAACTATGGAAAATAGCAATGTCAATTTACTTGTTCACATACCAATGTAACACAGCTGTAGGCCAGCAGTAAACATAGCAGAGGGCAGAAAGTGGGACCCAAATCTGTGAAATTGAAAGTCAAAGTGACAAGTCAGGGTCCATACACTAAATGAAAATGACACACTTATGCTAGTTCCAACAATAGAATGAGATGTGGGAAGCAGTGGCATCTTCTTACCTGTGTCTCACTGTAAGTATTGCCTGATGATGTTGTTTCGGTTGTCGATATCCTTTTCTTCTCCCTCCTCTTTTCACTGTCCACAGGCTCCACAGCTGCCACAAGACCACCATCTGGCCCATCCTCCGTAGAAAAGGTGACTGGCATTGCAAAGCCAGGTTGTGCAGCATACAGCAGGCCACGATTATCTGGCACACCTTCTTTGGTGAGTAGTAGAGGGATCCACCTGTCAGATGGATGCACCGGAATCTGGCCTTCAGGATACCAGATACAGATACCTATGTCAACTGTATTGGGACCTTGGCCTCACCTATTAGCCACACATGGTGCCTCAGGAGTTGGCCCATCACATAAGGGATGCTGCTATTCCTCGAAATGTAAGCGTAATGCTCAGAGCCAGGATACTTGGCATTGACATGGGAGATGTACTGGTCTGCCAAACACACAATCTGCACATTCATCGAATGGTAGCTCTTCCGGTTTCTGTAAACCCGCTCATTTCTGCGGGTGGGACAAATGCCACATGTGTCCCATCAATGGCACCAATGATGTTGGGGATATGTCCCAGGGCATAGAAGATACCTTTCACTGTGGGCAAATCCTCCACCTGAGGGAAAACGATGTAGCTGCGCATCTGTTTCAGCAGGGCAGATAACACTCTGGACAACACGTTACAGAACATTGGCTGGGGCATCCCTGATGCCATGGCCACTGTTGTTTGAAAAGACCCACTGGCCAGGAAATGGAATACAGACAGGACCTGCACTAGAGGGGGGGTTCCTGTGGGATGGCGGATAGCTGACATCAAGTCCAGCTCCAACTGGGCTCACAGTTCCTGGATTGTTGCAAGATCAAGCCTATATGTGACCAGGATGTGTCTCTCTTCCATTTTCGACAGGTCCACCAGGGGTTTGTACACCGGAGGATGCCGCCATCTCATCACCTGCCCCAGCGGACGTGCCCTATGGAGGAGAACAGCGAGCAGAGAGTCATCCAACACTGAGGTATCACAATATTTTATTTTCAGAAACATAATTAATCCGCAATTTGCCGGTATCTGTCTATATTCCTGGCCTAGACAGGTGTGACGCAGTTAACATCCATCCCATGTGGCCTCCTGAAATGGCAGCTGCCTGACCTGTAAGGTGGGACAAGGGGATATGAGGTAATTGCATTGGAGTTCCACACCGTCGGGGTGGGCGGTCAAAGAACGCAGCACAATTCAGCATTGGTTAACATGGGTCCCAGGAGCCAATAACGATTACGCCGGCAGTGACGGTACGCACCGCAGTGGACATGACCGCCATTTTCTGTCTGTTCACTCACTTGATACCTGACCTTCAATAGGAGAGGACCTACACTGCAAGTGCTGCTGTGACCTCAGTCTGGAAGCGACAATGGCTCATGTGTCTGGGGAAAGGGCCCCTGCCTTCACTTCGGAGGAGTTGGAGAAACTAGTGGATGTGGTCCTACCCCAGTACACGCAACTGTACGGTCCTCCAGACAAACAGGTGAGTACACTGTGAGCATGCTGCCTGGGCAATGCCTGTTTTGAGTGGTGTGGATGGAAGATACATGAGGGGGGACTGAGGCCTGCATGTGCAGATGGGGAGTGTATATGCATCTGGGCAAGAGTGGGAACTGGGGGGCAATGAGTATGACGGTCCGGACGGGTAAGTAATTTCCTTTCCCCCTGTACCATTCCTCTAGGTCAGTGCCCACCAGAAGAAGGGTATTTGACGTGCCATTGCCAAGGACGTCTGGACCCTGGGGGTCTATAACAGATGGAGCACCCACTGCTGTAAAAGATGGGAGGACCTGGGCCGCTGGAGCAAGAAGACGGCAGAGGCCCAGCTGGGGATGGCCTCCAAACGTGGGAGGGGTGCCCGTCGCACCATGACCCCCCTGATGTTCCGGATCCTGGCAGTGGCGTATCTGGAGTTGCATGGGCGCTTGAGGGCATCACAGCAGCCACAAGGGGGTGAGTACACTCTCATTCAGCTGACTCAGAGCGCATTACGAGGTGTCTGGGTGGGGGAGGTGGGCAATGGGTTCCCCTAGGTCAGGGCGAAGTTTGTAGGCAAGGTCCCTTGTGAGGCAGGCTATGAGGCACCCCAACCCCACCAGTGATAAGAGCCATCTACATTTAGTCAGGCTCTCGTGACTTCCAGGTGTGCAGCAAATGGTCTTAGGCCTCATACCCCATGGTCAGCTGAAATGTGTAGGAATTGTTAGTGCATGGCGTAGTGCAGAGGGCTGCTCCATGTGTGTTGTGTCCGCCAATGGTAGTGGTGTTGCATGCACTGAACATGTCTTTCTTCTGTGTTTTCTCCCCCTTTTTGTGGTCTCCCTGTTCTTGTGTGCATTAGCATCATCAGGCGGAGGAGCATTGGCACTGGAGCAGGAGGAAGCTGCAACCCACTTGGCCCTGGAGGGCGAAACAACCGAGTCTGAAGCCACCAGTGGGACGGAGGGCGAGGGGAGCTCAGCGGCGGGGACAGGAGCAGACAGCAGTGACAGCGACTCCTCCTCTGATGGGAGCTTCCTTGCGGTGGTGGACACCTCTGTGCCCACCGCATCAACAGGTACAGCCGCCACCCCCACTACCAGCACCGCCCTCCCAGCAGCCCCTCAGCGTGTGTCCCGTGCCCGCTCACCCAGGAGGGTGGGCATCTCCTTCGCCCCAGGCACCTCAGGCCCTTACCCAGTCAACCCTGCTGCCCTCAGTGAGGAGGCTATTGACCTCCTGAGATCCCTCACTGTTGGGCAATCTACCATTGTGAATGCCATCCAGGGTGTCGAGAGGCATTTGCATCAAACAAATGCATACCTGGAGGGCATTCATTCTGGGCAGGCAGCCCAACAGAGAGCATCTCAGGCTCTGGCCTCAGCACTGATGTCAGCCATTGTCCCTGTGTCAAGCCTCCCCCCTCAAACTTCCTCCACCCAGACCCAATCCCCTGTACCTCAGCCTATCCCAAGCACACCATCCGACCAGCATGCACACTCATCAACACACAAGAGTGGCTCAGGCAAACATAAGCACCACACATCCCACAGGCACTCACACAAGCACCATCCCCATGCAGACACAGCAACATCCACAGCCTCCACTGTGTCCCCCTACTCCATGTCCTCCTCCTCCCTCCCAGTCTCGTCTCCACTCAGTCCTGCATGCACCACATCCTCAGCCACTGCCTCCCTCACCAGCACGCCCATCACAACATACCGCTCACGTGCACTCACCACCCCTACTACCATGCACACATCCCCAGTATCCTCTCCCAGTGTGTCAGTGAGCCCTCCTCCCAAAGTACACAAACGCAGGCATACATCCACCCAACAGCCATCCACCTCACAACAGCCTCCGGCCCATGCACCTTCACCCAAATTCAGCAGACGTACACCTCCTACAACCACTACCTCTACCTCCACTCCCAAACCCCCTCCATCTTCCTGTCCCAGTGTGTCTAAGAAATTCTTTCTGGCTAACATTGACCTCTTCCCTACACCTGCCCCCCGTCCTTCCCCTAGGGCCAGGCTTTCCAGGTCCCAGCTCAGCACCTCAGCCACCAAATCCCCAGGTACAGTGGTGCCAGCAACTGGGGGGTCATGGAGTGCGCCACCCATCAGGGCTGCCAGTGTGCCACGTAGAGAGGGCAAGGACATTCTGCCACCTGTCAAGGTGAAAAAGGTGCCCACATCCCAGAGGGAGAAGCCGAAAGTACCAGCCACCAAAGGCTCAGCAAAAACCAAAGGGGATAGTGGCAAGACAACTGCGGCACCATCAAAGCTGGGGAAGGGCCAAAAGCTGAAGAGCAGGTAAGGAGAGGGCATGGTGGCACCAACTGAGGGACCAGTGTCACACTTTCTGTCCACGACCACGCCAACGTGTACGGCGGCGAACACCGCTAGATGCCCCGCCACCACAACTGCCACCATCACCTGCACCATCCCCGGCATGTCTACAGCCTCAGTGACAGTCACAAGCATCTTCCTCAGTAGGCAGCCATCCGAGGCTGCAGGAAATGTCCTGCTGTGTCCCTCTGCAGGTGCTGCCCATGCACCACCGCCAGCACCGCCGCAAGCACCATCGCAAGCACCGTCGCAAGCACTGCCCACCGCCGCTACAGACACTGCCGCAAGCACTTCCGAGACAGACACCGCTGCAAGCACCGCCACAACAGACACCGCCGCAAGCACAGCCACAACAGACACCGCCGCAAGCACTGCCACCGGCCCGGGGCGTCCTCGGACACAGGCACCACCACTGACATGGCTACCATTCCCAGTGGTCAGTCGTCTGAGGCTGGAGGAGAGTTCCTGGACCCTGGGCAGCTTCCATGAGGCATGTCATCCATCACTGTTTGCACCTGCAGGTGGAAGGCGCAGCAGCAGCAGTGTGGGGTATGTCGCTGCCTCCATGGCGTATCATGCTACCTGAACCTCACCAATCTCATGGCACACACACCCAGGTGAGGAAATTGTACCGGCCACACTGCACGTGGAGCACTCTGGGCACCATGCCCCCTCCAGAACCAGTGGAGAGATAAATCCATTACCTCTGTCCTTGGCAGGATGAAGCACTCTGGGCACCATGCCCCCTCCAGAACCAGTGGAGAATGACATCCACTTGAGAGACTGTGGCTTTGCACTCCCCAGGATAAAGCAGTGGGCAAACCACCCACTGGAAAGACTTGTGAGACTGTGGCTTTGCACTCCCCAGGATAAAGCAGTGGGTAAACCACCCACTGGAAAGACTTGTGAGACTGTGGCTTTGCACTCCCCAGGATACATCAGTGGGCATGGAGCCCCCTCATGCAGCAGTGGCATTGTGCGTTCATCAGGCTGAGGTGCCCCCTCTCCTGGCCCCTGAGGTGCCTGTACATTTTCGATCTGATGCCCCAGCGGTGTTCTCTCCTATTCGAGTCAGGTTTCATGTGTGGGCCTCGCCCATGCATTTTGGGCCCAGTGGTCCACGGACAATGATTCGTACACTATCCGGACTTGCGTAGTTGGTGTACATATTTGTATATACTGAATTTTGACTTTTGAATACTGGATTTTTCTTGATTACAATGGTTACAATCATTTCATTTTGTCCTTGCGTTCTTCCAGGAGGTGGGGGGTGTATATGTAATGTTGCTGCATGTATTTGTGTGTATGTTGTTGTGTGTGAGGGTGAGGGTGGGGGTGTTGCGTGTTGCGTGTGTGTGTCACTCTGTTTCTTCCCCCCCCCTGTGTTGTAGGTGCAGTACTCACTGTGGTCGCTGCCGCCACCATTCGTACTCCTCATAGAAGAGGAGGTAAACCAACATGGGTAACACATGAAGTTCGGGCTCCATGGAGTCCTGGTTCCTCGTTGGGTGTCGTGAGTGTTTTCCCTTCTGTGTACTGTTTCCGCCGTGCTTTTGATAGTGCTGGTTCCGCCCCGGAAAAGGTGGCGGATAGGCCTCTTGTAATAGGGTGGGCGGTACTTTGTCTCCCGCCTGTCTGTTGGCGGTGACCGCCGCACTGTTTGTTTCTACCGCCGTGGCTAAAGTGTTAAAGTGGCTGTCTATGTTGGCGGTTTCCGCCATGGTTGTAATCCAATTTTCTTTTCCGCCAGCCTGTTTGCAGTATTACCGCCGCTTTGTCACCGACCGCCAGGGTTGTAATGAGGGCCTTAATCTCTTACATCCCATGTGGTCTGCAGACAATCGTAGATCACTTCCTCTATTTTATGCAACACCAAGGGCCTTGAGCTAACCATTAATAAAACTAAATCTATGGTATTTAATCCTTATCAATCAGGGAAGGTGAGTATTTGTGTGTAGGGTGTGCCCCTAAAACAAGTTCAGGAGCTTGTTTATCTCAGGTTCTGCTGTAGGAAAGTACCATATTGCCTGCATGTTACCCCCATTTTTACTTTTGTGTCAATTTGTTTTTGCCTGTCTCACTGGGATCCTGCTAGCCAGGACCCCAGTGCTCATAGTTTGTGGCCTGAATGTGTTTCCCTGTGTGGTGACTAACTGTGTCACTGAGGCTCTGCTAATCAGAACCTCAGTGCTTATGCTCTCTCTGCCTTTAGAATTGTCACTAAGGCTAGTGACCATTTTCACCAATTCTAATTGGCACACTGGAACACCCTTATAATTCCCTAGTATATGGTACCTAGGTACCCAGGGTATTGGGGTTCCAGGAGACCCCTCTGGGCTGCAGCATTTCTTTTGCCACCCATAGGGAGCTCAGACAAATGTTACACTGGACTGCCACTGCACATCCACGTTATTTCATAGCCATTTTACACTGCACTTAAGTAACTTATAAGTCACCTATATGTCTAACCCTCACTTAGTGAAGGTTAGGTGCAAAGTTACTAAGTGTGAGGGCACCCTAGCACTAGCCAATGTGCCCCCACATAGTTCAGGGCAATTTCCTCTGACTTTGTGAGTGCGGGGACACCATTACACGTGTGTACTACATATAGGTCAATACCTATATGTAGCTTCACAATGGTAACTCCGAATATGGCCATGTAACATGTCTAAGATCATGGAATTGTCTTTCATACCAAATCTGGTATTGGGGTGCCAATCCTATGCATCCCTGGGGCTCCAGCATGGACCCTGGGTACTGCCAAACCAGCTCTCTGGGGTTTTCACTGCAGCTACTGCTGCTGCCAACCCACAGACAGACATCTGCCCTCCTGGGGTCTGTGCAGCCCAGTCCCAGGAAGGCAGAACAAAGAATTTCCTCTGAAGGAGGGTGTTACACCCTCTGCCTTTGGAAATAGGTGTTAAGGGCTTTGGAGAAATAGCCTCCCCCACCTCTGGAAATGCTTTGAAGGACACAGATGGTGCCCTCCTTGCATAAGCCAGTCTTCACTGGTTCAGGGATCCCCAGCCCCTGCTCTGGCACGAAACTGGACAAAGGAAAGGGGAGTGACCACTCCTCTGTCCATCACCACGCCAGGGGGGGTGCCCATTGCTCCTCCAGTGTGTCCCAGACCTCTGCCATCTTGAATCCAGAGGTGTAAGGGCACAATGGAGGCCTCTGATTGGCCAGTGCCAGCAGCTGACATCAGAGACCCCTCCTGATAGGTGCTTACCTGTCTAGGTGGCCAATCCTCCTCTGAGGGCTATTTAGGGTCTCTCCTGTGGGCTTTTCCTCAGATAACAACATGCAACATTTCACCAGAGTTCCTCTGCATCTCCGTCTAAAACTTCTGTCAAGGATAGACCGCTGACTGCTCCAGGACACCTGCAAAACTGCAACAAAGTAGCAAGAAGACTACCAGCGACATTGTAGCGCCTAATCCTGCCGGCTTTCTCAACTGTTTCCTGGTGGTGCATGCTCTGGGGGCTGTCTGCCTTCCCCCTGCACTGGAAGCCAAGAAGAAATCTCCTGTGGGTCAACGGAATCTTCCCCCTGCTAACACAGGCACCAAACTTTTGCTTCACTGGTCCTCTGGGTCCCCCCTCATTGTGACGAGCAAGATCCCTAGAACACAAGAGCTAGAGCAAAGTGACCCCGACTGTCCAGTGGTCCATCTGTCCAAATTTGGCAGAGGTAAGTCCTTGCCTCCCCTCGCCCAACAGTAATCCTGTGTACTGTGTGAACTGCAGCTGCTAATGCTTCTGTGCACTTTTGCAAGGAATCCTTTGTACACAGCACAGCCCAGGTCCTCAGCACTCCGTCCTGTATTGCTCAACTCGCTGAGTTGACCATTGGCTTTGTGAGACCCTCCTTTGTAGTGTTGAGATGTCTGCAGTGCTCAGTTTTCTTGAACCTGTGTTCAATTACTTCACCAGGTGCTGCCTTCTTCTGCATGGGCTCTCTGTGTTGCTGAGGGCCCCCTCTGTCTCCTCTTCCAAGTGGCGACCTACTGGTCCTTCCTGGGCCCAGGCAGCACCCTTTTTCTTTAACTATGACTTTTGCAGTTAGCAAGGCTTGTTTGCAGTCTTTCTGCATAAAAACAACTATGCATCCTCCAATATTCTGTGGGACATCTTCTGTGCAAAGGAGAAGTTCCTGGCATCTTCCGTTGTTGCAGAATCTCCAGCTTCTTCCACCCAGAGACAGCCGTTTTGCACTTTCATCCGGGATTTAGTGGGCTCCTGCCCCCCCGGACATTTTTGTGACTCTTGGACTTGGTCCCCTTCCTTTACAGGTCCTCAGGTCAAGGAATCTTTCTTCAGTGCGTTGTAGTCAATTGTGGTCTTTGCAGAATCGCCTATCAAAACTTTAGTGTGTTTCTGGGGAAGCAGGGCCACTTTATTCCTACTGTTCAGGGTCTTGGGGTAGGGTATCTTGGACTCCATTAGTGTTTTCTTACACTCCAGTGACCCTCTACACACTACACTAGGCCTGGGGTCCATTTGTGGTACGCATTCCACTTTCTTAGTATATGGTTTGTGTTGCCCCTAGGCCTATTGCATCCTATTGTATTCTACAGAGTAGTTTGCACTACTTTTCTAACTGTTTACTTACCTGATTTTGGTTTGTGTGTATATTTTGTGTATTTTACTTACCTCCTAAGGGAGTATATTTTGGGCACATTGTCACTAAAATAAAGTACCTTTATTTTTAGTAACTCTGAGTATTGTGATTCTTATGATACAGTGCTATATGATATAAGTGGTATAGTAGGAGCTTTGTATGTCTCCTAGTTCAGCCTAAGCTGCTCTGCTATAGCTACCTCTATCAGCCTAAGCTGCTAGAACACTACTAATCTACTAATAAGGGATAACTGGACCTAGCACAAGGTGTAAGTACCATCAGGTACCCACTATAAGCCAGGCCAGCCTCCTACATCTGCCTATCGCAAAGGGTTAGGTAGTCGAAGCAAATTGGCACGTGCGCCTTGAAACTCCAGTGAGAAGTTCGTGCCGTGATTAAATGCAGAAGAAAGCCCAGGAAACTTTGCTTGCTCCAGCAGTGGATATTCACAACTTGAAAGTGAAAAGTTCAGTCATGTATGGCACAGAGATGTGAGGCAGATAATCTCTGCATAGCAGAGAATAGGTAAATCATGGTCCTTCTCAAACTCCTGCAATGTGCTATGAACCCATGCATATTGGCATCTATCTAATTACTCCTTGCGCTCTCCTCTGACCCTTTATGTTTTGCCACAGACTTTAGATCACAGAGGAGTTGGAATCCTTTAGAGCATCGATAAAGTCTCTACTAAGGTCCTCGGGTGGTGAGAACATTTCATGGGTGGCATATATTAAATCTGTTCTCTATGAGAATGGTTTGCCCTCCCTTTGGGATATCCCGGTTGCAGCTAAATTAGTTCCCTTGTCCGTGGTCAAAGATCATCTCATGAAGCACATGTGGCTGAGTGCATTGAAGTGTGTAAAGACTGGGAGTCTGACAGACGGTTTTTGGATTTTAAGATTAACTTTGCATTTAAACTATTCTTTGACACTCTTCTAGGATGTACCCCTTTGCTACTTTATTTAAAATGGAGCTAAGGGGTTCTCCCTGTAAATAGCCTCTATGTCAAATGGGGTGAGAAATACCGTAGTTCAAGCAAGTGCTCTTCCTGTAATCTATCTCTTGAAACTCTACATCATATTGCCTTCTTCTGCCCTGATTATGCTCGTCCATAAACAAAATGGCTACAACCTGTGTGAAAGCTCCTATTTTTCTGCCCTTATGTGCTTGTTCTATTATATATTACAATTGGACACAATAAAAGTGATTGTTATTGCAATGTAAAAATTCTTGTATGCTGCCTGGCTTCTTTGTAACTGTAGTGTCAGATGCTGATTCATGGTCTTAGCTGCTTTCTGTTATGGTGTTTCTATTAACAGTCTCTTTGCACTTGCACTTTAGCTTGTTTTTTTATTCGCTATTGTTATATAGTTGCGTCTTTATTGTAACTAAGATTTCCTGAGTTTTATCTGGTGTTAAAGTTAGTGTATTCAATGCATTTATAGATAATCTTAGTGTGTAGGGATGTTTATACTGAAGTATCTATGTTTTTATTTTCAAGTGCATCGGCACCAGCACATTTATTTAATTGATTCTCAGCACTTTATTTTTAAACATACTGTAAATTATATTTTTTTATTTGCATATTTTAATGAACATTTGTTTTATGGATTGTTAAATCTGAATAAACAGCTTTGATTATTTGATTTTTTTAAAGAATACCTGCAATTATAGTGCTTAAAAGGATAGTCAACTGAGCAATTAGGTCTCACTAGATCAGGTGAAATCTGAAAAGTCAGGCCAACTCACAGATGACAGAATCCAGAAGCTGCAGCATGGTGTTACAAGTATTTGATGACCCTGAGATTTTAGAATAAGAGGCTAGCCAGCAAGCCCCTGGAGTCCCTTTGGTTCTGAGGATGTAGAGTTGTGGATCCAGTCCTTCTGAGGTCGTGAAGTAGTGGGGCAGGAACAGCAAAGCAGGAGTCTAGCAATGTTCAGCAAAGTCCACCAGGGTTCAGCAGCTTTTCTTACTGGCAGAATGTCCTTGGGTCCAGAAGTGTACTGATTCAGTGGTGTCTGTTGTTCAGTACGTATTCCCAGTTGTACCTTTGAAGTGGAGGAGACTTCAAAGAGAGGCCTTTGAAGTGCCCAAAGTCTATACCCTTTCTGCCCTGGCTCAGATTCACTACAGGGGTATGCAGCTCTTTGAGTGGGGCTAGGCATAGCCCATTCAGGAGGTTCAAGTGACAGCTCCTCTCTCCCAACCTGCCCGAATGACCCATCAACACGTTAATGGCCCAACAGGATGTCGATGGCCCATCCAGCACACCTAAGCTCCCTTTGTGTGTGGTTGTGTCTCGTAAATGCACACAGCCCAGCTGTCACCACTGGTGTAACAACACTTGAGCTCCCCCCCCTGCAAAGTACATGGTGGTGGCCCATCCGGACTCTGTCAGGAGCTCTCAGGCAGGGTACTGTGCTGAGGGGACCCCCTCCACACTGCAGTGGCTGCTGGGGTTAATGTTACACCACTTACTGTCACCCTCCCCAGAGGTGTACTTAGAGACAGGCAGAGGCACAGAACAAAAAAAATGACAACTTTTTCAGAGTGCCATTTTCAGAAATACAATTTAAAATCTGACTTCACCATAAGTTGTGCTTTTCAAATGTGATTCCAGAGACACTAAACTCGAGTTTTGAATCTGTTCTCAATTGGAAATTACAGTTACAAAATGTTATAAAGGAATCCCAAAGTTAACCTATTGGAGGGATAGGCCTTGCAGTAGTGAAAAACAAATTTAAGGGTTTTTCACTATCTGGACATGTAAAACATAAAAGTTCATGTCCATCTTTTTAAATACTCTGCACCCTGCCCATGGGGCTATTCAGGGCCTACCTTAAAGCTCATGGCCTGGTAAGTGGGCTAACTTGTCACGTCAACATGACAGTCTAAAACGGCACACATAGGCTCTGCAACGGCAGGCCTAAGACATGTTTACAGGTGATATTGGAGTGGTTGCCACAATCAGTGCTGCAGTCCCACTAGTAAGACTTAGTTTTCATGCTCTGACACACGTGCTCTTTACTACGGATTTAGAAGTACATTAAATATGCCAATTGTTGATAAGCCAAAGCTACCATACTTTAAGTAGGGAGTACATGCACTTTAGCACTGGTTGGTTAGCAGTGGCAAAGTGCCCAGAGTCCTAACAACAACAAAAATGAATTCAGCAAAAGGCAAAAAGTCTAGATATGACCCTGCAGAGCCAGGGTCAACACATGGCAATAGGTTTATTTTGCCAGGTCGAAATTGCAGTTTAAAACTGCACTACAGTCTCCAGTGGAAGACCTGAGACATATTTTAAAAGGCTACTTTAGTGGGTGGCTGCAGTCACTCAGCATCATTTAATGTATATGCCCTTGGTACACGTAGTTCCAGTAACTAGGGACTTACAAATAAATTAAATGTGCCAATTAGGTGTTGGCAACTTTTATGATGCTTGAAGGAGAAAGCACAAGCACTTTAGCACTGGCTAGCAGTGGTAAAGTGCACAGTCCTAAAGGCAAAAATGGGTTCAGCAACTGAAGATACAAATCTGAGATTGACTCTGAAAAAAGGGCCATGTTCAACAAAGTTGATCTCACCTTAACTTAGATTTATATCAGGGGCCGTTGATATCCCTACTGCCCCCACCCCCAGCTACCCTGCAGTTAGAAGCAAGACTCAATGAAACCCTTTCATGTTTAACCTGGTCATGTAAAGGGCTTTTAGGGCCCTGGAAACCACAGGATTCTACAAAAATATCAAGTGTGATTTTTCCATCATCAACCCCTACTTACTTTCAGAATACCTAAGCCCCTTCTGACTCTGAGTTTGATCTACTCAAGTTTTGAGAATTCTTAATAGTGAGAACTAACTAGCATTTCTGGTGACATCACATCAAGTGATTTCTCAAGTCTTTGACATCACAAAGACAACGCAAGTATTATTTTAAATTAAAACAAAATACATGGAAATAAATAAAATATTACCAAATCCTCATTGAAGAAGTCTCATGGCTTACAAATGCTGTGGAATGGGATTTTATGAAGCCTCTAGAGGTTCTTAGAGCTCTTATAGTCACAGTAGAGGTCTGAAAAGAGACACATTTTGGGTTTGAGTTTTAGCCCTTCTTCCCAAGTGTGATACTTGAGCTCCTGAAATTGTTCATCATTACCTTCTGGTAACCTTCAAATGTGAGATTCTCAATCAAAATGAGTGAGACTTCAGGTCTCTGCCAATTACTCTAGTGTCTTAATAGTATCTGAGCTCTTCACGATAGCAGCATGTACAGCCCTAATAATTATTGTTAGTGGAATTCAACCAGCGTCCTCCTTTCTTTGACCATGGCTTTCACAGGCAACCTTTAAGGAATATAATCAAACTCATTCACAATAATTTACCCAACTAACCAATTGAAGAATGTGAAAAAATCCTTCAAATACTGAATGCTCTTTGACTTGCCCAAAAATCCAATCAAAGACCAATACCACTGCATTAAACATTGCCTAATGCAACCTTAATCTCCTTTTCTACAGTCAAACATTTCCTTATAGATGAAAGCCATCCTCCCTTATGAAACTAGAATTTTCCACCTTTGTGTACAGTAGCAAAAAATGATAATACAAGCTTCAGATGCCAATCTATAACTTTTCCAATCCTGTTTTTGAATGCTACTTAATGTCTAAAAATATCACAGTTGAGGCTCTTTTGAATTCATATTCTTCTCCAGGCTTTGGACCTGATGAGGAAAACCCCTGTACCCAATACCCCTCTAGATCCCACAAACATGCACCTCATGTTCCTATCTATCCTGACAACCAATCCCCCCTTACCTACATCACATCTGCCTAAACATCAGTAATCCCACTTTCGTACATAGGGCACTCAACTCCTTCACAAGTACCTCTATAGTACAGATATGTATATCAGGCTCTGAGCCACCCTAAAAAACAGATTAAACTCTGCCTCAAAAAACCTTACAGCTCTCTCCCTTGCCCACTCCTTATCCACCCACACACTCAGCCACAGCTGTCTTTTCCTTTGCCCAGTTAGGACTGACTGTTCCCATTGCAGAAGGACCAGTGCTAGTTTGTATATGAAAGGTTCCTGTCTGAGGGAGCATGGTGAGCAAAATTAAAATTGGCTGGGATGTCACTCTGAGTGATGTCCATTGTCTAAGAATAACTAGAACTTTCCAACCATCACTATTTAGCATTCTTCAATAAAAGCTATTCAGCATTATACATTTCTCAACTAGGCCATTCTCCACATTAGGTTGAACTGCATTCAAAGTCAAATGTGATATGTTCTTCCACTGATTCACAGAAAAGTTTACAAAAACTGAACGCTCTCTGACACCCATGCCAAAACACAGAATCAGACTCAACAAATCCTCAAACAGCAGTTGTACCTTTGCAGAAATGAATGAGAATAATCTGATGGGCATGATTTCCAACAACCACCGACCCATATTTCGGCACAATCAGGGCAACAGATTTCCGAACTTGGATTCCACTCCACATTTCTTTCAAATGTGATACAATCAATAGTGACGAGACTAGACAACATTCCTCTATTCAATTTTAGCTCTAAACAATTTGATGTCTCTAAAGAGACATTGGCCCTCATTATGACATTGGTGGTAAAAACCGCCTACCGCTGCGGCGACAGTAGCCAAAAGATTGTCACTGAAGCTACCAGCCATCTGCCATATTATGACCATCGCCGGATTTCCACCAGAATGATGGCAGAAATCCTGTTGTGGCCATGCCAGAGGATGATGGTGGCAGCAGCGCCACGCCAGTAGACCACCGCCAGCCGTATTATGACCCTGGCCTGGCGGTGTTCTGCTGGTGAATGTTACTGGTGACAGCATCGCCCGTCCCGTCTCCTGCCGGAGGACCCCCTAAACACAGGTATGTAGGTGCTCTGACAGGGGAGGGGGCTGAGGGGTGTTGTGTGTGTTTGTGGGGGTGTGTGTGAATGTTTGTGTATGCATGTATGCAGGTGTGTGTCCCGTGTTGAATGTGTGTGCATGTATGGAGGTGTGAGTGCATGTATGTTGTATTCTGTGAATGCGTGTCTGCGTGTATGAAAGGGTGTGAGGATGTGTGTGTGAATGGATGTGCTAACGCGTCCCTTTATGATAAATTATTTCACATTAGGACTCGTTTTAGGCCAATTAATCTTTTGACCCAGTTGAGAGACACCTTAGGACGAGATAGCTAATCAATATGCCAATCAATACATCAATAATGTCATCAATATTTAGTACAACAATGCATTTCACTTTAGTCAAGTTCATTTAATCAATTCAAGACACCACCATGACCTTGCAGTCATGAATAACCACACCAGTTTAGTAAAACTTTATGAGGTTTATTCCCTATTGATTACAATTCTAAGAGCATGTGTGTTAATCTCAAAACCAAGAAACCAAATAGCATAGTCACAATATGGCAACTCTGATAAGATTTCATTAAGGCAAAAATCATAAACCTCAAGACATAACACAGCGTGAACATAGACCAACTTTAGCAGAATGTCATTAACGCGTTGGTTCAACAAAGCATAGATTCAGTCTTTTGTCTATTTGCGTCAGTGTAGTGAACACCTGTCCTAACCACTGATTAGCATTGGCATGTTGGGCTTCATGCAAAACAATTTAGAACACCAATTTGAAAACATCTAGCTATGGTCTCTGTCAAAAGTAAGCAGTTGGTACCTAGAAAGGAAAAGCAAATAGACAAATCACAATTTCATTGTCATACTTACCCTCCAAGATTTGGGTCAGCACTCAGGTTCAGTCTTCATCTTCAGGACATCAGTTGATTCCCCATCAGTCAAAACTCAGCTCCGGGGCAAAAGGGCCACTTCCCTCATAAGGAGGCAAAGTGTAAAATGGGCAATCTAAGAAAGGATGGTTAATTAAACCATATAAGTCACCAAACAGAGTGACAGAGTTTCTGGATAAAATCAATAGCATTCCCTAACAGCTCCCCGTGTCATGGGTTCTTATCCCTTTTTCATTGTACATTCCCCTAAAATCTAATTGGCTAAGGGGTTGCACCCCACTATCTCTACCCAATTAACTTTGAATTAGCTCATCAAATTGACGTTAGTTCTCAGACAGCTTATTGGTCCATATGATTGACATCTTCAGAGGTAGCACCTCCGGTATGATTCCATCCTTCTGTAATTCTTTGCACATCTTTTGGTCAGTAGCTCCATTGTCTTTAACGGTTTAAACGACCTTGTACGTTATATTAATCTACACTGTTGCATTTTGGCTAAACATTTGTACAAGCAATATGAATTTCATGAGAACGGATCCACTATGGTTACATTCAGCTTCTAGTTGAAGAAAACAAGAGGTCATGTCCTTTTGCGAGTCAGCACACTGCACGTTTTAGAAAAACACATTTAATACGAGAGCCAGGCAACTAAGCTTCGGCTCATGCTAACTTTAGGCCTACAATATTTCTTCAGCATAACTCTAATAACATAATCATTAATAATTAGATCAAACCATTCTTTAATACAAATATTCACAGGCATTAGTCATTTTCATTAGTCCTTGTATTCATTGACGGCCACTCCCTGTGGTCACGTTTCAAGTGCACGTTTTAGCAAAGTATATTAGTACAACTTCTATGCAGCAATATCACACATTAGTTCATAAACATTTCACGTAAATATAGATTTTATAAGCTACGCTCTCTCAGTCCCTCCTCTGATGATGTTCGTCATCACACAAACCTTTCCCTTTTGACCTTTCACTTTTAATTTTTCACTTTGCGCATAATGCACATTTCAACACCTTGTCCTTTGTGTGAACTCTCCCAAATTTCATTAAACATTTTCTCCCTTTCACTTTCTTCATTTCTTCTATTCCTTTTGGTCCAGTTTCTTCAAATGTTCTCATTGATTTTGCATGCTCCCCATTGACCCAATAAATAGATCAGGACAATTAATAGACCCCCTAATATTTTTGCAAGCACCCCATTCCAAATATTGGTAAACCAGCTCCCTACTCTGGCAATTCATTTTCCAACTTTCTCCCAAACTCCAGGTTCTTTCAAATCTTTCAAATCTGCACTATCTCTTGTTAGGTTAGTAAGCATACCTCTAATCTTTTTGCTATTATCTGGAATAAATGAGCAACAATGACGTTCGTTAAGCATCTTACAGACTCCGCCGCTCTTTGCTAAAAGAATGTCTAAAGCAAGCCGATTTTGAAGAGTCATAACTCTTTCTGCAGCAAGTTCAGTATACATCAGGAGTATAGCCCCTGTAAAATTTGTCAGCATGCTATCCACAATAGTAGACAACTTTTGAATCTTTATGGAGTGTAAAATAACCCCTACTGAAGGAATTATGACTCCAAATATGTCACCAACGACAGCAGCCGCTGTCTCTTGTTTTTGTCTGCCATGTTGTAATTCAGACATTGTTGGTATTTGCTTTAAATCATCAATCTGGTAAATCTTTGGGAAAATATCCCAAATAACATGTCCCATACCATTCCTTATGGAGACGGCAATAAGCGTTTAGTCCACAGATGTAATAGATCCCAGGGATCGCTGGATCCTGTCCATTTAAC
This sequence comes from Pleurodeles waltl, assembly GCF_031143425.1. NCBI lineage: Eukaryota > Metazoa > Chordata > Amphibia > Caudata > Salamandridae > Pleurodeles > Pleurodeles waltl. The sequence goes on from NC_090444.1 coordinate 1,463,214,406, forward strand.
ATGAATGTCCATTTACTCTGAAACAAAAACACATGCCTGCATTCACTCGTTCCCACAAATAAAGTGTCATGATCAGATTTCGGCCTATATATACAAAGCCTACCTACATGCAATGCATATATAGCTAATTTGCCCTGCGTCTTTATTGCGGTGTAAGCATAATCATTTGCGTATGTGTGTTTCTCTAGCCCTTTTTCGAATCTTTCTTTCAGTGCTTTTCGTCTATCATCAGTGTGATCTAACAAGCTTTTCTATACAGGTGTTAATAAGCAGGTCAGATTGTTGCGGTGTGCATAAGCTGTGCCAAAAGTTAGTGTCGGCTCAAAGAAACCTTTAACTAATTTTATACTGTGTTCTTTAGCTAACTTGTTCAGAAACTCAATCACAGGCACAAAAGAAAACACTACGTCTAGATTTGAATAAAAATATTGCACATGTTACTGGTCATAAAATCTTGTTAGTAGAAAACTACAACTTATACCGTAGGTTAAAGGCAGACTATGGCAAGTGACCCCTTCTTGTACTGAAGAAGGAATCTTTGTGCACACATAACAGTTTCTCGTATCCATAGTGTCAACATACTCATTTAGCAAGTGATAGAAGACATTAGTAGAGAGTTCCCCCTTTGAATTAGTTCCCTCATGCAAATATTTAGAATCCTGCTCGAACTTCTCCCATGGTGTTAGTGTAGCAGTCTCAGGTTTTGAAGCATTGTTAGTCACTTTCTTATCCAACCAGGGCATTCCCACAATCACACCTACAATTATTATTGCACACACAATACCCAATATAACACTTAACCAACCACACACTTTACCCTTTTTGCTACTACCTCTAGTGTAAGCCATGATCTGTAAAGAATCAGATAGCAGAATAACTCAAAGCAAACAATCAACTTGAGGACGATAAAAAGCTCTCTTTTTTTTTTTTTCTTAATGCAAAAGTCTCTCTTTCTCTCTTTCTGCGTGTATTTACAGCGTTTCACTCACCCCAGGACCCTTTTGTCAAATCAGGTTAGCAACTTGTCATAATCGTTTTTTCAGTGTCAATTCAGGTTTTATATGTCACATCCGATAATTTCTAAGTCTTTTTTCTCAGATTTCGATTTCAATTTAACACAGTCTTTCCTTGTTTGAATTCAGGTACCGTAGTATTGGCCTGGTACTTCTCGATCAAAGCAAAATGCTAAGAATTCTTGTTGCCATTCAGATGTCGTTGCATGCGCTCATTCAGGACCTGCGTACCTTCTGTTTGCGATTCTCTTTCTTATTAATCTGCGTTCACTCTGCAGCTCTGCTTCACTTAGATCCCCTTTTCTGCCTGTGTTGATTTCTTCCTCTATTGTTTCACCTAGAGCGATCTTTACCTTTGTAGTTTGTCTCTTTGGCCAGTTATCACCTTTATGCGTTTTCTTCCTGCTTGGCCTTTCAGGACGCTGTACAGCACCCTCCTCTTGTACTATGGTGTTCTCTCTTGACGGACCTGCAATTGGCTCAGGAGGTATCTCTGTGTTTTTATCTCCTTCTGCTCTCTCCCCCTCGTCTTCTGGGTCTGTAACGGGTTCAAGCTCTAACCCGTATCCGTCTACTTCTGGGAGAACCTCTACTTGTTGCGGTTCTCCTGCTGCCTCTACTGAGATAGGCTCACCGTCACCTCTCTCGAACTCATTTACTGTTTGAGGGACTAGGCCGTCCTCAGTGGGCTCTCCTACAGTCTCAGTTTCCCTTTGAATACTCTCCTGCCCTGAGACTTCCCTCTCCAGAGCTGTTGTTTTGGGCGCTTCAAGTTCTCCATCAGTTGGACAGGTTACCTTCTTTGTGTGACTGGCATATATCCAGTTTGGAACTCCTGCACACTTCACAGCAGTGGTTGTTGTCAGTATTACTTGATATGGCCCCTTCCAGCGTGGCTCCAAACACGACTTTCTTACATGCTTCTTGACAACCACCCAGTCTCCAGCTTGTAGAGTGTGACCTGGATCACTGATTGGTGGCAATGTATTGGCCTCCACCTGGTGGGAAAAAGAGCAGACCACATCAGCCAAACCTTTGCAGTAGTCCAACACCATATCATCCGTGATATTCACAAGAGCATTTGCAGGTACCGCGGGCAACCTCATAGCTTGGCCCATGATTATCTCATGGGGAGATAATCCTGTCTTCTTGTCGGGTGTGTTTCTCATTGACATCAACACTAAGGGCAATGCATCTGGCCATTTCATGTTGGTAGCTGCGCACATTTTTGCCATTCTCGACTTTAAGGTACCATTCATCTGTTCCACTAGTCCTGATGCTTCAGGGCGATAGCTACAATGCAACTTCTGCTCAATGTATAATGCAGCACACAAGAGCTTTATCACCTCATTGTCGAAGTGTTTGCCCCTATCCGATTCTAAAGAGACCGGGAAACCAAACCTTAGTATTAGCTCTCCAAGCAACAGCTTTGCTACTGTGAGACTGTCATTCCTACGTGTGAGGTAAGCTTCAATCCAGTGACTGAAAACACACACAATCACCAACACGTACCTCAATCCTCCTCACACGGGCAGTTCAATAAAATCCATCTACATCTACATCTTGCTAAACAGACCTCCAGCTCTCCCTACGTGGCTCAAAGTCACCACAGTCCCTTTTCCTGCATACATCTGTTGACAGATGATGCACCTGTGACAGGTAACCTCTGCAGCTTGTCTGAATTTCGGATTAAACCAGTCAATTTTGAACAATCTAATCATTGCGTCTCTCCCAAGATGTGCTTGTCCATGGTACAACCTTGCGAACTGTGACAAAAGACTGTTTGGCAAAACCAACTTCCCCTCCTCTGACACCCAGCTCTCTGTACGCATTGCATTCTCTGCCAGGAGCGTTTTTCTTCTGTCTAGCGTCTAGCGCCAAAGTCCATGGAGTTTGCGTCATTTTTTAGCGTGGACACCTACTTTGCGTTAATGATATGCAAGGTAGGCGTTTCCGTCTAAAACATTGACTCCGAGGCATGTGCATTGTATTTACACTCCCGGGCAAAATTCACGCCCGGGAGTGGGCGGGTCAAAAAAAATGACATACGGCCGCTTTTGCGCCGTTTTTTAGCGCCTGGAAAAGGCAGGCGTTAAGGGACCTGTGGGCTCTGAAGGAGCCCAGAGGTGCCCTCCCATGCCCCCAGGACACCCCCTGTCACCCTTGCCCACCCCAGGAGGACACCCAAGGCTGGAGGGACCCATCCCAGCGACATTAAGGTAAGTTCCGGTAAGTATTATTATTATTTTTTTTGTGGCATAGGGGGGCCTGATGTGTGCCCCCCTACATGCCACTATGCCCAATGACCATGCCCAGGGGACATAAGTCCCCTGGGCATGGCCATTGGGCAAGGGGACATGACTCCTGTCTTTGCTAAGACAGGAGTCATTTCTATGGGGGTTGGGAGTCGAAAAAAATGGCACAAATCGGGTTGAGGCGAAAAATTTGCCTGAGCCTGACTTGCCCCATTTTTTGACGCCCAAGCTCCATATCCCCCTACGCCGGCGCTGCCTGGTGTACGTGGTTTTTTTCCACGCACACCAGGCAGCGCCGGCGGCTAACGCCGGCTAACGTCATTGATTAAATACGGCGCCCGCATGGCGCTTCAGAATGGCGTTAGCCGGCGCTAATTTTTTTTACGCAAAACTGCGTTAGCGCAGTTTTGCGTCAAAAAGTATAAATATGGCCCAAAGTCTTGTGACTTGACATGAGCATTGCATTTCACCACCGCAATTTCAAGAGGCAACTGAATCACATGTAGCAAATCCTTAATCTGTTCGCCATTTTTCACTGGTGAGCCAGAAGAGGTCATGAAACCCCTCTGTGACCACAATTGGCCAAAATCATGTACAATTCCAAATTCGTATCTACTGTCAGTATAGATAGTAACTTTCAGATTTTCAGCTGTGTGCCATGCCTTAGTAAGGGCAATTAATTCAGCCTCTTGTGCGGAATACACTCTTTCGAGCCAGGAGGCTTCTATAATACCGGATATTGTACACACAGCATATCCGGCTCTCATAATTCTGACTGAGTCTCTCAAACATGATTCATCAACAAACATAATGCAGTCATTTTCTTTTAGCTGCGTATCTTTAATGTCAGGTCTGGGTTTGGTACACAGTTCTGTTACCTCAAGACAATCATGCTCCACTTCTTCGGCATTACTAATCTCAGTGTTTTCAACAGGAAGTAGAGTTTCCGGGTTCAAGACAGTGCATCGTTTGAAGGAGACATTAGGTGACCCCAAAATAATTGTCTCATATCGGGTAAGTCGGGCATTTGTCATGTGCTGGGTTTTAGTTCGGGTCAGCAGAATCTCAACTGAATGCGGAACCATTACTGTTAGGGGATGTCCCATCACTATGGCTTCACACTGTGTGAGGCTCTGACCAACTGCTGCAACTGCGCGCAAACAACCCGGTAAGGCTGCTGCGACTGGGTCCAGAGTAGCTGAAAAATATGCTAGAGTGCGGTTTGCACCACCATGGACCTGTGTTAAGACAAACAGAGAACAAGCATCACATTCATGACAAAACAGTAGAAAAGGCTTCGTATAATCAGGCATACCTAAGGCTGGTGCCCTACCCATGTACTCTCTCAATTCCATGAATGACTCAAGCTCTTCCTCAGATAAAGTTATGGTATACGGTTCATCCTTAGTTTCCTTGCCTGTCAGCTTTATCAATGGTTTAGAGATAATCAAAAAGTTGGGAATCCACTGACGACAGTAACCCACCACTCCCAAAAACATTCTGACATCTCTCTTTGTTGTCGGGGGTTCATCTGCAGTATGGCTGTCACCCTCTCTTTTGATATTCTCCTGGACCCTTTCTCAATCAAATGCCCTAAGTATTTGACCTCTTTCTGACAGTACTGCAGCTTCTTTGGGGACACTTTGGCGGTCATTCTGACCTTGGCGGACGGCGGAGGCCGTCCGCCAAGGTACCGCCGTCAGAACACCGCACCGCGGTCAAAAGACCGCGGCGGTGATTCTGAGATTTGCCCGGGGCTGGCGGGCGGCCGCCAAAAGACAGAATGGGGTGTCAGAATCCCCATGGCGGCGGAGCGCGGTCCGCCGCCATGGAGGATTCTGACGGGCAGCGGAAAGTCGGCGGTACACCGCCGGCTTTCCGCTTCTGGCCGCGGCTGTACCGCCGCGGTCAGAATGCCCGGCGGAGCACCGCCGGCCTGTACCTCCGCCATGGCGGTAATTACCGCCGGGGTCATACCTACAGTCATCTTTTGTTCTGGACGCAATCAGCAAGTCATCAATGTACTGCACTAGAGTAGAACTAAAAGGCAATTCTAGCGACTCTAAATCCTTCTTCAGTATCTGATTGAAGATGGAATGTGACTCAGAAAACCCTTGAGGAATTCTGCACCAACTGTACACCTTGTCCAGGAATTTGAAACTGAATAAAAATTGGCTGTCCTCATGAAGAGGTACTGAAAAGAATGCTTGTGACAGGTCTACTACTGTGAACCACTCTGCATCACATGGAACCTGGAACATAATCACTGCTGGATTTGGCACTATGGGGCAACACTTTACCACAATCTTGTTTACTTTTCTGAAATCTTGTACAGTTCGAACCTTCCCACAAGGCTTTTTCAGACCCATTATTGGTGAATTACATGGGCTCCTCAATACCTCTTTCAGGACTCCTTGCTTTACAAAATCCACAATTATCTGCAACACCTGAATAAGGACATCTTGTGCCATGTGGTACTGCGGCACCTGTGGGAACACTGCATTTGGCTTCACTTGTACTTTAACCGGTTCTACTCCTTTTATCAGTCCCACTTCCTTTCCTGTCAGGTCCCACACTTTCTCTGTCAAAGTTCCTTGCAGCTCAGCTGGCAAGTCAGTTACTGTAAGCATTGGAAATAAGGTTATCAGAGGCTAGTCTTCATTTGAGGTCTCTGTTTCTGATTCTGAAAACTGCCCATAATCTCCCTCATCATCACTGTTGGTTTGCACTTCAATCCCTTCATTAGAACAGGTAATCGAACATTTCGTCTTGCACAGTAAGTCTCTTCCCAGTAGGGATACGGTACTCGAATCACTGACTACAAACTTATGCAGTCCCTGGAAGTTGCCAATCTCAACTTGTACTGGGTCAGTAATCGGATTTGTCAGGTACTGGTTTGCTACTCCTACCACTCTTATGGTACGCCCTGACAGTGGTAATTTCGGAACCTCTGCATTTCTGACTGTAGATCGTGTAGCTCCTGTGTCAACCAAAAATGAAACCTTGTGACCCATCACCTTTCCCTCTACATAGGGTCCCCTCTGATCTACTTCTAGGGACGCTGCAAGCCTGCACTCCTCACTGTCTGAACTGTCATCCGACCATTCATCATTCATTCCATCTTCACCACGCAATGAGAATTGCTGTACTGTGTTATTATGGCTCATCACTTGCCCTGTGACCTGCTGAGGAAGCATTACCTGTTGCTGTCCCATTGGAGCTAATGGTAATTGCATTTGCTGTCTAGGTACCATGGGAACCTGCTGTTGTGCCTGCTGCATTTGTGCTGGTTGAACACGCGGCATTTGTATTTGCTGCATGGGCTGTAACCCCTGCATCTGAACCATGTTATTCTGGAAGTTTTGATTTTGACCTCTCAATTTTGGACACCTCATATTTTGGAATGTACTGACATCAGTGCTTTGTTGAACGACACCATCATCCACCACATTTGGGCATTCCCGCTTCCAATGCCCATGCCCCCACATGCGTGACATGGTGACATCTTTTTCATCCCCTGAGCATCATTTTGAACCACAACAGTATTCAAGTCTGGACCGTGATTCACAAAACCTCGACCTTGACCTCTCGGTTGCGCCTGAAACACGCTATTCCCTTGCGGTTGCTGCTGTACCATCTGCTGGATTCCATTTCCCTGTATACCTGCCTGCGCTGCCTTTATCTGCATCACCATCACTTTCTCGTTCAACTTTCTCTGCTTCAGCTCAATCTCGTCACTACAGTACTTTGCATACTGCAACACCTCATCAATTGGCTTCGCTTGCCAACAGATCAAATGATTCTTAATCATCTGGCTAACCTCTGGTCTCAGCCTTTCAACAAATCTAAACACAAGATGGTTCAAGTCCTTCGGCTCAATAGTCTCAGTGCCACTGTAATGTTTGAACGCTTTCAACAACCTCTAATAATAAGCATGGATTGATTCTTTAACCTCCTGCGAGGTCCGATCGATTTTCTGCCAATCAGTTACTTTCGGCGACACTTTCTGCTTCAAAAACTCAATCACTTTATGATAGTACTTCATCACCTCCTCAGATGGTGCTCCAGTCACCTTATCCCTTGCCGGCTCTTGCGTCGGCCAGTCCACACCTCTTTTGCACTCAAGCCATAAATCAGGTGGAACAATGATCTCGAACAAGGTATTCAAGTCCTCCCAGAGACACTTTGCAAGCTTTACAAACCTGTCTGTCTGCTGATACCACTCTATCGGTTTCTCCCTCAACCTGGGATAATCATTTGTAAATTACAGAATGTCTCCCCTAGACCATGGTACATGGATTAGAACTCCTCCAGCTGTTTCTCTTATCGGTAACATCTTTACTGATCCCGTATCTGGTGAAGCTTTAGCTTGACTTGATCCCGGACTGTCGCTTTTCTCCTTATCTCTTTTCTTTGCCCATCTGCCTTCCCATTTCTCTAAAGCTCCCCAGATCTGCGCACTTTGCAGTATTTCTTTAAGATGCGCTTTCATTCCGGCAGACCTCATGTGTTCAAAGTCCTTAGTGTCAAAGTCTAACCTGTAGCTTCTTTTCAAATGTTTAGTATTCTCAATATCAATATTGTATTTGTCTGCCAGGTTCGCCAACCTCTGATGTACCTTACCTACTTCTTTCGTAATTTTGGGGCACAGATACCTCAATTCTGCTTCTGTGCATGACTCCAATCTGTTCACCCCCATTGTCCCTTCCACTAGTTCAGCAGCTTCCACACCCAGTCTTACAAAGTTTAGGTAATCATCTCTCTCCGATCTTTCTGCGATCACTGTAGCAGGTTGTGAAGTTTTGTTATTTCCCAGCCACTCGTTTAGTTGCTGCACGAAAAAACCTTGCAACAAGATATTTCCTGCCTGCATTAATGGTGTCTGTGAGGTAACACACTTGTCCCTACTTGTCTCATTGCCTCTAAACAAGTTCCAGTTGGGCTAAGGCTTAACAGAGATCTGAGATGTACGGCTGTTTGCGATCTTCGCGATATTGATCGAGGGGTTCCTGTGAATCCTTCTCTCACTGTCTCCTGGGTCCCCATCCCTTGATCACATGTGTCAGGTTTACCCTGCGCATACAGTGGTACAGGTGGAGCAACAGTAATCGGTAACGATATGGCAGCTGGTGTCTGCCCTGATCCCAAACTCCGTGGAGCAGTAACTCCCAAAGCTTGACTCCCAGTGGCTGGTGTAGGTATGAATGGGGATCCTGCCGCTAGACTATAACTTGGAATCAGCTGTTGCTGCGGCTGGGGCAGCAATTGCAGAGTTGGCTCAATCTGCACTAGCCTCGATTTTGTATATATCGGAAATTCGTAGTAGTCTCTAGTACTGGGACGTCTGGATAGATTCTCTGTATCTGCGGTGGAGGTTGCAACTGTATCAGTATGTCTGGTGCAGTGGGTACACTGGCACCATTCTGTATCAAACCCGTATCACCAGTCTGTACTGTATCTGTGACTCCCTTATCCTGCGTCTGGTTCCCAGGACCCGCACTACTGCTCGGGGCATTGTCTACTGCATAAGGTGGTGAGCGATCATGCAACAACTGATTAAGAAACTCTTCATCGTCTGAGTCATCTTCTTCTATCAAGGACCTCTTAGTCTCTTTAGGCTTATTAGAGTCTTTGTCTGTCTTGCAGGTGGCTTTTTTTCCCTGTGTTTCACCTCCCTATGTTATTGCTGGGAACAATTTAAGTCCTTCAACTATTCCCCTTCTCCACATTTTGTTCTCATTGTCCCATGTAGCCTCAGCTAAGGTCTTTTCTGCCCTCCTCATTCTTCTCTCAAATTTCTGCTGTCTTTGTTTGATAGCCATTAAATCCCAGACTGCTAATGCCTCGTACTGAGCTGGCCTCGGAGGTGGCTTTTGTTCCCTCAACATCCACCTCAAATTCTCAAAAATTCTTGTATTGAACGTTCCGTGTTCCGGAAACGCCAAACATCCCTCCTTTTCTGTCAATTTGCGCCACTGTTTCATCCATAAGCAAGGTGCGACTCCCTTTTCCTCCATTACTATATAAGCTGGAGTACCCTCGGGCGGTGTAGGCTCCCCTTCACTTGCCATAATGTATGCGTCTCCTTTCAGAGCGCTCCTAAAAACCTTAATAAAATTCATCTTTGTGTCTTTGCTTTTGTTTTGTATTTGATCAGGAAGTGACTTTAATTCCCAGGACACTCTTCACCCACATTTCTCAACCTATTGCCTCTCACGGACGGCTGCCAATCCGTGCACGGCCCCTCTCTGCAATTGACCTATCCCAGTGCGGCACCACTTACGTCACACTCACACACACTGCAGCTGACAAAGTCTTGCGGCTTGTCCGCCCCTTACTAGAATCACACCAAACTAATGCAAAATTATTGCGAGCACCTTTAACAACAACAATTCAAATTTGCCGGTTTACTACAGGAAGGGTACACAGTTGCTTTAGAACTTTACAGAGATTTCACTTGAAGCCTCGGCCGCTACTCTCTCTTTCTCAGTTCCCACATACGCAAGCAGAATTCGACCTGCAAATCCTACTCTCAACTTGTCAATGGTTCGTTCTAGTGCAGTTTAGAACTTGCCAAATCTCCATCAAAGGTTTCATTCACACATTTAGACTCAAACTCGACTTGTCAACTACGCCCGATTGACCTATTACACCGCACAAATTACAACATAAACCCAAGTGTCTCCTACACTTCATCAATATACTCCGGAGTCTTAGACCACGACGGGTCCATACATTAACAACCAACCACGTGGATCATTTTTTAGCACAAAGCGCCCCACTCATATGAAGTACGCCGACTTCCCTACTCTCATACTGTGGAGTACGCCCACATTTACCTGGCCTAAACACACATGGGGGGTCATTCTGACCCTGGCGGTCGGTGATAAAGCGGCGGCCAATCCGCCAACAGGCCGGCAGACAAATAAATGCAATTCTGACCCTGGCGGGAACCGCCAACACAGCCCGCCGCATTAACACTCCGACCGCCACGGCGGAACAAACAAACAGCGCGGCGGTCACCGCCAACAGCCAGACGGCAGACAATGTACCGCCCACCCTATCACGACCCACCAATCCGCCACCTTTTCCGTGGCGGGAGCCCCGCCGATAAAAACACGGCGGAAACAGACATTTCCAATGGAAAACGCTCACCTCGAGACACTCCACGCGGAATCCGGACAGCATGGAACCCGAATTGAACATCATACCTGCTCTCGTCTACCTGCTCATCTACCACGAGTACGAACTCCGGCGCAGACGTCAACGGTGAGTACTGCACCTACGACACACAGGAGGGGGGAGGAAGAAAGGTTATGGGCATACACATATGCGACCCCCCCAATATGTACACACCAATGCAGAGCAGGAAGTCACAGTGACACCACACAAAGACCCTTTAAAAATACAATGACACAACCAAATTTGGAATAAATTTTCATGTACAAAAAAAGCACCTGGAAATAATTGAGCAACCGTGAAAAATATTTACAAAAACCAAAAAGATATACACATCAGTGTATCACTGAAGTAACAAGTCCTGCACATCCTACGAATCTAACATGTCCGTGGGCCAAGGTTCTGCGAAACAAGGGCAAAGCCCACACACGAGACCTGAGTCCTTTGGAGAGAACACTACAGGGGCATCTGATGTCAAAACTACAGGCACCTCAGGGGGAAGGGAAGGGGGGGGCCACCACAGCCACATGAGTCCACGACGCCAGATCCACGAGGAGCCACCATGCCCACTGTACCATCCTGGGGAGTGCAAAGCCACAGTCTCTCAATGTCTCTACAGTGGGTGGGTTGCCCACTGTACCATCCTGGGGAGTGCAAAGCCACAATCTCTCAATGTCTCTACAGTGGGTGGATTGCCCAATTGGTCAAGGAGGAGGCATGGTGGGCACAGTGAACCATAAACAGTGCCTGAGACGGCGGGACCCAGCGCAGCGGTGCATGACATGGCGATGTCCAGCGGAGCGGTGCTTCACAGGAAGGGTCCAGCGGAGCGGTGCTTGACAGGAAGGGCCCAGCGGAGCGGTGCTTGACAGGAAGGGCCCAGCGGAGCGGTGCTTGAGACGGCGGGGCCCTGTTCAGCGGTACCTGTCTTCACGGCGGGGCCCTGTTCAGCGGTGCTCTTCTGCACGGCGGGGCCCTGTTCAGCGGTACCTGTCTTCACGGCGGGGCCCTGTTCAGCGGTACCTGTCTTCACGGCGGGGCCCTGTTCAGCTGTACCTGTCTTCACGGCGGGGCCCTGTTCAGCGGTGCTCTTCTGCACGGCGGGGCCCTGTTCAGCGGTACCTGTCTTCACGGCGGGGCCCTGTTCAGCGGTGCTCTTGCAGTATGTCAAGGGAGTCATACCTGGCCTGGACACCCTGCTCACTCGCCCTCCGACCGTGCTGTGTCAGGCCCCTTCGGGGAGTGAGTCCTGGGCCCTTTGGTGTCGTCCCTTGCAGCCGGGATGGGGCTTGTGGGGCCCTCCTGCTCCGCGCTCCTGGTGGTTGTCCTCTCCGCCCTGCTGTCCTTCCGCTCCTTAGATGGGGCTCTCGGGCCCTTGCCTCCCCTGGCTGCTGTGGCCGGTGAAGTGGCCGGAGTCACCTCCTTGGGGGCAGCCGTCTCTGTCCGCTCACGGCGGCCCTTCAATTTCCGGGTCCTCTTGCCTGGGGGGGGGGCTGGCTGTCCCCTTGCTGCTCACCGAAGTGTTACTGCCGCCAAAGGTTGGACTCCACATGCCATGCACCACTTGCACTGTAGAAGTTGGGCTGGTGGTGGCTGAGGTGCCCTTGGGACTTTTCCCAGTTGGAGGGGGGGGGTCGGGGGAGGGAAAGAGGTCAAAACTGGAGAGGTAATTTTTCTTGGGACCAAGGTAAGGGGTAGGAGTAGTGGTGAGAGAAGTGGAGGATGAGGATGTGGTTGTATGAGAGCCAGGTGTGCTGTCCTTGGGTGCAGGTGACTGGGACGTAGGCTGTGGTGAGGTGGTTGGCTGTTGTTTGGGTGTCTGCCTGCGTTTATGTGTCTTGGAAGAGGGGGTGACAGACACAGTGGGAGAGGACACAGGGGACGTGTAAATGCCAGTGGGGGTGGTGACTGCAGGTGTGCGGACTGTAGTGGAGGGTTTGCTGGTGGTGGAAGAACTGGCTGATGTTGGGGTGCATGCAGGTGTGAGTGTAGACGTCACAGGGAGGGAGGAGGGAGACGAGGAGGACGGGGACACAGAGGTGGTAGTGACTGTTGATATGTCTGCATCTTTGTGTTGCTTGGGTGAATGCTTGAGTTTTCTGTGGTGCTTATGTTTGGATGAGCTGGCCTTGGGTGTTGAGGTGTGTGCAGGCTGGTCTGATGGTGTGGATGGGATAGGTTGAGGTACAGGAGACAGAGAAAGGGTGGAGGCAGATAGAAGAGGGAGACTGGAGACAGGGACAATGGCTGCCGTCAGTGCTGAGGCCAGAGCAGTGAACGCTCGTTGATGGGCAGCCTGACCCGAATGAATGCCCTCCAGGTAGGCATTGCTCCGATGCACCTCCCTTTCCACCCCCTGGATGGCATTCAGAAGGGTAGTCTGCCCAACAATGACCATCCTCACCAGGTCAATGAGCTCCGCACTGAGGGCAGCAGGGGTAACAGAGGCAGGGGCTGAGGTGCCTGGGGCGAAGGAGACGCGCGCCTTCCTGGCCGAGCGGCCACGGAGCGAAGACTGAGGGGCTGCTGGGAGGGCGGTGCTGGTGCGCTGGGTGGCGGCTGTACCTGTTGTTGCGGGGGGCACAGATGGTGCCGCCCCCGCCAGGGAGCTCCCAAACGAGGACGTGTCCGTGTCGCTGGTGTCTCCACCGGCCCCCGTTGTGGTGCTCCCCTCGCCCTCCGGATCACTGGTGCCCTCGGTGTCTGTGTCAGTGCCCACCGGGGCCTGGTGACCTGCAGCTCCCTCCTGCTCCGACGCCAAATCTCTTCCGCCGGATGATGCTAAAACACAAGAAGACAAAGATTTAGGGTGGGGGGAGAAATGAAACAAAGTTGAGTGCATGCCTTAGCAATACCCTTTGCGGAGAGGACAGACACAGGTGCCTCGTGCACTAAGTCGCGAACTTGGGGTACACTACTCAGTACTTCTGACTAGGCAAACAGGTCTAGGGACAACACACGCGCACATGTGTGATGCTGGAGCATGGGTAGCTGCACTTGGCACCCTACAGAGGTGGGGGGCGGGGGCACAGGGCCATGCCTAAGGGAGCGGACTACACTACAGAGAGCGCCCTGGCCTAATGTCACCCACAGCCCTCCTCCCCCACCCAGACGCCTCCAATGCGCATACAGATAGGAGAATGTGCGGATACTCACCCCCTTGTGTCTGCTGTGCTGTCCTCAAGCGCCCATCCAAATTAGGGTAGGCCACCGCCAGGATCCGGGACATCAGGAGGGTCATGGTGCGACTGGCACCCCTCCTAGGTCGGGAGGCCATCCCCAGCAGTGTTTCTGCGGTCTTCCTCGTTCCGCGGCGGATGTCCTCCCACCTCTTGCGGCAGTGGGTGCCCCGTCTGTTGTGGACATCCAAATTCCAGACTTCATTGGCGATGGCACGCCAAATATCGATTTTCTGGTGGGCACTCACCTGTTTGACATGTACAGGGTGGGAAAGAGAAACCGTCACATATCTGCATGTTTGGAGTACATGCCCCCCCCCTCCCCAACCTTGTCATGGTTCCCATTCTCTCATCTGTCGTGCGTTGCACTCCTCATTCCCTCCACACCCCACCAACTTACATCCCCCCCTCCACACAGGCATAACCCATTCAATGTGCACTGAGTGTACTCACCTGTTGGTCTGGAGGACCGTAGAGTAGCGCATACTGGGGGAGGACCCCGTCCACGAGCTTCTCCAACTCTTCTGAACTGAAGGCGAGGGCCCTTTCACCAGTAGCAGCAGCCATTGTCACTTCCAGACCGAGTTCACAGCAGCACTTGCAGTATAGGTCCTCTCCTGTGGATGATCAGGTCTCGAATGATTGAGCAGATAGAAAATGGCGGTCACGCCCGCGGCGGTGCGTACCGCGGCGGTGCGTCCCGCGACCGCCGGCACACATCGTCATTGGCTCCTGAAACCCATAGGCTTCAATGTTAACCAATGCGTCTTCGCACAGCGGTCTTCGACCGCCTACCGCCACGGTGTGCCCCGCCAGCGCAGTGACCTCACATCCCATTGTCCCACTTCACAGGTCAGGCATCGGCCATTTCAAGGGCCCACATGGCTTAATTTCTAATGCGTCACACAGGCCTAGGCCTTGCAATGGCACACATACAAACATATCAAACCATACATTTACCTGTACTGTGCAAGCTGTGTTGTACGTACCTGTGAGTGGATTGACTCTGTACTCCATATTCTCCTTCCTAGGCACCGTCCGCTGGGACTAGCGATGAGAAGGAGGAATCCTCGCGTGTACCGGCCGCTGGTGGACCTGTCCACAATGGAAGAACGCAACATAATACTACGATACCGACTTGACCGAGCCTCCATCCATGAACTGTGTGCCCAGCTGGAGCCAGCCCTGATGTCCCCCATCCGCCAACCCACAGGAATTCCCCCTCTAGTGCAGGTTCTGTCTGTCCTCCATTTCTTTGCAACTGGCTCATTCCAGACAACAGTGGCCATGTCATCTGGGATGTCTCAGCCTATGTTTTCCAAGATCTTATCCAGAGTGTTGTCTGCCCTGATGAAACTCATGCGGAGCTACATCATTTTCCCAGAGGAGGGTGATTTGCCTACAGTGAAAGCTGATTTCTATGCCCTTGGACACATCCCCAACATCATTGGTGCAATTGATGGGACCCATGTGGCTTTAGTCCCCCCAAATGACGATGAACAGGTGTACAGGAACAGGAAGAATTACCATTCAATGAATATCCAGGTGGTCTGTTTGGCTGACCAGTACATCTCCCATGTAAATGCCAAGTTCCCAGGGTCAGTGCATGACGCGTATGTTATGCGAAATAGCAGCATTCCCTATGTGATGGAACAGCTACAGAGACAGCGTGTGTGACTAATAGGTGACTCTGGTTACCCCAACCTGCCGTGGCTATTGACCCCAGTGAGGAATCCCAGGACCAGGGCAGAGGAACGGTACAATGAGGCCCATGGGCGTACTAGGAGAGTGATTGAGCGAACCTTTGGGCTCCTGAAGGCCAGGTTTAGGTGCCTGCATATGACAGGTGGATCCCTAATGTACTCACCAAAGAAGGTGTGCCATATCATCGTGGCGTGCTGTATGCTCCACAACCTGGCTTTGCGACGCCAGGTGCCTTTCCTGCAGGAGGATGGTCCAGATGGTGGTGTTGTAGAAGCCGTGGAGCCTGTGGAGAGTGAAGAGGAGGAAGACTCTGAGGACGACACAGACAATAGGGACAGAGTGATACAACAGTATTTCCAGTAACACACAGGTAAGAATCACCCACACCATTTCACAATTGCTTATAGCCTCCTGCATCTGTACTTTCTGTAGTTCCCCACAGATGTTTTTCATTAATTTTTGCCTTTCCCTTCCCTTCTCAGTGCTGTCTGACTCAGTACCTGACTTCTGCTTGGTTCGCCCATGAAATACAGCGTATTGACATTGGTATGTTGTCATGACTAATTGACAGAACAGAAATTGAACAGTAATATGTAATACATTTGCTAATAATACAGCATGACTCCAAACTGATTTGTGTGCAATATGTGATTTATTTACAGTGCTAGATATTGGTACATGTGATTATAAGGGTGATGGGTGGGGGTGGAGTAATGTCCATGGCAGAGTCCAGTTCTCAGTCTCACAGGTGCATTGTCCTTTTGCCTGTGGAAGGATGGAGCATAGGCAGTTCATGGTTGGACAGGGTGGCAATGTGGGACAGTGGGAAGACTTGAGGGGGTATGTCCTGCTGGCGGGGGTCTTGACATCCTACTCTGTCTTTTTCTTTGGTCTCAGGCTCCTCTTACGGGGTGGTTGTTCTTCAGCAGGAGGTGGGGTTCTGGGGGGCTGTCGAGGTGTTGGGACCTCCTGTCCACTAGCGCCGGCGGAGGTGGTAAGCTGTTCCTGGTCCGGGCTAGTGACAGGGGCCCTGTGTGGTGCACCATGGTCCCGCAACGCGTCCTCTATCCTGTGGAGGGCCAGGACGATGGTCCCCATTGCGGTCCCGATGATTCTCAGCTCCTCCCTGAACCCCATGTAGCGTTCCTCCTGCTGTGCCTGGATCTCAGTGAAACTGGCCAGTACCGTCGCCATCGTTTCTTGGGAGTGGTGGTATGCCCCCATGAGGGTGGTGAGGGCCTCTTGGAGAGTGGGTTCCCTGGGCCTCTCCTCCCCCCCCTGTCGCACAGCAGCCCTCCGAGCTGCCCGGTTTCCCCCGGCCTCTGTCCCCTGGACGGTGTGCCCGCTACCACTGCCCCCAGGTCCCTGTTGTTGTTGGGGTGTTGGGTTAGCCTGGGTGCCCTGTAGTGGCAGACACACCGCTGATTGAGCTGTCCTAGAGACAGAGGCATGGGCCCGCTGGGTGGGAGCTCTGCTGGTGTTGGCAGAGGGGGTCGGGTCTGGTGTGGCCTGTGGCTGCCTGAGGGGAACCGACTGCCCAGAGGTCCCCGATGGTCCGGGCTGGTCATCAGGTTCACTGTCGACAGAGCTGCTATCCTCAGTGTGGGCCTGTTCCGGTGGTGGGATGGACACTTCTGGACCCTCCTGGCTGGTGTGTTGTCGTTCGGGTCCTGCATGGGGTAAGAGAGTTTGGTTATTGTTTCTGTGTGTGCAATAGCGTGCGTGTTATGGGTGCCCTTGTCCCCCAGTGCAGGCATTCCCTTGAGGGAGGTGTTGTGAGGGTAGTTAGTGGGGGGGGGGTAGTGCAGTGGTCATGCTTAGGTGATGGGTGCCCATGATTTGTGTTGGCATGCAGGAGTTGGTGTTGGGATCGGTGGGTTGTGCTGGTGAGACATTGTCAGGGAGGATTTGTGCTGGGGGGTTGGGGGTGAGGGTGGGGGTGTGGGTTGGCATGCTGGTGGGGTGGGGGGGATATAGTAGTAGAGATTGGACTTACCAGAGTCCATTCCTCCGGCTACTCCTGCGAGGCCCTGAGGATGTAGGATGTTCAAGACGTCTTGCTCCCACGATGTGAATTCGGGAGGGGTGGGTGGGGGTCCGCCGCCAGTCTTCTGGACCGCGATGTTGTGCCTGGAGACCATTGATCGGACCTTCCCCCGTAGGTCGTTCCATCTTTTGCGGATGTCCTCCCTATTCCTGGGATGCTGTCCCACCGCGTTGACCCTGTCCACGATCCGCTGCCATAGCTCCGCCTTCCTAGCTATACTGGTGTGCTGCACCTGCGAGCCGAAGAGCTGGGGTTCCACTCTTAGGATTTCCTCCACCATGACCCGGAGTTCTTTGTCCGAAAAGCGTGGGTGCCTTTGGGGTGCCATGGGGTGGTGTGGGTGAGGTGTGGGGTGGTGTATGTGATGATAAGTATGTTGGTGAGTGGTGCTTTGTGCTACTATGTGGTGTGTGTGATGGTGTAGTGTGCCTCAGTGTGTCTTGCTAGGGATTGTCTGCTGTGTCTCTCTCTCCTTCTCTCAGTAATTATGGTCGCAGGGGTTTGTGGGTGATGTGGGTGTGTGTTTTATAGTTGTTTGATTGTGTGGGAGTGGTGTGTGTATGTGTATCAGGTGTGTGTATTTCAAATTGTCCAATGTGGCTGTGTTTTGGTGCTGTGTGTGTATTCTGACCGCAGCGGTGTGTAGCGCCAATGGAATACCGCGTTTGAATGACCGCCGTGTGGATTCGTGGGTCGTAATGGCATGGGCGTATTTCTGTTGGCGTGACGGTGGAGGTTTGGTCATCTCCAGTTTCTCGCTGCCCGCTGATGTGGCGGGCTGCAGTGGAGGACGGATTTTTGGAGGTTTGGCCGTTGTGGGTCAGAATGACCGTGGCGGTTAACCGCAGCCGCGGCGGTGTTATGGCGGTCTTCTGACCGGCGGTAAGGGCCTTTTACCGCCGAGGTCAGAATGACCCCCATAATCTTCACAAAACACCTGCAAAATGCATAAGCTGAGCAAGCACAAATTCTATACCACACATGCTAAAACGCAGAGAACATTCCCAACTCACTTAGACAGGCTCCGAGATCCCGAGAAAGTCATGGGGAATTTAGAAACACATCATATCTCCAACTTGCATTATCTCAGAAAAACAATCTAAACAATAATTCTCCGTTCTAGGGCCCCAAAGGGCCAAACCATCACTCTGCTACCAGAACTGCTAACGCGTCCCTTTATGAAAAATTATTTCACATTAGGACTCGTTTTAGACCAATTAATCTTTTGACCCAGTTGAGAGACACCTTAGGACGAGATAGCTATTCAACATGTTAATCAATACATCAATAATGTCATCAATATTTAGTACAACAAGGCATTTCACTTTAGTCAAAGTCATTTAATCAATTCAAGACACCACCATGACCTTGCAGTCATGAATAACCACACCAGTTTAGTAGAACTTTATTAGGTTTATTCCCTATTGATTACAATTCTAAGAGCATGTGTGTTAGTATCAAAACCAAGAAACAAAATAGCATAGTCACAATATGGCAACTCTGATAAGATTTCATTAAGGCAAAAATCATAAACATCAAGACATAACACGGCGTGAACATAGACCTACTTTAGCAGAATGTCATCAACGCGTTGGTTCAACAAAGCATAGATTCAGTCATTTGTCTATTTGCGTCAGTTTAGTGATCACCTGTCCTAACCACTGATTAGTATTGGCATGTTGGGCTTCATGCAAAACAATTTAGAACACCAATTTGGAAAACATCTAGCTATGGTCTCTGTCAAAAGTAAGCAGTTGGTACCTAGAAAGGAAAAGCAAACAGACAAATCACAATTTCATTGTCATAGTTACTCTCCAAGATTTAGGTCAGCACTCAGGTTCAGTCTTCAGCTTCAGGACATCAGTTGATTCGCCATCCGTCAAAACTCAGCTCCGGGGCAAAAGGGCCACTTCCCTCGTAAGGAGGCAAAGTGTAAAATTGGCAATCTAAGAAAGGATGGTTAATTAAACCATATAAGTCACCAAACAGAGTGACAGAGTTTCTGGATAAAATCATTAGCATTCCCTAACATCTCCCTCTAGGCTCCCAGTGTCATCGGTTCTTATCCCTTTTTCATTGTACATTCCCCTAAAATCTAATTGGCTAAAGGGTTGCACCCCACTATCTCTACCCAATTAACTTTGAATTAGCTCATCGTATTTGTCACCCCACGTTAGTTCTCAGACAGTTTATTGATCCATATGATTGACGTCCGGTATGATTTCATCCTTCTGTAATTCTTGCACATCTTTTGGTCAGTAGCTCCATTGTCTTCACCGGTTTAAATGACCTTGTGCATTATATTAATCTACACTGTTGCATTTTGGCTAAACATTTCTACAAGCAATATGAATTCCATGAGAACGGATCCACTATGGTTACACTCAGCTTCTAGTTGAAGAAAACAAGTGGTCATGCCCTTTTGCGAGTCAGCACACTGCACGTTTTAGAAAGACACATTTAATATGAGAGCCAGGCAACTAAGCTTCGGCTCATGCTAACTTAAGGCCTACAATATTTATTCAGCATAACTCTAATAACAATCATTAATAATTAGTGCAAACCATTCTTTAATACAAATATTCATAGGCATTAGTCATTTTCGTTAGTCCTCGTATACATTGGCAGCCACTCCCCGTGGTCACGTTTCAAGTGCACGTTTTAGCAAAACATATTAGTACAACTTCTATGCGACATTATCACACATTAGTTCATAAACATTTCACGTAAATATAGATTTTTATAAGCTACGCTCTCTCAGTTGTATGCATGCTTGGATGAATGTGGGAATGGGTGTGTGTATGTGTGTGTGTGTGTGTGGGGGGGGAATGAATGTAGCGGGGGTTGGAAAGGAAGGGGGGATGGGGATCTGGGGAGGGGGAGCCCTCTATCAGTGACAGGGAAGGGATGTCCTGTCACTGATAGGTGCGCAATGGTTTTTGTGGCGGTAAGGGAGCATACCATGGCAGTAGACGGAGTCATAATCCCGCAAGCAGTACAGTGACGGCAGCCGGGCTTTAGATTGATATCTCCAGCCCGGTGGCAGTTATCACTGTGGCGTTGGTGTGGTACATTGGTGGTTTGGCTTCAGCCAAACCGCCAATGTCATAATATGGTGGAAAGTACTGCCAGCCTGTTGGCAGTACTTTCCACCATATTACCGCAACCGCCAGGGTCATAATGAAGGCTATTGTTATCCAGAGGCCTGTTTTTTGTTCCCAGCACTGTCCTTAATAGATCTGAGTGGTTTAGAGATCTTATTGCATTTTATAGACAAATCTGTCTAAAGAAATATTTTTCTTCATACTCTACTACGCCAGAACAGAATTGGTCAGGACTGAAACCCATATCATCTTTTGTTCTGAGCCTGGATAGTCTAGGACCTGAAGTTGCCGTTTTTTAAAAGTCAGTGTCGCAGAAAATAAAAACTATGTTAAAGTATGTTCCTAAACCTTATTTTAATTTGAATAAAAGCAAAAATGTTGATCGTAGACATTTAAGACAGGATAATACTATCCCTTTTAAATCGTGTGATAAAGGAGAGGGCATAGCAATTTTTGATACTACCAGTTATAAAGACAAAATGACCTCTATGCTAAAGTGCCTTGAATTCTATTTGAGAGGAACAAAGATTCCAGAGGAACAAGTTCAAAAACTCATAAATGACAACAGTAGCTTAGCATTACAGAAAGTATGGATATGTCAAAAAGAATTTGATTACTTTACTCAAGCTCACACTAGACTTCCTGTTCTTTATTGATTTCCTAAAGTCCACAAAAATACTATAGATCCACTGCTGCATCCCCTAGTTTCTACCATAGGTTCTGCTATAGAACCAGTGTCTCAATATGTGAAGACTTTTCTTCTTAGTTATGCAGTTACCTTCATGCGTTAAAGATACAGGTCACCTTATTTCAAAAATAGAAGGAGTGCAGTTTGATCCTGAACAAGAAATTCTGGTAATTAGAAGCCCTATATACTAACATCCCACAGAGCCAAGCTTTGGAAACCATTAGTGAGCTACTAGGCGACACCAGATCACATCTTTATCAAGAGTTTGTCATTAGATGTTTAGAGACAGTTTTGAATAAAAACTTCTTTGAATTTGATGGGGATGTTTATCAACAGATTAAAGGAGTTAGCATGGAAGCGGCTTGCACTCCTAGTGTGGGGATTCTTTATGTTGGTCAATTTGAAAAGAGATTTATCTATAATGAAGTGACATCATTTTTGAGAATTCAGTACAATGGTCAGGATGCATGGATGAACAGCTGGAAGAATTCACCTTATGGCTCAATCTTCGTGATACTAATCTAAAATGCACTGTTAAAAGTGATCAACAGCAAATTGAATTTTTGGATATTTGGATTAAACATAAAAGTGGACATTTCATAGTCCCTTTGTATACTGAACGCACAGCCAAGGATACCTTGATACGTTATATAGTTACCAACCTAGGTGCCAAACACACAGTATCCCCTTTAGCCAGTTTTCACATCTTCAACGCAACTATATGAAATTAAAGTATTACTTATACCAAGCAGACATTTTGGCCACTAAACTTATACATAGGGGTTATTCACAGAGACTTATTAAGGACTCATTGAAGAGGGATAAATATTATGATCGGACCCTAATGTTCCAAAATAAATGAAGCAATGAAGAGGAGAGATTAGTATGTGTCAATTGGCAATCCAATCTGAACAATAAAACTAGACACATCATCAATTCTCAATGGCATATTCATCTTAACACCGACATGGAATCTGACTCTTTAAGAAAACCCATGTTTGCCTTTCAGAGAAATACAAATTTGCAAAATATGCTGGTTAAGTCAACAGGGACAACGAGAAAGGAGTTGTTTCAGAAATCTTTTACTGGACTAACTACTATTAATGGTAACCATAAATGTGGCAAATGTCAAGCATGCACTAGAGCTATTGTATCTGATACACTTGCCTGGACCAAAAAGACCATTCATTTATCGAACATGACAAACTGTAGAACTAAACATTTTATCTATTTGATATTGTGTCCATGCATCCTAGGCTATGTAGGAGAAACATCAAGAGAATTCAGTTTAAGATACTGTGAAAATAGATCTGCCATTAGGATTAACACACCTAATGCACCAGTAGTATCACAATGGTCATCTACAGATCATGGAGAACATGAGATTAGATGGACATACTTGAAAAAATTGGTTCTATTGCTGGACAAGATCCCAATGTCATGAGGAAGAAGAGAGAAGTCTTCTGGATTTTTTATTTGGACACATTCAACAATGGCCTTAATGAAGAGATACCTTGGAGATGAGCAGCCCTGTGGCTGAGGCGCTCGCGGAGGGCCATTGCTCAGGCCCCCCTCCGAGAAGAAGCAGGCAGGGGCAGAGCCAGCACAAGCAGAAACTGTCTCAGTCCCAGTCGCCCCAAGGTTCATTTAGGAGGCTGCAGGAAGGTGAGGCGGGGATTGGAGTTCTGGAAGGGCTTGGAAAGTCTTCAGGGGCCCAACTAGGAAGGCCCTTGCTGTGGAATACGTTGACTGGGGCTCAACCACAAGGTAGGAAGGTTTTGAACTCGGTTTGTTTGGAGATTGCTGATCCTCCCCCTGACTCAGCATGTCTAGTTGAACACAGAGAGCTCGGGAGACTGGGGGAGGAAGTTAGTACCATCGGGGGTGGGGGGCCTGACTTTTAAAAAACAGTCTGGACGGCCAGGTGGCAAAAACAATAATAATATCAGTGTTGTCCCTAAAATCACCCCCTCCGTGAGATCCTTCTTTAAACTTAAGCCTGGGGTGGAGGCTTCTAATTTAGAGTCTATCCCGGAAAAGGATTTCAATGGCACTAAGGAGATGCAGGAAGAGTCGGATATGAGGTGTTGTGAATCAGGGGGCTCCTTTTAAGAAGTTGAGTCCCCAAGATACTTCGGTGTGCAGTCAGTCCAGAGTGGGGGGGGTTCTCCTCTCCTCAGGCTACAGGCAGCAAGGCCCCTCTTGTCGAAGTAACACAGAGCTCTTTGAAGGGTAGTCTCCCAAGTCAGGTTCCGGCTGATCAGTTGGGTCACCCTCGACAAGCTTCTGGCGAAGAATCCCCAGTAGAAGTGATGATACTGTCTCTTTCGAAGGATATTGGGAAAAGGTTTGTCACTTCAGAAACAAAACAGGCAGAGATTAGAGAGGTCTGTGAGGCCTTGGAAAAAAGTTAGATCTTCTGTCATTAAGAACACAGGCCCTGGAAGCTACAGTGGTGACTTTGAAAGAGGACATTAAAGTGAACAAAGTTGACATTCAGGCCTTGAAAGTTTCTGAGCAGGCCCTCCAGAATAAATTGGAACAATTAGAAAATAATTCAAGGAGAAATAACTTAAGGGTACTGCATGTTCCTGAAGGGTCAGAAGGAGCTGATTTAAAGTCTTTTTTGGTATCACATTTTAAGTCTGCACTCTCATTAGAGGAGAGCGAAGAGGAAATTGCACGGGACATTAAAAGGATTCATAGAGACCCCTTCAGGAAAATAACATGCGTAAGCAAGCCTCAGAAAAATTTGATTAACTTCTTAACATATAGTTTGAAAGAGAACATTTTCTTAAAAGCACTTTAGTTGAGTTCTTTAAAAACGCAGGATTTTTCATTTGAAATCAAATCAGATTTATCCAGGATTACCATCAATAGGCAGTGGGAGTTGGGACAACGGCTTGAGGAGTTTAGATTATTGGGAGCCTCTGCACAACGCAAATTCCCCTCTAATCTAAAAGTTATGTTTAACAACAAAATGTATTATGTGAGAGATGGGAAAAGTGCGGATGAGTTGTTGGCTGTACTTAAGTCAGGGGACAGCACGATGGGAAAATAACATCCCTGGCCCTAACCCAGGAATCACGTGTGCTCTAATCGTGGACTTACCTCAGTCCACTTATCTAAGGGGGCCTCCATGGGAAGGGTGGGAGGTGGGGGGATTACAGGGTGGGGGGCATGTGGGAAAAAATTTAGAAAAAGGTTTCCTAATTCACCTCAATCAAAGTGGCACCCAGGGGATAATGGCGGGTGAGAGTAGTAAATGTCGGGACCCTTCTTCTGTTCAGTTACTCTCCTGGAATGTGAATGGATGAAGAACAAAGGGTAGGAGAGATTTTTTTTTACAATATTTAAGAGATTCCCCTGCTAAAATTCTAATTCTACAAGAGACTCATCTAACTAGAGATGAGGGGGTTGACCTCTTTAAAAAGCTAGCATGGGTACATTTATTCGCCTGCACGGAACATAATTTCAATACCAGGGGGGTTGTCATTTTAGTTAAGCATGGGATTAAGGCAGGGCTGTTAGAGGTACGATCTGACCCAGTGGGTAGATGGATTATAATTAAGTTACACATTTTTGACAGAACATTCACTGTGGCAGGGTTTTATGGTCCAAATTGTGATGATATTGGCCCACTTGAAAAATGTTTTTCACAGTTAGTCGACTTCCCGGATCCGGTCCTAATTGCTGGGGATTTTAATGTAGTGCTAGATAATAATCTGAATAGGTCTGAGAAATGTAGGTCATTAGGGACTCCAAAATCCCAACGTTTTTTGAGAGGATTAATGAAAGAGTGGGGCTTAAGGGATGTATGGCGGCAGCAAAAGAGAGAATTAAGGGAGTTTTCTTTTTATAATCAGAAATATAAGCATGCCTCTCATGTAGATTACTTCCTTATTGACTGCAGGCTTGAAGCTTTGGTAGATAATATCACGTATTTACCCGCCCACCTCTCTGATCACGCAGCAGTGGCATAAGATTTAGAGGTGGCTGGAGGTCTGTGGGTAGCAGATGGACGTTTGACTGCACGTTGCTGCAAGACTTGGAGGCCCTTGATCAGTTGCGGATATAGGCGGAGGTCTTTTATAAAATAAATTTATGTACGGCCTCGCTGGCAGTGGTATGGGACACTTTTAAAGCAGTCATGAGAGGTAAGGCTATGAATATATCTAGTTATAAGAATAGGCAGTATAGGGATATTATTTTACAGTTGGAACAGGAAGTGCGTAAAGAGAGGCTGCCACTGTTGGGGAAAACTAAGCAGGAGGAGGCTGGGGTTTTGGAGTTTAAGTTGAAGGAGTTAAGGCTTCAGTTGGAAGAGGTGTTACAAGTCAGAATCACCAAAAGAGTAGTGGCTAGTAAACAAGCGCACTTTGAGTATGGGGAAAGTGCAGGTAAGCTAGTACCTTGGAAATGTAAGCGAGATCTAGTAGGGAACTATATTAAGGAAGTAGAATTAAATCAAGCAGGCAAGAGATCTTCGAATAGGGAGGAAATGGAGGTAGCTTTCTACTCTTTCTTTTCTGAATTGTATAAAGAGGAAGCTGAGGTAAGAGAAGAGGATATCGGTACTTGGTTGGCAGATGACATACTTGCAAACATATCACAAGAAGAACAGATTGCGTTGAACAGCCCGATTTTGGCGGCGGAAATCAGGAAGGTGCTGTTGGGTAGTAAAGATGGTAAGGCACCTGGGCCCGATGGCATTCCTATGGAATTTTATAATCGGATGGCGGAGTCAATAATTCCAGTTCTGGTAGACTTGATTGCTGGGATCTTTGAAGATAGGGCCCCTATTCCTGGTTCTTGGAATGAGGCCACGATTGCTTTAATTCAGAAACCGGGTAAGAGTCCAGTTAAGTGTGAATCTTATAGGCCCATCTCTCTGCTAAACTGTGACTATAAGATATTCACTAAGATTCTTGCCGATAGACTCAGCAGAGTGATGGGTCAACTAATTCACCCTGACCAAAAAGGTTTTATCAAGGGTAGGTTTCTCTGTGAATTAACCTACAATTTGGCGGGGGCAATAGATATGCCTACATCATTTGAAACTCCTCTGGCTGTGGTTACTTTGGATGCAATGAAGGCCTTTGATAGGATGAACTGGAGATACTTAACATTCATCTTGAGATCGGCTGGTTTAGGGAGAAACTTTTGTGGAGCTATAGATTTAATATACAGGGATCCCAGTGCCAGAGTTTTAGTAAACTGTAATCTTACTGAGCCTTTGAAGATCACGAGAGGTACTAGGCAGGGTTGTCCTCTTTCTCCGCTATTGTTTGATTTGTATATAGAGCCTCTAGCCAGTAAAATAGGAGGAAACTCGGCTATTGCTCCTTTTGAGTATAATGGTTGGGTGAAAAAGGTGGCTCTATATGCAGACAACCTTTTAATTTACACGGCTGAACTGCTTTCTGCTTTGCCTAGTTTTCTGTCATTAGCTGAAGATTTCGGTAAAGTTTCAGGATTTCGGGTAAACGCAGAGAAGACGGAGGTCATGGCTTGGAATCATTTGTCGGTGGGACAGATACAATTGAAGAAAGTAATTAGATATTTAGGGATTCTATACACTCAGGACATTCAACAGCTTGCACTAACAAATGTAAAATCAGTGATAGATGAAGGGTGAAGATCCCTTCAGAAATGGATGTATCTGCCCCTGACACTGATAGGGAGGGTTAACTTGGTGAAGATGATGATTCTGCCTAAACTTAACTTTTTTTTCAGCTCTATACCTTTGTTAATGCATAAGCAGTATTTGTTAAAGCTTCAACAGGCTATTACTTCCTTTGGTTGGGCATCAAAGGGATCTAGGATATCATGGAAAAAATTGAGGAGAGAGAGGGAAAAAGGGGGGCTAGCACGGATTTGAACTATTATGCCTGGGCCTTTCAATTGAATTCAGTAAAAATGTTGTTTTCTGCTCCCAATGCCTCAGCGATCGGTGTAATGTTTAAAGCTGTGTTGAGCTCGGTTAGGGGAGCCATTAAGGGTTTTCTTTTCAAGTTTGGAGACCCAAAATTCTTTTAAAAAATAACACTGAAAATCCTCTGCTATCTCGCAACAAGTTGGTACTATTTGAGGCTGGCAGCAGGAGTTAGTTACTACAGTTCACATGCTCCAATTTGGGACTCTCCTGGTACCCCTGAATGTTTTAAGGAAGTTTTGATATTACCACTGAAGAAGGCAGGGATAATGTCCTGGGGGGTTCTGTTTAGTGATGGAATGCTGATTCCTCTGAGGTGAAATTGGGATGTACCTTTTCCATATTGAAGTACGCTCAAGTAAAAGGCTGGTTACGAGAATCACAAGTGGTATGTGGACCTGCCGGCTTTTTGGAAGAGCTGGTGTTACCTGAGTCCCCTAAATTTAAGCGGGTTTCAAGGTGGTATTGGGAGACATTAGAAGGTTTGGATAGGGAATTTATATTTCCCACCCCCCTATGGGGGAAGAGTATGCCGCAGGGGGAAGTCGTGCAATGGTGGCTATCCTCGATGTCAACTTTGTTTGGGATTGTCAAGCCGGCATCTCTTCGGAGGAATAATCTGTTTACCATACATAGAGCATACCTTTTCCCTGGGAGACTCTCTGGAATAGGCAGTAACAAGGTAACTAAATGTCCTAAATGTGATTTACGGCTTGTTTCTGACCTCCATATGTTTTATGAGTGCCCAGGGGTGGAGCTCTTATGGAAAGATCTTGGTAAATTTCTATCTCAGGTATTGGGATGGGAGATTTTGGTAACTCTCCCTTTGATTATTTTTGGCCAGACGGAAGGAGTAGTTGGAGGGAGTCATTACAGTAGTAGAACTGACAAGGGCCTAATTTTCTACTCCATTTTGGTGTCCAGGAGGGAAATCTGTCGTAAATGGACAGCAAATACGCCTCCCTTGTTCAAAGACTGTCTGCAAGCCCTTTTTTATTTTGCAAAAATGGACTTGGTGGTGGGAGGTTCATCCAAGAGGAGAGAGAGAATGTGGGCCCCCCTGTTTGATGGGCAGGAAAGCTGAATGTGGTTGTAGCCTTAGCGAATATATAAAAAGGTTTGGTTGGTTGTCCAATGATTA
Source organism: Pleurodeles waltl (assembly GCF_031143425.1). Classification (NCBI taxonomy): domain Eukaryota; kingdom Metazoa; phylum Chordata; class Amphibia; order Caudata; family Salamandridae; genus Pleurodeles; species Pleurodeles waltl. Next base: position 1,463,242,651 of record NC_090444.1, read on the forward strand.
TGTCTCCTCTTCCCCATATCTCGAGGTCTGGCTGTCGCGGGTACAGCATCTACCGCTGGAAGCCTATGAGAGGAACTGGGGGCTCCTCGGCAGAATCAGCTCTTTTTGGGAAGTGGTGCCAAGCTCAACTTTGGGGATGACATAGAAGTTTCGGTGAGGTGTTTGAGGACCAAAAATAAATAAATTACGTTTGTAGAATTTAAAAAAATTTCGGGTGTTCATAAGTATGGCTATGGTGGAACGTGGTTCTTTCCTACATCACTTCTATGTGTTTTTTGGACTAGATTATTTCCGTCTTGTTAAAGGTCTTTTTGTTTGTTAGTTACATCAAAAAAATTATTTGTCTTAGGAGCAAAAACGTTTGCTTTTTTCTTTCAATCTAGATTTAACCTGGAGGTCCAATATTTTATATTCAATGTTTTGCCCTGAAGAAGGTGGCTGTTGAATCATACTTCTGCCCACTGAAACGAGCGCCAGCATAAATGTGTAAAAATGGCACATAATAAGACTTAATTGACAAGGCACAAAGGTGGATTATGGTTAACTCTATGAGTTAACTGACAAGAAACATATGGTGATGTATGTGCGTCATCAATACTAATTTGTGAAGAACAATATGAACCAAGAAACAGAGTATTACTTGCTTTAAGATGAAACACAGACAATCCACTATGAAACGCAATGTTGCAGAATGGAATTAAAAGCATGGCATATAAATGCAAAAATGGCGTATAACAAGAGTTAATTGACAAGGCACTACGGTGTATTGTGGTTAATTATAAGAGGTAACTGACAAAAAACATATGGTGAAATATGTGGATCATCAACACTAATTTGTGAAGAACAATATGAACCAAGAAACAGAGGCCAATCTTTATACTTTTTTAGAGCCTCATTTGTGTCATTTTTTGACACAAAAGCAGCGCAAACTTGCAAAATACAATTGTATTTTGGGAGTTTGCACCATTTTTGCGTCAAAAAACGGCACAAATGCGGCGCTAAAAAAGTATAAATATGGGCCAGAGTATTTACTTCCGTTAAGATAAAACACAGACAATTGGCTATGAAACGCCATGCTGTTGAATGGAATTAAAAGGGTGGTAAATCATATTTTTGGCAGTTCAATACACTAGGACAAATCAACAACCTTGTCTACAATATAGATTCTACCATAATAAGTGTGAAATTTTAAATGACACTATTTTTGAGTTACAATCTGCAATGAACAATTGATTTAGTGTCCTTTAATATTCAAAAATATTAATTATTTCTAAAATGTATGAATTTATGTTTAGATTGCATGTATAACTGTGCTGTTTGTGTCTCTAAGCTATTACAACTAGTGTCAATTGGTTTTTATGTTAGCAGTTTTTATGAATGGCTTTTCAGTGTGTATGTAGCCCTGTATGAGTGACGGAGTGAATGTAGTGCTTTCTACCATGGACCTTCAGTAGTTTGGTGAGTACATTTTCTTTTATTTAATTTTTATTTAATCATTTGTGAATAGGAGATATTTTGATATGTCTATAATAAATCTACATATTTTGATTTATATCTAATATATTTTGTTTGAATTTTTGGACTTTAAGAATATTTCATTTAAATTAGGTTAGAAGGTACATGTACCCATATTAATACGTTTGGAGAGACTAGTTATTTATATTATTTTTTATGATTTCCTACAAAGACCATCCTCTCACTAACAAGAGCCTATTTCTGCCTCATTTCAAACATTCGCTACCTTAGGTAAAAGTTGGTCAATTACTTCAGTGCAACAAAAAAAACAGGGAGATGATTCAAAAGTCCTCAACAGCTTCTGCCTTGTACTTAACACTCCCTTCATTGTAAACATACTGGTACTGGGGAACTGTAGTGAATCACAGCTCTCTTCGTAGAAAAAAGTGACCTGCTAGATGAAATGCAATCTGGATTCAGAACATGCCACAGAACAGACAAAAATAGAAATGTAATCCTGCCAGCCTTGGATGAAGGCAATTCATGTCTTCTCATCCTCTGAGGCTCATCAGCAACCATTAACAATTTGAACCGCATCTCCCTTCTGAGTGAGTGAGGTAGCTGTTAATTGGTTATCATCATTCCTGGAAAATCGAAACCAACAAATTAAGATCAGCAACTTACTCTTGGTCCAAATGTTTGATTCTCTCACCCACCATATTCAATATATAGGGTTGAATATGGTGAGTGAGCAAATATGCCTTATCAATCCAACATTACTTACCATATCAATGAAGATGACCTTTACCTGTACATTAAGATATCCATTCCAGGATATGAACATCTGTCTGAAGACCTCAAGTTGACCCCGTCCTGGACTTCCACACTTCACCTACATCTGAAACCAATAAATTTGTAATTGATCCTAAAAACCCTGCCAACTGCATCATCCCAAAGAAAGCCTGAAAGAAAGACAAAAAACTATACAGCTACTGCTGCATGTTTACAATTAATATATGCAAGACGAAAACACATAAATCATTTCAAATGAACAAACTTAAACTTTGCTATGCAAATGCTGTATAATCTTCACAAACGTGATACCAAAAACTGCGATCTTTTCAAAGCAGTAAATATTCTGGCTCCAAACTAGCCCTCTGACATGTTATCCTGATACATGCCATTGTCTACCACAGCTGACCTGGTAGTTATACCTAAACCTGTGCATACCACCTCCAAAAATCAACTTTTTTCCTCTGTAGTCCTTTCTCAATTGATCTCCCTAACACCAGGCATTCGTTCTATACCCTCTATATAAGAGTTCAAAACACCACTGAAAATGTATTTTTGATAGCATTTTGGTTATTCTGCCACCTTGATGTAAATGTGCTTAAGGGATCCATTAGTAAGTTACATTGTAGGCAATGCTAACTGTATTTTTTACTGTTCATCTCAACCAAACAATTGACACAATCCACTCATATAACAATAGCGATTTTGGCCTAACTATATCAACCACCCAATCCTCATTTACATATGTGTTGTCTTTTACGCTATGTAGAACATTTCTGATTGAAATGATCCATCTGTCAAAAAAAATAGATAAATAAATTCAAAAGCTAGAAATGCTTTGTCAACAATTCAAATGGCTTCTTGTGCCAAAGATCCATTAAAGCTCTTGAAAGTTTTAACGAGAATGGTTACTGCAACAACATAATTATTTTGAAACTGGCACAACATCACCCCTACATTTAAAAGGCAGTATTTCACTGCTCTGCTTAATATGAACACTTTTTTTCTGTTATGAAATAGCAGGTTAATTTTTACATGGAACTTCAATGACACAAGCTCCAACTATATCAGCCACAATAGGTATTGCTAGTTGGACAGCCACTCTTGTGATCCCATTTATCATCACCTAATCTGTCACTGAGTTAGCAGGTACCACCAAGAAGATATTGTTCCGACGTATTCAATGTCCAACAAAACCACGGTGTACTTGATTACTATTTCTTTACACACAAGATTGAGATTTACATACTCCTATTTTTATATCAACATTTATCTTCCTTCTGGTGGTATCATCCTTCTGTCATTGCCCATGAGGTGGTTGGAAGGGTGTGCTCCTAGGCGGGCTGTCAATTATGTAAAGAAACATGATTTCCTACAGATTGTGATAGGAGATCTATGTTGTGTTGATTTTAGCACCACTTACCCCTAGTTCTTGTCCTCCTTGACGGCCTTTTATGAAAGGGTTGCTGGAAGGTATATACTGTCTGACACTCCCTTCTAATTCCCACTGTTTTTGGGCCCCATTCATTCTTTTAATTCCAACTAATGAAGTTTTAAGAACAAATGTAAACTTATAACCTGAGAGCCAGGCATCACACTTAACAGAGCCAATACATTGGGAAGCTATTACGTATGAAAAAAAAACTAAAGTAGTCACTCTAGCACCAAATCCTATGTGTTACCAACATACTTTGGACAAAACTGTCTACTGAAAAAATTATACCCCTGCAACACTTCATCAATTTTAATAATTCATATGGCAGGTATATTATTATATTTATCTTCCACAGGAAATATGTGCAATAAAGTATAAAATATGCTGGAGCACATATGAGAGCCATGTATCCTGTGACACCAGTCTTGTTTTAGGTACATAACCAGGACAAAAACAAATGACCATATTACTGGGGATTGTACAAATCCCTGCAGAGACATGTAGAGGACATCAAGAACAGACACACAGGCCCACATTTTCTAACTTTTTGGCTCAGGACAGCGCAGCAAGTCACCTTGCTGCGCTGTCCTGCATCAAAGAGAAAGAGCAGGAATGTGCTGTGTTTAAACAATATGGTTCATTCCTGTCCTTTCCCACTGTGCTGGCACCATTTTGACAGCCTAGAACAAATGCAGGCACCCTTGTCGAATGGTGCAAGGGAGTCTGTGTTGTAGGCAGGATTGTGCTTGTGCAGGAAGGGGCAGCTAACTGCACAAAAGCAATCCTGGGAGAAATTTCCCTTTTTCTATCAGTGAGGCAGAATGCACCACACTTAGGAAGAGAAGAAAATGAGGTGAAATAGAGTTATTTCTTCTCGTTGTGCCTTCCCTGGGGAGGCATAATGTTTTGGCAGATCCCCAGGTTTACAAGCTTTTGTAAATATGGGGATGAGTCAAAATCCATGGGTGTTGCATGGGAACACCTACCGCAACACCCATGTAATGCTTCACGTGCACAGAGTAAGGCAAAGCAGGGATTTGCACTGCCTTGTCTTACTCCATATCTTTGAGGCCATCCAAATCATACAAAGTGGCTTTACATGGCCTTTTAGATATGAGTTTAAGGGTTGTGCCGCCGTTGTGCCATAAAAAGTGATGTAACAACAGCACAAAGGGATCATAAATATGCTCCTCGGATTGTATCCTTGATAAATGAATTGGAGTCTTATTTCAAATATTTTAACAAAGTTAATGAATTTCATACAGTCTACCAATAGGGAAAATGACAATGATTTATGATTTAATGTCATCATTGTATATATTGACATTTTCAGTTATGGTAATGCTGCTTAAGATGCTAACTTAAGGACAAATGCATGATCTCCTACATGATGTTAATCTGAAGAACTTAGATTCAAATTTCAGTCAATCCAGTAATGCACTCCTAATCAATAAAGGAAAACATAGTAATGGGGTTATTATTTTATCAAAAACTTCATTTTGTCTTGAGGAATTCAGATGTAAAATAATTTTAACTTAGGGATATACAATTACAAAAACCTTATTTTGGAGAACACACATAGATGACTGTCCTTGCCATATTTTGCTGATGGGGAAACACATATTTTTTCAATTGTAATAATCATTGTGAGATCCTACATCAAAAATGTCTAGAAAGACCTTTTAGTTTTAGATGCTTTTGTGCTCTGGTTGCATCATTTTGATAGGTAATTAAATTATCTTTTCAAGCCTTAGCATCCAGGTAAAAACAACTTTTTTAATTGAAATCTCCCCTTCTCCCAGCCTACTACATGAGACCTAGTGTCTCATTTACGAGGCCCTAGGGCCATCGGAGCATCACCTTTAGTGACACTCTGGTGGCACTGTGTAATTTTCCATATTTACAGGGTGGCGTTAAGCTTGCTGATGAAGGGTGATGTCCTGAAACTGGTCCCAGAATGCTTGTTTTTGGTTCAAGGACGGCCTGGCCTGGCAGTTCGGGCTGGACTGTTCCCTTGGGGAACAGGGTCAAGACTGATTTGCATATGGCTGGGTCCAAACTGGAATGGCATGGCAAGCAAAAAAAAATGATGGATTAAACCCAGATCTGTGACTGGGGTTGAATGCTTGATTTGCTCTACATTCTGTCCATCATCTGTTGTTTTCGCAAAGTGACACAATAGCATAAAAATTATAGATGCTGTTGTTGTAATGACTGCCATGTTGCAAGATATTTTAAACTCGGCATAACCATGGTGTTGTTAGAGGAACGCAAGGAAAGAAGCGCATTTGGATCGATGCACCACTTTCTTTTAAATATGCCCCTTAGGGCCAGATTTACAAGGCCCTAGCACCTCTTAGTGCCATTTTAGTGTCATTTTTTATGCTAATATGGCATTAGAGAGGCTATTCTCCTTCGCCATATTTATAGTGTCTTGCATAGTGCCACTTTGTAACTCCTTGCACCACATTATGGGGGTCATTCTAACTCTGGCGGGCGGCGGAGGCCGCCCGCCAGAGTTCCCCCTCCGAAATACCGCACCGCGGTCAGTAGACCGCGGAGGGTATTCTAAGTTTTTCCCTGGGCTGGCGGGCGGTCGCCAAAAGACCGCCCGCCAGCCCAGGGAAAAACTCCCTTCCCACGAGGATGCCGGCTCGTAATCGAGCCGGCGGAGTGGGAAGGTGCGACGGGTGCTGTTGCACCCGTCGCGTATTTCACTGTCTGCCAAGCAGACAGTGAAATACTTGTAGGGGCCCTCTTACGGGGGTCCCGCGACCCCCCCTCCCGCCATCCGGTTCCCGGCGGGCGGACCGCCGGGAACTGGATGGCGGTAGGGGGGGTCGGAATCCCCTCGGCGGCGCAGCTAGCTGCGCCGCCTTGGAGGAGTCCAAAGGGCGGCGGTACACTGGCGGGAGACCGCCAGTGTTGCCGGTCCGACCGCGGCTTTACCGCCGCGGTCAGAATGCCCTGCGGGGCACCGCCGGCCTGTCGGCGGTCCTCCCGCCGACCCTGGCCCCGGCGGTCTTAGACTGCCGGGGTCAGAATGACCCCTATGTCTGCACCAGGCATAATGTATGCAAGGGGGGCATTCCAGCCCTGGAAGGCCCATAACATTTGTGCAGTGAAATTTACATTTCACTGAGCCTAACTTAGAGTCATTTTAAAGCCTGCTCAGAGCTGGCGTTACAATGATGTGCCCATTACTTTCAATGGGCCTCTCTTTACTTTGACGGATTAGTGTCACATAATTATGGCTCTAATCCTGCAAAGTACCACAATAGCGTCATAAGTTATGATGCCAGTGTCCTAAAGTACGTCATGGTGTGCCGTATTGTAAATACAGCACACACATGGTGTTGTTAGGGGGTATGGGTGGGTGCAAGAAAAGTGGTGCATCACAGCTGATGCACCACTTTCTTGTAAATCTGGCCCTTAGTGTCCTAAGTAGCAAAGACTATACACCAATGAAATATGCAACCTAATGACTCTCAATGCCATAAAAAGGACTAAAGACAATAAATGAAAGAAGTTAAATATGAAATCTGGTTATTCCAGTCAGTTTTTGTTGCAGGACTTTACTGTACGTGTTAATGGTAAGTGTTAATGCTAGCAAATTGAAACAAAATGTGTTATTTCGGATCCTTTTGTGACTGTGTATATTCTAAAATGATGTAAGAGATAAAAAATAATTTTAGGTTCAAATACTCTTTAGCGCAAGACTCTGAACATCTTTATTCAAGGCATGTGTGAAGTCCACTGTTTTTAAAAGGCAGTGAAACTGGCCAGCGCCTTACTATAACTTGCTGTAACTACTGTATAGTTGACACAAATATACCGTTGCACTATAAATCCAATTGAAAGTTATGCAAATGTTAAAATCAAAATAAGTAGCTAAGGGCCAGATGTATCATGAAGGCTTTTTGCGATTCGGAAATAGCAATTTGCCATGTATCACATATGCGAATCGGTAATAGCGATTTCTTAAAAATCACAAATGCTATTACCGAATCGCAAATTGCGATACCGGCCCCATTCGCACCTATGGGCCTATTGGCCCATATCTGGAATTTGTTTGCATTTCCAAAAATGCGATTTCTTAACCAGAAATCGCAATTTTGGAAATGCAAAACCCCAGGGTGCTGGGGGCCTAAGGCCTCCTCTGCTGCACCCCAAAATTATTCTTGGGGACATGTAAGGTGCACACATGCCAAAAGGGCATGTGTGCTTTACATGTACAGTTTAAAAATACATTTAAAATGCATTTTTAAATTTTGCACATGGTTACCACCAGGTTCAACCTGGTGGTAAACAGCGATTCTGAAATGCACAAATCGCATTTAGGAATGGCTTCATACATACATGTGCTAAGAAATCGCAACTAAGGAATCCTTATTTGCGATTTCTTATTTAGAGAGTCGCAATTTGCGACTCTCTACACAGGGTCACAATTTTAAGGAATCGCTATTTTAGCGGTTCCTTAAAATTGCGTTCAGAATGTCTTTCATACATTCGGAACTGGCTTTTTGCATTCGCAAATGGGCATTCACACCGCTTGCGAATGCAAAAAACCTTGATACATCTGGCCCTAAATGAGTTGGGAGACTCCTTTTAGAATGTCCCTATCAAATGGTACTAAGACGTCTGGGTAGCTGATCAGTTGCTTCATTTTGTTTGACATCAACCAATAAACTATTCTTCTGGCCATGGATTAATGTTAGTATGAATCTGATATCAAACCATCCTTGCATTGGTCTTCAAAAATAATAAATCTTAAATTCTGAATTAATAATGTTTTCATTGTCGTTGAAGTAACTGCAAAGCAAAGTAACACACTTGTCTAGAAAAATAAATCACAATTCAATAGATCCAATATGAAAGATGGTAAGGACGACAGTCTATGTTTGTATTAACAATGGTCTCGTATAAAAAACATCCCCAAGGGCAAATGTGTGAGCCTGTACTGCATACACTCAAAATATTATTGTAGAAAAAGGCATGCGAATGTTTATACTCCATGGAGAGATAAATAATATTTTGCGCAAAAAAAATCAGCAGCTGATAGATGGAGGAGAAGGGAGGTTTCTAAGGCTTTCAATGTAGCTTTCAAGGTCTCGAGTGGACTGTGCTACTAGAATTCTAATTAAGACACTGCTCTCGAGTTGGTCTTGCATTTGAGAAAGACACATTCTTTCAAGGTAAAATTCTATGATCCGTAAATAGGCTTCTCTACTGAAGCTTTGCACTAAGGGTTGAATGCTGACCTGTTCGCCCTCAAAAAATGGGTTGAGGCGTATCCATGTAAAAGTTATGAAGGTTGATGATGATATACGAATTTCTGACGGGCACTTCCATGTTCAACAAGTTTTCCCAAACGGCATCCATTTTGTTTTCATAGTTTCCACAGGCAGATTCATGAATAAGCAGTCACTAGAATGGACATCTCCAACTCTGTACTGAATGCAGTGTTGGAAAAAAGACAGAGGCAAGAATGTAATACAATTTGTGAAGTTTACAGTGTCATTTTACTATAATAGAACATGAAAATGTAGAAATCCTAATAGGGAAATTTGTCCAACTTCAAATGGCCGTAAAGTGCAATTATTATTTTTACCTAGCTCAGTACCTAATGTATTAGCCACAGATTTTTAAAAATGGATTTGTAATCTTGTACAATGCAGTGTCCTCAAAGCTGTGGACAACAGGGCCTGTATTATATAACCTTTAAACAGCTGAACCAGGCACAAACAGGGAGAGTACACCCTATTACAATCAATGTGCTGCCCCAAAGGCAGCTGCAAACATGCGTTGCCCCTGGGGAAGTGCATTAGTGAAAGACAGAGTAGCTAATAAAGCAGCAGGTCTGCCTTTCAAAAAGCAGATGACTCCCAGCCTGTTCTTCCAATAGGAGACAGAGATTCCCCTAGAGTGAGTGATGCACTCTTTGCAGGGGGATGTCTTGGGGATTCATAAGACCCCCTTTTCTTTTTCAGCAGGCTTCTCTCAGGATGTGAACTACAAGCTATCTTTTTGTGACACATACTCAATGCTTATTTTCCTCTGTGTCCATGACTCTAATATGGTGCATGCATAGAGGTACAGTCCCCATATAAATGAGGAAATGTCCTCCTAATACAGCACTAATGCTTCATGCGTGCCAGAACTATCTCTATTAAGGAAGGGGGGGTCACATGCCCACTGCACACCTTTAGCACGGGAAGTAATACGGCTGTGATGTCATATGTCTGTTAGCCCCTTCAAGTTGCATGGATAGGGATAGTTTGATGGTTGTCCAACTGAGCTACAGCTTAAAATTATATGTTTCTGTGTACCAACCATACAGCAATTCAAAACGTAAAATCTAATGAGTTGAAAATTGGTATGAAGAAAACCTATAGATTTTTCAAATTTGCTCCAGATAGTGAGTTTGTAATAACAGTTAGTCGCACAATTCTTAATTTGTGATACTGCATCCTATTGTGATTCCGAGAGCATTTCACAAAATGTGTTTTTTCCTGAACACTGGCATACATTTTGAAGCCAAAAGAGAGAGAAATTAAATTGATAAAAGCAAATGCTCTATGATTATGTGTTCCTAATCCCAATAAAATGGCAGCCAACTTGTTTGCCTGGGACTATTGGCTGTGAAATGATAAGGCTATAAAATGCTATGTGGAGACATCAAATTTCCACCATGAAAATTTATCCATTTTGGTGAAGTGGGTAGCTGTGATGTTTGGGCCTCAGCTCAGCTGTCACCAGGGAAACCTTCTAAACCTAGACATTCCTGAAAACTAGACATTTAGAAGAGTCTAGGGTGTTGTGAGTCGTGTGAATCACACACAATTTTCATACCAAGATGGCCCACAAACCTCAAGCCTTGGCTAAATTCATGTTTTTTTGCTCACATTCCTGTGTGGAATTAGCATGCCCTCAACAAAATCCCTACTACCAAGTGCTCCCACCTGATAAAATTTGGTGCACACTTGTGTGGCAGGCCTATCACCTGTGATACAAATAAATGAAAACTGTGAATAAATAATCTTCACATGGGGCCAGATGTATGAAGAAATGGCATTGCGAATCGCAAATAGCGATTTTTAAGAAATTGCTATTTCCGAGTCGCAATAGGCCATGTACCATAATTGCGATTCGGAATTAGCGATTTCTTAAAAATCGCTATTTGTGGTTTGCGAGGCCCAATTACCGAATCGCAATGTGCATTTTCGCAAATTGCGATTCGGTAATTGAAAATCGCAAATTGCGAGAAATTTTGAGAAAGCACACCTGGAGGAGCCTGATGACATCACAAGCAGGAAGTGAGTCATCCCAGACGGCTTCAGGTTCCACACCCAAACCAGCATCCAGAGAGAGCAGCCCAGTCACACTGAGCAACACTCGGAAGGAGGCAGCACACCTGAGCAACCATGGACACCTCAGCCCAAGGAAAGGAGAAGGGAGAAAGAAAGCGGAAGCTCAAATTTAGTGAGCAAGAGCTGGAGGTGCTGACAGAGAAGGTGGTCAGGAGCCATGACCGCCTCTTTGGTAAAAGCTCACTCCAGGTGCCGGAGAGTGAGAAAAGGAGACTCTGGGCAGACTTACAAACTAAAATCTGCGCTATTGGAGTGGCACAGCGCTCGGTCGACAAAATTAAGAAGAGGTGGTATGACCTGCAGTCCAGTGCGAAGGAGAGGGTGGCAAGAAAAATGCAGGAGGCCAGGAACACAGGAGGCGGTCCACCCACAGAGTCACCATCCACCCTGTTAGAGGACCTAGTGGAGTCCACACTCCTCCCTGAAGCAGTGAGTGGGGTCACAGAGATGGACACCTCCGGCACACCAAGTACCAGCAAAGGTAAGTGCAATATTGAATTGTAACCCCATATGTGTATGCACAAAAGCCCCTTAGGAATTAGCAAGTAATGTAAAACATTGTGAGAAGTAGTCCATTCCAAATCTTAGAAGCAGCACAACAATGCATTATGGGAGTGGCAATCCACAACCCAGAGCTGAAAGTAGCACATACAATGTATTTAAGTAGAGTGACACCCAGAGGAACACAACACCCACAACAATGTGAAGAGAAGTACCTGTACCTTTATTACCATTGTGTGACCTTAATTGTTACAAACATAACTGACATGCTGTATATTGTCATTGCAGGAGGGCCAGGCCTAGCAGCCACAGCATGTGCCAGCTTAGGGGGGACTGACACCCATCCAGCCTCAGACTCAAACACGAGTGGGTCTCTCACCATTGTGCCACTCCGACACAGGCCCAGGGCACTGCCACTGCCAGAGCTCATTCAGGACTCGGATGAGCAGCAGGAAGGACCACATACCCCATCCCCACCTAGCAGACGCACCCAGATGCAGGAGGCCAGTTTTCAGCAGACCACAGCACCCCGCAGGATGGCGACAAATGCCGGTGCACAGGCGTATGAGGCAAGTGAGGGAACCTCCTTCTTTGGTGGGCTGGAAGCAGCTATGTTGCAGCAGCAGCGCCTACAGAACAAAAAGATCACTGGTTTACAGAAAGAAATGCAGCAACATAATGCCAACATGGGGGGCCTGCATCGCCAGCTGGAGTGCCTGGATGCGAATATAGAACAGCTGCATGAGGGACAGGTGCAGGCATCGCAGGACACAAGGGAGCTCACTTCTGCTGTGTTGGAACTATGCCAGGAGCTGCGCCATGACAGGGTGAGCCACTGCAGGCAGGAGCGATGATTCATGAACATGTTCAGGGGATTCTGTCGCTCTGTCAATAGGCTAGCTAATTCAACCTCACTGATTGCACGTGGTGCAGCGGCTACACAGGTGGAGGCAGCACACAGCAGCAGGGATGAGGCTCACGGACTTGTCCAAATCACAAATGTGATAGACAACATCATGGGGCAGAGGTCAGCCACACCTAGTGAGCTTGGACTGGGGGACACGGATGACACTTCCAGCCTCAGCAGCCTAGCTGTACCCGCAATGGACACCAGATGGCGCAGTGCCAGGCACAGCACTGAGGCAGACAATCGAGGTGCCAGTGAGGCAACTGGACACCCGAGTGGTGTGCGTGGCCGCAAGAAGTAACTGTAGCGGCCAGAGGGGTAATTAGTACACTATGAAGTAATAATGCATTACTCTGAACTTCTATTGTTTCTATTTTTTAACACACTTTTGTTGCTATTCGTTGGACTAACATTACCTGACATTAAGGTAATACATTTACTTCACTACAGGTACATTTGTCAGTGCATTTGTCTTATTCATACTTACATCTGAAATGGTTGTGTGTGATGTCAGCACGCCTTTGCCTTCCCTCTGCTGCACTGGTCCTGTCTGCTGGCTGTAGGGGTGGTATGGGATTATCATCCTCATCAGATTCAGTATCACATATTTCTACAGGCATACCCCTGGTGGTAGCTATATTGTGCAAGATTGCACAAGTAGCCACTATTCTACATGTGGTCTCTGGGCTGTACTGTAGTGCCCCTCCACTTTTGTGGATGCACCGGAAGCGACCCTTCAGCAGTCCAAAGGTGCGCTCCACCACGTTGCGGGTTGCCCTGTGTGCTGCATTGTATCTCCGTTCAGCAGGTGTTGCAGGATTGAGGTAGGGCGTCATCATGTAGGTGCGCACTGTGTAGGCACTGTCTCCTGGAAGGCACAGAGGGTATATTGAGTAAGTGAGCCATCTGACATCAGCACTCCATCAATGCGCCATTGTACAGAGGGACAGTACCTAGTAGATATCCTTCTCCAAACTCCCCAGCTAGCAGTCTTGTGTGAATGCCGCTATGGCAAAAGATGTATGAATCATGTGTGCTCCCTGGGTACCTGGCCACGAGATCAGTAATGATGTATGAGGCATTGCAAATCACCTGTATATTCTTTAAATGTTGGTATTTACAGTTGCGGTACACATACTCTGTGGCTGATGGTGGACAGATTGCAACGTGGGGGAACTGTGCTATCTGTTAAAAATCTATTTTGGTCTGCTGTATATCCTGTGAGGTGGGGGGGAATCTGATGTACTGGTGTATCCTGCTCAGCATGGCATTGATAAATGCATTGAAAAATCTAGAGAGTGTACTCTGTGAGACCCCTTCAGCTGCTGCTATGACCACTTGATAGCTCCCTGAGGCGAGTAGGTGGAGGGAGCATAATACCTGCACATGGGTGTGTATGCTGTGAGTCCTTTGTGGTCTGCCCTGCAGTATGGGTTGTAGCTCAGCTATCAGATCAAGTATCATGGCTGAGTTCAACCTATACCTCTCAAATATTTCCTCCTCTGTCTGGTTAAAAAGTGTAATGCGCACTCTGAAAATGCGCTCCTGTCTCCTCCTCCCTCTCCTCAAACCTGCCAAGATCCTCATCCTCCTCCTCCTCGCCATGACGTAGAGTGCAGCCATTGTGGAAAAGAGTATGAGGCATTCTGGGCCTCTTTATATAGGTTGCACCTGGTTACCACCTGGTGTCACTTAGTGGTATTTTGCATGTGCAAAATGCCATTCTTCGAAAAACCGCAATTTGCGATTTTTTTATGCATCGAATTGCGACTTGGATTTTGCGAATCGCATTTTGCGCCTTGCAATTTCCTAGTGGAAATACCGACTCGCTAAATGCGACTCGCAAAACCAGGTCGCAACGCAAAAAATCTAAATTTTTGGCGATTTCTTATTTTTGGTCTGCGAATGCCTTTCATGCATCGCAGACCACATTTTTGCATTTGCAAATGGCCAAACTTTGCGATTCGCACCGTTTGCGAATGCAAAAACTTTTGATACATCTGGCCCATGGTCTCTGATTTGGTTCCTTTTTGCCTTGGGTAGTCACTTGTATTGTTTTACCTCAAGAAACAATAGACCATGTGTCACTTTTTTGATCTTTTCAAAGCGAATGAATACTGTAGGGTTGTTGGAAAGTCCTCCTTTTTGTCCTGGTCACCCTTAAAGGTTTTGGAAAGGAGTCTTGCCTGTGCTGTGGGTACTGCTTACCAGTCCCAGGGCCAGTGCTCTGTGTAAAATGGATAAGCAAATTAATTTAATTATAATTGGCAGTATCAACCTATCTATATGTCTCTAGTATATGGTAGGGCATGTACGTTTAGGGACCCCAGCATAGGTGGTGCACCCATAGGTGCACTTCTGAGGTGCCAAGTGTCATTTTAAAGGCAGGCATGCCTTGCTGGCTGCTTTTAAATTAAAGTTGTATGCAAATTCGACATTGGAATTAAAAGTACTTCCAAAGACTTCACAATCCTTATTTCTACATATAAGTCACCCTAAGGTGTGCCATAAGTGCCCCTAGGGCTCGGTGCTATATAACTGTAAGCAGGGACCTTATAAAAATTGTTTTATAAACCCTGGTGAGGTAATATAGCCAAATTCGTTTTTTTCTCACTCTAGTGAATGGTCTCTATAGGCTAACATGGGGAGACTTTATTTTCATTAATAGAGTCCCAATAGGAGATAAATCTTTCAAGCTTAGTATCCAACTGATTTTTACAATAAATGCACAGACTTGCCATTGTTGAATTTAATATAACTAGTTCAGGGAAAAGAGTTTTAGAACTCTACCTGAAAGTTGCCAACTTCAGCTCTGTAGTGCCTTTCTCTGATTAGTCAGCCTCTGGCAGCCTGGCCAGACTGCCTAGATGAGGTGGGAAGTGGCCTGGGCTGAAGACAAATAAATGTGCCTGAGGGAGGAGATCCTCAGCAGATGGAGGAACAAGATGGGGGAAAGCAGCCAAACTGGTCTTTAAAGGAGGGAAGGTCGTTTGGAGCAGCTCAGGACCTCCCCCATTTCCCTCAAACCCTACAACCAGGTGCCCACTTGATTAGATTAGGAGAGGGCAGGAAAGGGGTGTAAGAATTTTTAGCCACACCAGTGGGTAGACTCAGCCAGACCTAACCTCCAAAATTCAGTTTCTACCATTTTAGATTTTTCAGAGTTGCTCACTAGGATTGATTTTTGTCACACTTCCCAGGAAGTGGTCATACAAGAGGGTGGTGGCCTGCCTGTTATTGGATAGTTGCTGTCCCCTGCTTTTCATCCCAGGAGCAAGCATACACTTGTTAGAGCTGCACCCACACCTCAAATCCCTACAAGGAACAATGATAGAAGAAGTAGGACAGCTCTGCTGGACCCCTGGCCTGCACCTGGACACTGCACTATGAAGGACTTCACCAGCTCCATACTTGGGGTTCACCACAAATAGATTTGCCTGGCATCAACTGGTTCAAGAAGGGACTCCCTGTGTGCTACAGGTAGAAAATAGCTCACCACAGTCCACTGCAGCAAACCCTGAAGAAACTAACCAGTTGACCAGTGGTCATTTTGGAGTTTGAGCCAGGTGCATTCTGAGAGTTGGAGTCCTAGCAGCTCCAAGCTTCTGGAACCTTGAGCTGTGGGCTCCTAAAGGACTTTCAAAGACCTTCTGGAAGAAGATTAAGAAGTTTGGAGAAGTTTGGAGAACTTTTGGAAAAAAGCTCCATAAAGGGACTGACCACCGTTTCGACCCAGCTTGGCTCACGGGAAAAGCTACGGAGCCCCAGACATCCAGGAGTTCACCAGGAGCTCCCGGAAGGGCAATCCAATGAAGTTGACTCGAAATCGGCTTGCTGTGGAGAGTCGTCTGATGTCAGAGAGAAAAAGCTCCAAAAGAGTAACAAAGTCTGAACATAAAAAGTTGAACAGGACTTCCAGTGCAGCATATCTGAGGAGGGCTTCAGGGATGTCGGATCAAGATTCAGCTTTGGCACAAAGGAAGATTTTCATCCTAAAAATTCATCTAAGTCCGAACGTAGAACTCTTCACTGAGGTCTCCTGCCACACGTTTCCAAAGAGGGTTCCAGGGAGGTCGAATCGGATTGGTGACTTTGTCCAGCTGAAAAAAATCTTCAAGAGAAAGACTAAGGACCTGATTTATACTTTTTGGTGCAAAACTGCAAAAGTTTAGCACTGGCACCATTTCTAAGCACCAGCCGGGCACCATATTTATGGAATGGTGCAAGCCGGCGCAAAGGGTAGGCTAGCATTTTTAAAAATGACATAAGCCGGGTGTGGCTTGCGGTCTGGAAGAAGGGAGTTTTGCACCAAAAAATGACGTTAGGCAGGATAGAGTAAAAAAAAAAAAAGACTCTAACCAGCCTAGTGTCATTTTTGGACGCAAAACCATCCATACCACATGACTCCTGTCTTAGAAAAGACAGGAGTCATG
This sequence comes from Pleurodeles waltl, assembly GCF_031143425.1. Taxonomy (NCBI): domain Eukaryota; kingdom Metazoa; phylum Chordata; class Amphibia; order Caudata; family Salamandridae; genus Pleurodeles; species Pleurodeles waltl. The sequence continues at coordinate 1,463,259,544 of NC_090444.1, forward strand.
GACACCACCCCAATGGCCAGCACAGGGGACCAGGGACCCCTGGGCATGGCCATTGGCCACAGTGCCATGTAGGGGGGCCCACTTCAGGGTCCCCAATGGCACTTTAAATTTTTTTTAAAAAAATCTTACTTGTACTTACCTATACTTAAGTGGGATGGGGTCCTCCATCCTCTGCTGTCCCTCTGGTGTGGGTGGGGGTGTCCCTGGGGAGGGCACCTGGGGGCTTATTCCATGGTGCTCCACCATTGAAATAGGCCCACAGGTCCCCTAATGCCTGCCCTGACCCAGGCTCCCCGTGTGTGATTTTAACACAGTGGGATAAATATGGCGCTAAGGCCATAGTGTCATTTTTGCACTGGAACGCCTACTTTGCATCTCATTGATGCAAAGCAGGTTTCCACGTCCAAAAAATGACTTTAACTCCATAAATTTGGCCCTAGATGGGTTTAGCACCAAAGTATAAATATGGAGTTAGTTTTGCATCGAATTTGCGTAAAAAAAAATGATGCAAATTTGGCGCAAAACAAGTATAAATATGCCCCTAAGTCCATAGGTGAACTTTTGACTGAGGCCTCCAGCTTGCTGTAGCCGAGCAGGGCTCCATCATGGTCGGCCTTAAACTTTGACTTTGCCCTGGTCGAGTTGCGACCAGCTATTCTGAGCGGCGCTTTATGCCCATATTTATACTTTTTTTAGAGCCGTATTTGCATAATTTTTTGGCGCAAGAGTGGCTCAAGCTTACAAAATACAACTGTATTTTTTAAGTATGCACCACTTTTACCTAAAAAAATGACGCAAATGCAGTGCTACAAAAGTAAAAATATGGGCCTTAGTTTCTATGTGCTAAAAAACATTAAGACATTCAAAATTCATATCTCCAGTTCCCCTTATCTGATTATATTCCTTTAGATGTCAAATTAAAGATAAAAATACGTCCTATTGTTTTTTTATTGTTTTTGAATTTTTAAAGTGTTTCCTGTGTTTCACTTTATTACTGTTTTGTGAATCTTGAATGCTTTACACACTTTGGCCCATATTTACACTTTTTTAGTGCTGCGTTTGCGTCATGTTTTCTAATTGGTTTTGAATTTTTAAACTGTTTCCTGTGTTTCACTTTATTACTGTTTTGTGACTCTTGAATGCTTTACACACTTTCGCCCATATTTATACTTTTTTAGCGCTGCGTCAACATGATTGTATTTTGTAACTTTGCACCGCTTTTGTGTCACAAAATGACGCAAATGAGGCGCTAAACAAGTCGAAATACGGGCCTTTGTTTCCTAAGTCAAGCCTTGTTGCTCGCTGCCAAGCTACCAAGGGTGGAGCTGGGGTTAATTTATTGTGATCTGACTGAACCTAGTGGGGGTTAGTAGCTTATTGCTAAGTGTAGGTACTTACCTGCCCATACTAATTATCAACTTTCAACTTTCCAACTTTTCAACAGGAGTCTTTGCTTCCAACTTCTCAAATCACAATCAGTTAAAAATTCAGGCTGTCCTTACGAGTAGGAGAAGGTGGTGGTCAAACTGTTGCAGGCCCGGTGGGGAAGACCACCTTATTACGAGTCAGGGGAAGACACCTGCAGAACACAGATAGGTTTCCATTAAAACCACCAGCCGTTGGCACGCATCTCCAGGCTGGTGGTCAGTTAGTTTCCCATGTTCGTATTTTGTGGCTGCACACCACCAGGATTTCTGGGGTGGTCTCACCACCCAGAAAAACATGGTAGAAATAAACAACATAAAAGGGAACACTCACATTCAGAAATACAGGCACTCCCGTAAGCGACATGTCACGCAAATTGCCAATGCTTCTGCTGGCCATTGACTTCCAGGACCAGTGATGCCGACCGAGACACCAACTGTAAGTACACTAGCTTAGCACACACTGGAAGGAAGGACATTTGTACACACACACAGCACACACACACGGCAAGCCCCATCCACACACACACATGCAAAATCGCATAACTGAGACAAATACATGTGGAAGGAAAGCCATGACACGGTTGTCTCCATCCACACCAACGGTGCAGTGATGCATATATAATAAATAAATAAAAAACAATAAAACTATGTACAATGAGCCCCAAGGGCCAGGACAAAATTGTCCATTGTGCCCAACAACACAGGCCACAGTATGAGGCCCCAACTGGACTCCTGACTGCAAAGTGTTGGCCTCCACAGGGCAGGGGCATCAATGGGGCATGCCGGCACCTCAAGAGTAACATGGGGCAATTTGGGATTGGAGTGGGGGTCCTTTGGGGTAGGGGTGGAGGGGGGTCCTTTGGGCTTCGTCTTGAGGGAGGGTCCTTGGGCTTGGCCCTGGACAGAGGTGGTTTCGCTGCAGGGGGGTTTTGACCTTGCCCTGGAGGTGGAGGGAGTGGGCTTGGCCTTGGCTGTGGGAGGGGTAACTGTTGCCTTGCTGGGGGTTGTCATCTTAGGCGGGCAGAGCATGGTGACAAGCAGTGGAGGCCTGGGTGGTGGATGGCAGGGCTCTGGGAAGGGTAGCAGGGTGCATGGGGGGGGCAGGGACTGGGCCAGTGTGAGGAACAGGGAAAACTCAGTCAGAATTATTTTCTTAAAGGCACAAGGTAGGTCGTGGAAAGGATTTTTGGGAGCAGAGGGACAGGGTGTGGTTGAGAGGTGTGTATGTGGAGGTGCCTTTGGTAAAGGTACGTGGGTGGGTGCCATCTGTATGCTGGGTGAGTGTTGGGTGGGTGAGTGTAGGTGTTTAGGTGTACTGGGAGGAGGGGTGGAGGAGATGCAGGGAGATGGCAGGGGGATGGGTGAGTGAATGTTGGGGTGGTGTCTGCAGGTAGGTTGGATGTGCTGCTTGTGGGGGTGTTCATTATCATGGTGTGTGCACATGTTGTGTATGGGGTACATGTATGGGGGTCTAATATTCTGGTGACCGTTCAAGTGAGGGCACATGTGGCAGGATCTGGGACTGATGAGGTGATGACTGCAGGTGTGAGTGGTGTTGTGACTGTCAGGGTGGAGGAGTCATTGAAGGGAGTGGATGTTGGCATGTCTTCACCTGATTGTTGTGTGTGTGCATGGCGGTGGTGGTATTTGTGGTGCTTGTGTCTGTCCTTGCATACTGTGTCTGTTGATGTGGATGCATGTGGGTCAGTAAGTGTGCCTTGGATGGGTGAGGGGAGAGGGATGTGGGTTTTGGAACAGGTAGCTGGAGGGGGGATGGAAGAAGAAGGGACACTGACTGCCATCAAGGATCTTCAGGCCAGAGAGGGCACTGTGGATGCCTTCCAGGAATGCATTGATCTGCTGCATCTGGGATGACATTCACTGGATGTCATTCATGATGGTTGTTTGCCCACAGAGATGGACCTCAGGAGGTCAATAACCTCCTCATTGAGGGCAGCAGGCTGATTGGGGCAGTCACTGAGGTGCCTGCGGCAAAGGAGGTGCCCACTCTCCTGGGTGAGCGGGCACAAATAACTGGATGGGGAGCTACAGGGAGGGTGGTGCTGGTAAGAGGGATGGTGGGCAAAGACGGTGCTGGGATGGTCCCAGATGGCTCCGCCATCATCAAGGAGCGTCCATCAGAGGGGGAATCTGAAGATGGTGTTGACGATCATGTCTCCCCCAGGGCACTCCCCTCATCCTCTGTCCCACTGGCCCCCTTGGCTCTGATGGTATCAGCCTCCTCTATCCCATGGACTGCAACATCCCCACTCGTCAGAGCCCCTTCTCCTTCGCCAGATGATGCTGATGCAGACAAAGACAGAGGAGTAGAGGGAGGGTGGCTTGAAGAGAGAAAGACAGGGTGCCGTCGGTCAATGGCAGCACAACAGTCACACCAAGTAACTACAGCCATGAAACAGCTTCACAATAGTGCTCACCCAGAGCCACAGTGGCAACCAACATCGAGTTTGTACTCACACCCCTCGTGGCTGCTGTGCTGCCCTCAAGCACCCATCCACCTCAGGATAGGCCACCGCCAAAATACGGGCCATCAGGGGGGTCAGGGTCGGACGGGCATCCCTCCCACGTTTAGGGGACATCCCAGCTGAGCCTAGGTGGTCTTTGGGGCCCAGCGTCTCATGTCCTCCCACCTCTTTCTGCAGTGGGTGCTCCGCTGGGCATGGTCCTCCAGGGTACACACTTGTTTGCCGATGGCACGCCATATCCCCTTCTTCTGAAGGGTGCTTACCTGCATGGGTTACACAGACAGAAGGACACATTAATGTAGAGTGGCATCACAGGGACAGCAGTGGACAGCACACATCTTATGCCCACACCCACAAGTCATCAATCCACACAGGCTCACACTCTTCACCCGTGATCATTCTCCAGTCACACTGACTTGTCCCAATGCCCCATTCCCATTCACACCACTCAAAGACAGCACAGTCACATTGGCCTCACCTGCTGCTCTGGTGTCCCATACAACTGTCCAAACAAGTGGTAGGACTTCCTCCACGAGCTTCTCCAATTCCTCCTGGGTGAAGGCTGGGGTCCTATTTCGTGCAGGGCGTGGCATCTTAGCAACCAGAGTCAGAACACAGCAGCATATGCAGTGGAGGTCTTCTGTGCATGATTGTCAGGAGTCAAGTGAGCATAGGCACATGAAATGGTGGTCACGGCCACCACAGACATCACTGTCAATGCCGGCGGTGATCGCCATTGGCTCCTGTCTCCCCTAGACAACCATGTTAGCTAATGAGGAGTTTTACATCTAAGTTGAGACCGCCTACCGCCATGACGTGTTACGCCGGCGGGATGAGCACCCTTCAATCTGTCCAGTGCATGTAGGACAGACGGCCACCATTTTACATATGTGATGTGTATTCAGGGTGCATTTAAGGGTGCACAGCTGATAGGAGTCCACACAGTAAATGCTACATATCATGATTTCTACTCCATCCCATTTACAGGTATGCAGAAAGGTTGAGGATGAGAAATGCTCTGGTGTACAGGCCCCTAGTTGACCTTGCCACCTTGGAAGAGCAACACGTCATACAGACCTATCTTCTGAATGGTCAGACCATCATGGATCTGGTGACCCACTTGGAGCCAGAACTTTTGCCTGCCATTCGACATCCCAATGCTATGCCTCCCACATTACAGGTCTTGTCAGTCCTCCACTTCCTTGCCTCAGGGTCATTTCAGATGACAGTGGGTTTGGCAGCAGTTAATGTCACAGCCAATGTTCAGCAATGTCCTGATGGACGTCCTATGTGCAATGCTACAACATAGCTACATCAGGTTCCCACATCGTGCTGATTTGCCCACTGTGAAGGCTGCCTTCTATGATGTGGCACACATCCCTCATGTGATATGGGCCATAGATGGCTCCCACATTGCCCTGGTGCCACCAAGGAGGAGTGAGCAAGTGTATAGGAACCATACAAACTTATTTTCAACCAATGTGCAAGTGGTGTGTCTGGCTGACCAATATGTCACACAAGTGACAGCCAGGTTCCCTGGATCTGGGCATGACTCCTACATTCTGTGGAACAGCAATGTCCCACACATGATGGCACCACTACAGAGGGACCGGGCCTGCCTAATTGGTATGTATCCTTTCATATGTGACAACACTCTACACCATCCTGGTTCTGACATGGCTCTTACCTCTGTGCACACAGGTGACTCTGGCTATCCTGACTTTCCCTGGCTACTGACAACTGTGAGGCATCCGACTACAGCTGCAGAAGACAGGTACAATGATGCCCACAGTAATACAAGATGTGTGATTGAGCAAACCATTGGCCTGCTGAAGGCCAGATTCCAATGTCTGCACATCTCTGAAGGTGAACTACTCTACACACCACAGAATGTATGCCAGATCATTGTTGCTTGCTGCATGCAACACAATCTGGCCCTGAGACGTCACCTTCCATTGCTGGATGCAGAGAAGGCAGCAGCTGTACCAGTGGCTGATAAAGGGGACATGGAGAGTCATGATGAGGAAGATGATGAGGATGCACTGAGTCTGCTGAGTAGAGCTGATATGACAATACTTCCACTGAGATACAGGTATGTGTCATATGTATAGTATATGTCCAGTTCCACTGTGTGCCTTGTGCCATGTTACCATCTGCTGTCTGTGCAAACTGGAGATATTGGAGATCTGACTCTGGGTGGTTTGGGGGAGCTACATGTGGCTATGAGTTTGGTGGTTCATGTGCACAAGTCAGTGCTATTCTCATCTGCTGTTGTGTTGCTACACTTGTGACATTTACGTGTAGGACCATTGTTCCCTAAACTGCCAGATCCAGTGCAATCTGTGAGCTACACTAGAAGGTTTCATCTGTGTTCCATCCTGTACTGAGATTGGACATTGTGAGACGGTGCAACATTACTGTTTGTGGCAGTGTGAACTGCCTAACATGTGGCTCTGTTTTCTGTGAGGGTGGAACCATGTGAGAGGTATGTCTTGAGAATGTAGGCTTGTAATGGCCATATGTTTGTGGCTTGACTTGCCGTCTCTACCTGTACTTACAGTGCATGTGTGTTGATTTCACATATGTGACGCCTAAAGTGATTGATATCCCTGTCTTGCTCTACTTTCAGGATATTTTTGTGGTGCACTCTGGTCCCTGCCTCACCTGTTGCCTCCCTTTACCCACCTCTCCAGCCACTGCCTGCTCCACTGTGATCCTTGCTACATATCGCTCTACCTCTGTCACTCACACATATATTGCCAAGACAATGGTTTAACTGTTGCACACGTAATTGCTGTAACTTTCGTGCTCATGACAATAAAAATGTAGGTAGTAATTGTGGTCAATGGTGTTTATTTGGGGTGTACAAGTGCAAGGGGTGATGAGTGGAGCCATGGTGGTGGGCTCAACCGAGCACTTGGGCCAGCTGTGGGTAGTTGAGGTCCAGTATGGCGGCCATGGGAGTGAGGAGACATGACAGTTGACAGTCAACAGGGTGTCTCAGTGACACACAAGTGAAAATCTTCAGGAAAGGGTCACTTCCTGGCGGTGGTCTTGCTCTTGATATCAGTTCCGGGCAGGATGTCATTTGGACATCCTCACTTGCATGGGGGCTCGTCAGCCACAGGGGTATGGGTGTTGATGTCCTGTGGTTCCTGTGGCAGGGCTTCCATTCTACTAGCTGCCGTTGACGTGGAGAGCTCAGAAGTGATGTGGCTAATGGAAGGGGCCTGCTGGTGGGAGATGGACTCACGCAGGATGGTGGTGAGTTCTTTCAGCAGCCCTGCCATGGTGGTATTGTGGGTCTGCCACTGCTGCATAGCTACAGAGTGGACTGTCCAGTCGCCCTATATGGCCCAGGCAACTCATCCCCATCCAGACATCCACTAGGGTCTTCACCATGGGGACGGCTGTCTGAGCCTGGCATCCTCTGCTGCTTGGCAGTGGCAGGGTTACCTGTTGATGGTTCTTCACATTGTGATCATTATCCGTGCATCAGGGAGGGTGTGTGGATATGGTGGGAGAGGGGTGCTGTGGCATGTAGGGGAGGGATATGGGGTAATTGAGGGGTTGCAGTAGTGTTTGATGGGGTGGATAGGCGATTGGTGGGTTGGCATGCTGGTTAGGAGTGGTTGTTGCCTGGGGGGTATTGTTGCCTTATCAGTGTTGAGTCCTCCGTCAATTCCAGTAAGTCCCTACGGATGCATGATGTCCAAGACCTTCTCCTCTCAGGATGTTAAGTCAAGGGGTGAAGGTGGGGGGCGTGGCTAAAATGGCGACTGGAGTGGCAGCATAATCTGTAGCTTCGCTCCCAGCCGAAACAATAATCCTGGTAACAGCACTTCCCAGCTTTCCTGAGGCAGGCGCCAGTCTCCCCGCTGCCCGGACCTCCCCGGAGGAGCTCGTGGGTCTTTGCCCCGTCTACGAAGGCGCCTTATAGAAGCAACGGCAGTTCACATGGAGGACGGATGCGGCGTGCGGCCGAGGTGCGTGCCGCCTGTGGGGCTGAAGCCCAGTGCTGCCGCTGAGGAGCTACTAAGACGGTGAGTCCCGGTCCCGCTAGGCTGCAGACAAGGGGGCCCGGAAAGCAGGCCTAGGCGTGGCTGTGAACATCAGCACCAGGAAACAGAATCAGGCATGACCCTGCTCGGCGGCGCTGATCGAGCCGTGGTACACGCAACGCTGTCTGATCATCGTTCTGGATCGGATAACTTACCTATAAGCAGGGGCCGGTGACACGATCAAAGGGGACAGCTGAAACAGATCGAGAGACCCCCCGAGCCCCAACTGGAAGATTCTCACCTTGCCACCTCCCAGGTTGCCCCCGAAGTCGTTCGTGTGAGAGGGGCCAAGTACCCCCTCTTTCCCCAACTCTCTCCTTTTTGTTATCCACACCCCGGTGACTGGAGGACCCAGGGAGGGGTGAGGCGAAGGAGTGGGGGGCCCCTCCCATGGACTTGGAAAATAGGGCTTGCAGCCTAGCTGCGCACAGCCCGTGCAACAAAGGACTGACGCCGCATTAGAGTAACAGACAAGGCGTTGCTGCTGTGTGCTGCCAAGTGGGAAGCAGGGAAAAACCGGGACTTGGGCCCTACCCCAACAGAGTCTGGGCACGGCCACAGATAAATGGGAGTGAGAGCAGCCCACTGGAAGAGCTTCGTCGGTGGCGCAGACCGAACCACAGTAAGCGCTACGATTTCTGCTCCACAATCAGGATAAAATTGCCTCTCACTTTGTAAGGAATAAAGATACGGCCTGACACGTAATAAAAGCCTGCCTTTATTCCCCAGTGATGCAAAGCTAATAACAAACCAGCACAGAGCTACACGCCATCCCCGCCAAGCCCCGGCTGCACTACTCCCCCTGGGTTTGTTTAGGCTCCCACCAATAGGCTAAGCGACCTGGAAACAAGACGCACAAAAAACGAATGTGCACCACCAATAAAATAAGTTGGATAAATTAATCAGAGCACCAGAGACTTTCTACCTTGCTCTATCCCCGCCGTGTTTTCTCGCTTGGGAAGCAACTGGTTGAGCGCTCAATACCCACAGACTCTTTCTGTTGGTGGAGGTGACAAATGGGCAAGCCGAAGACTCCACGTGCACCCATGGGGACCATGGATTCAACAGCTACCCCTCCAGGAGATCAAGATGTGACATTTCAAGCGCTACAGAAAATGGAACTTAAAGGTACTACAGGCCATCATGGACACCAGGACTACTCTAGAAGCGAAAATAGGAACAGTTGCGGCAGACGTTAGCAGACTCCGGGCAGACCAACATGCTCTGACAGATCGGGTGGTCGAGCTGGAAAAAGACATGGCAGTGCTACCCCCGGCTGTGAAAGAACTACAAGTACAGTTGAGACAGCTGGCAACGGAGGTAGATGACCTATAGCGCAGAGTGGAAGAAGCAGAAGGAAGGTCGAGGTGCAATAATTTCTGTAACGCTTTGAAGTCCCCAGTAAAGAGCTTTTCGTGGAGCGATGGCTTATGGAAACTGTATTAACCCGTACTGTGCCTAGGACTGCTATGAGCTATGGGGGACCTGCTATGGGCCCCCGTGGGGAGCGCTAGCGCTCCCTCCGATGGCCAGGCACACCCCTCCCCTGGGCAGGGATGGAAGGGGAATCACTTCCTCTTCTACCCCGGCCCCCGTGACCCCCTGGTGGCATCTGATGACATCAGCGCGCACCTCATCAGAGGCCTTCCCTCCGGCGCTGGAAGCTCAGCTTCCAGCGCCGATCTGAGGAGAAATGCAAAGCATTTCTCCTCTGATCACGTGGAGAGGGCAGAGAAGCCTGAAAGGAGAGGAAAGGCCTGTCCTCTCCTTTTAGGCTTCTCTGAGCATTTCTGCTGCCCGATCGCAATGCGATCGGGCAGCAGAAATGCCACTAGACACCAGGGATTTTTTTAGTTTTTTGTTATTTCAAATAAGGGGAGCGGCCCCTTGGGCGAGGGCCGCTCCTCGGGGGGGGGGGAATTTATTTCTTGGCATTTCTGCCCCCCCTGGGGGCAGATCGGCCTAAAATTATTAGGCCGATCTGCCCTCAGGGGGGCAGAAATCCACTAGCCACCAGGGAAAATGTTATTTTTAGTTTTTTATGTTTTTTTATGTTTGGGGAGCGATCCCTTGGGCAAGGGTCGCTCCAGGGGGTACAAATTATTATTAGGCCATTTCTGCCTCTTCTGGGATCAGATCGGCCTTGCGATCTGCCCCCAGGGGGGGGGCAGAAACGACTAGACACCTGGGAATATATATTTTTGTGGACTATTTTAAGTAAGGGGAGCAGCCCCTTGGGCAAGGGCTGCTCCTCGGGGGGGCAAATTATTTCTAGGCCATTTCTGCCCCCCGGGCGCAGAAATCCACTAGACACCAGGGCTAATTTTTTTTATTGTTTTTTTCTTTTTTTATGTTTGGGGAGCGACCCCTTGGGCAAGGGTCGCTCGGGGTGCAAGTCATTATTAGGCCATTTCTGCTCCGGGGGGGGGGGCAGAAAACCACTAGACACCAGGAAATATTTTTTTGTGTGGGCTATTTCAAGTAAGAGGAGTGGCCCGTTGGGCAAGGGCCACTCCTCAGGGGGGCAAATTATTTCTAGGCCATTACTGCAAACCCCAGGGGCAGATTGGCCTAATATTATTAGGCCGATCATCCCCCGGGGTGGGGGGGCAGAAAACCACTAGACACCAGGGATACATTTTTTTTTGTTTACTTTTATTTTTATTTTTTTATGTTTGGGGAGCGACCCCTTGGGCAACGGTCACTCCGGGGGCGGGGGCAAATCATTATTAGGCCATTTCTGCACCCCCTGGGGGCAGAGACCACCAGACACCAGGGAATATTTTTTTTGTGTGGGCTATTTCAAGTAAGGGGAGTGGCCCTTTGGGCAAGGGCCACTTCTCGGTGGCAAATTATTTCTAGGCCATTTCTGCCCCCCGCTTGGGGCAGATTGGCCTAATATTATTAGGCCGATCTGCCCCCGGGGGGGGGGCAGAAAACCACTAGACACCAGGGATAATTTTTTTTTTTTGTTTAATTTTTTTTTTTTTATGTTTGGGGAGCGACCCCTTAGGCAAGGGTCGCTCCTTGGGGGGGCAAATGATTATGGGGCAGAAACCAGAAGACACCAGGGATTTTTTTTTTTTTACTAACGCATAAGGGGAGTGGCCCCTTTGGCAAGGGCCACTCCCCGGGGGGGCAAAATATTTTTAGGCCTTTTCTGCCCCCCCAGAGGCAGATCGGCCTAATATAATTAGGCAGATCTGCCCCGGGGGGGCAGAAACCTCTAGACACCAGGGATATATATATTTTTTATTTAATTTATGTTTTTATGTATGGGGAGCGACCCCTCAGATAAGGGTCGCTCCCCTGGGGGGCAAATTGTATTTAGGCCATTTCTGCCTCCTTTGGGGGCAGTTCATCCTATTTTTGTTAGGCCAATCTTCCCCCGAAGGGGGCAGAAACCTCTAGACACCTTGGATTGCTGTGTGTGTATGTGTGTGTTTTGTTTGGAGGGGGCAGCCCCTTGGGCAAAGGTCTCTCCCCATGGCAGCACATTACTGTTGGCCATAACTGCCCCCCTGGGGGGCAGACTGGCCTATTTTGGAAGGAACATCTGCCCCAAGGGGGGCAGAAAGCCCACCAGAGACCAGGGAAGGTTTTTTTTCAAAATAAGAGGTTGGGGATATGGCCATACCCCAACTCCAAATAGATGGGGCCAAAGTTGTTCTGCCCATAAGTGGGCAGATTGGGCAATTACCCCCGACCCACACCCTGGGGGGACAGAAAGTCTACTAGATGCCAGGGAATAAAAAAAAATAAAAAAATAGTGGGGTGGTGGCTACCAACCAGTATGGGCCTGGTTATGCCCCCACCTGAACTGAAGGGGCTAACAGTCTTTCAGCTCTCCCCCGCACACTAAAACATCTTATCCCATGGCAAGCAAGAGGACATTTGATTATTTTTGTTTTTTGTTTTACATTTGGGACAGGGAGCTTGGTAAAAATCGTCCCACTTGGAATGGTGAGGGCTGCACTTTTTTTTACTTTGGGACGCTGCCATGTAGAAAAATCCACAAGACCTAGAAACATCTGAAAATTAAACATCTAGTTGATTCCAGGGTGGTTTGCCCGCACCATTTCCTTACCCACAATGTCCTGCAAACCTGCAACTTTGTTGGAAAGCACACATTTTTACCACATTTTTGTGATGGAACCTTCCAGAATCTGCAGTAATCCACAAAATACCTACCACCTAGCATTGTCTCATCCATACCGATAAAATTTCTGCTGCACTTGTCAGCCTAAAAATGTATTTTTCAAACTGCCCTTTTGGACCCACTTTGGTTCCCCCTCAATTTCGACGTATTTGTGGCTCTTCCCTGTCACAAACACTTGGCCCACCTACACAAGTGAGGTATCATTTTTACCGGGAGACTGAGAGGAATGTTGGGTGGTAGGAAATTTGTCCCGGTGCAGTGATCCCACACAGAAATGTGGGAAAAATTAGATTTTTTAAATAAATTTGTGGTTTGCTGAGGATTCTGGGTAAGAAAATATTGGGGGATCCACGCAAGTCACACCTCCATTGACTCGCTCGGGTGTCTAGTTTTCAGAAATGTCTGGGTTTGGTAGGTTTCCCTAGGTGGCGGCTGGGCTAGAGGCCAAAATCCACAGGTAGACACTTTGCAAAAAACACCTCTGTTTTCTTTAAAAATAAGTGATGTGTCCACTTTGTGTTTTGGGGCATTTCCTGTCTCGGGCACTAGGCCTACCCACACAAGTGAGGTACTATTTTTACCGGGAGACGTGGGGGAACGCTGGATGGAAGGAAATTTGTGGCTCCTCTCAGATTCCAGAACCTTCTTTCACCGAAATGTGAGGAAAAAGTGTTTTTCTAGCCACATTTTGAGGTTTGCAAAGTATTCTGGGTAACAGAAATTGGTGAGAGCTCGACAAGTCACCCCATTGTGGATTCCCCTAGGTCTCTAGTTTTAAAAAATACACAGATTTGGTAGGGTTCCCTAGGTGGCGGCTGAGCTAGAGGCCATAATCCACAGGTAGGCACTTTGCAAAAACACCTCTGTTTTCTTTGAGAAAATGTGATATGTCCACTTTGTATTTTGGGGCATTTCCTGTCTCGGGCACTAGGCCTACCCACACAAGTGAGGTACTATTTTTACCGGGAGACGTGGGGGAACCCTGGGTGGAAGGAAATTTGTGGCTCCTCTCAGATTCCAGAACCTTCTGTCACCGAAATGTGAGGAAAAAGTGTTTTTTTAGCCACATTTTGAGGTTTGCAAAGTATTCTGGGTAACAGAACCTGGTGAGAGCTCGACAAGTCACCCCATCGTGGATTCCCCTAGGTCTCTAGTTTTCAAAAATACACAGATTTGGTAGGGTTCCCTAGGTGGCGGCTGAGCTAGAGGCCATAATCCACAGGTAGGCACTTTGCAAAAAACACCTCTGTTTTCTTTGAGAAAATGTGATATGTCCACTTTGTGTTTTGGGGCATTTCATGTCTCGGGCACTAGGCCTACCCACACAAGTGAGATACCATTTATATCGGGAGACTTGGGGGAATGCTGGGTGGAAGGAAATTTGTGGCTCCTCTCAGATTCCAGAACTTTCTGTCACCGAAATGTGAGGAAAAAGTGTTTTTTTAGCCACATTTTGAGGTTTGCAAAGGATTCTGGGTAACAGAACCTGGTGAGAGCCCGACAAGTGACCCCGTCTTGGATTCCCCTAGGTCTCCAGTTTTCAGAAATGCACAGGTTTTATAGGTTTCCCTAGGTGGCGGCTGAGCTAGAGGCCAAAATCCACAGGTAGGAACTTTGCAAAAAACACCTGTTTTCTTTGAGAAAATGTGATGTGTCCACTTTGTGTTTTGGGGCATTTCCTGTCACGCGCACTAGGCTTACCCACACAAGGGAGGTTCAATTTTTATCGGGAGACTTGGAGGAACATAGAAAAGCAAAACAAGTGTTATTGCCCCTTGTCTTTCTCTACATTTTTTCCCTCCAAATATAAGACAGTGTGTACAAAAGACGTCTATTTGCGAAATGCCCTGTAATTCACATGCTAGTATGGGCACCCCAGAATTCAGAGATGTTCAAATAACCACTGCTCCTCAACACCTTATCTTGTGCCCATTTTGGAAAGACAAAGGTTTTCTTGATACCTATTTTTGACTCTTTATATTTCAGCAAATGAGTTGCTGTATACCTGGAATAGAATGAAAACCCACTGCAAGGTGCATATATGGCCCTGCAACCAGAAGAGTCCAGCAGATGTAACGGTATATTGCTTTAAAAAATCTGACATCGCAGGAAAAAGTTACAGAGTAAAACGTAGAGAAAAGTGGCTATTTTTTTCAATTTCAATATTTTTTTATTTCAGTTGTTATTTTCTGTAGGAAACCCTTTTAGGATCTACACAAATTACCCATTGCTGAATTCAGAGTTTTGTGTACTTTTCAGAAATGTTTAGGTTTCTGGGATCCAGCATTGGTTTCACACCCATTTCTGTCACTGACTGGAAGGAGGCTGAAAGCACACAAAATCGTAAAAATGGGGTATGTCCCAGTAAAATGCCAAAATTGTGCTGAAAAATTGGGTTTTCTGATTCGAGTCTGCCTGTTCCTGAAAGCTGAGAAGCTGGTGATTTTAGCACTGCAAATCTTTTGTTGATGCCAATTTCAGGGGAAAAAACACAAGCCTTCTTCTGCAGCCCTCTTTTCCAATAAAAAAAAAAAAAACAATCACTGTATTTTGGCTAATTTCTTGGTCTCCTTCAGGGGAACCCACAAAGTCTGGGTACCTCTAGAATCCCTAGGATGTTGGAAAAAAAGGATGCAAATTTGGCATGTGTAGCTTATGTGGACAAAAAGTTATGAGGGTCTAAGCGAGAACTATTCCAAGTAGGCAAAAAAAGGCCTGGCACAGGAGGGGGAAAAAGCCTGACAGCGAAGGCGTTAAAGGATAAGATCCGAAGTTCTTCTGAATAGAACGCACCCATAGAATACCTGGCAGGCTCCCACCATCTGGAGCACAACCTCGCCCCTTGATAGCACGGGTACTTAATTACCGAGATAGAGACCTCATATTGCAGTTATTTCGCAAAACAGGACCGTTGCGCTTCGAAAACGTAACGATCACAGCCTATCAAGACTTCACCGTTGAGGTACAAAGGAAACGCAGCTCTTTCTATCAAGTAAAGGAGCGACTCCGAGAGCATAATATCAAATATGCGCTGTTGTTTCCGGCCAAGCTTCGTGGTGCATTTTTTCACCTCACCGGAAGACGACTGGACCTGGCTACACGCCAAGGGCCTGGCCGGATTTGCAGGTGCTGAAAACGCAGAGGAAAGCTGGTCCCCCCCCAAAGGCAAAATGCAGGCAACGAAAAAGACAAGGAACTAAACCCACACCAGAACAATTGGTTGAAGAGCGCTCTTGGCTGCTACAGGCCACGTCGCGATTGTAACTGAATCCTCGACAACTACGTCCAGCCAGACAGATGCTGAACCAGACCAAGACACTCGCTCTGACTCCATGGATTCCCCTCAGGGCCCATCCCTCACTCTGCGCTTAGCCGATGATATTTGATATATACCTACTGCCTTGACACTCACGTAAATCATGCCGTGATGGCCCGCAGACCCTAGGAATTGATCAAGCATAAATCCAATCACCAGGCTGAATGATGTAGAGGGCCCGTAACGTGGTCCTCCTTTGTGGCGCCTGCGGCCGAGGTCTCGGGCAGCGGGTCGAGGGCTACCGCTTGGAGGGCTGGGAGCTCGGACAACCAGTCCTCATTAACATTATACACGCCCCGCTCCATATGGAGCAGTTTCACCAGTTGTTTGTCAGCTGAATTTTCCCCGCTAAGACACAGTTAATGCTAATGTTTAACACTGTAGTTTGTTTCTTTATTATTCAATGGGTTTTCCCCTTGACGTTTACATTGGTTTATATCATCAGCATTACACGCCACATTTACCCTACAAGACGATGTGCGGTTGACAGAGCCAGGGGTGCAAACACATCTGTGTTGGGTAGCAATGTGTGTTTCCTGGATACGGAAGGGATGGGGGTCCTGACAGATCCCCGACTAGATAACCTCTACATCCTCACATGACTGCTCAAGGACAAAAATACATCCCACGCTATAATGTGCTTACATGGAACATAAGGGGGATGGCGACAACGCGCAAGGGTCAGCGGGTACATGCTTATCTCAAGAGACACCGGGTACACCTAGCTATGCTACGAGAGACACACCTTTCAGATGCCACACTAGAAAAAACATTAGTAAAATGGAAGGGGCAGATATGGGACCACATCCTTGTCATTTGCCCGGGGAGTGGCGATCTGGATTGCTGCAGGAGTACCATATGTGATCGCTCGCACACAGATTGATCCTAACGGCAGATATGTGATACTGGAGGGCGTCCTAGACGGTTCACTGCTATCGTTGGTAGCGTTGTATGCCCCCAACACCAATCAACACGACTTCTTACACACACTATCAACTGGGACTTTTTGCGACCCGGCAGTAGACAGTATATGGGGCGGGGACTTTAATTGCGTCTTAGATATCTACATGGATCGCTCCTTCCCTCCACTCACTACTGCCCCATCCAATCGCACCTTGCGCAATCTAGAAACTTGGGTGTCGAGAAACGGCTTATGGGATGTTTGGAGATCAGGGCACCCAACACACCGCGAATACTCCTTTTACTCCCCAGTGCATCGCCTACACACTAGGATAGATATGCTCTTCACATCAGCGGCAGTGATTCACAAGATACACACATCAGACTATCTGGCCCACACCACATCAGACCACAGCCCGTTACATTCAACACTAGATTGGGGTCACTCGCATACACAAATTCCCACATGGCACCTGCAAACAGAGGCACTCTCAGACCCCCCCTTCCATTCAGAACTTACCCAGTGCTTGACCACTTATTTTTCCTTGAATAATAACACAACCACATTACGTGCAACCGAATGGGATGCCCACAAGGTGGTGGTGCGAGGTCACTGCTTAGCAGCTTCAGTAGAGGTAAGGTGGACGTTGATCAAAGAGCTGAAAGGATTAGAGACTAAGGTGGTCATTACAACCCTGGCGGTCGGTCTTAAAGCGGCGGTAAGACCGCCAACAGGCCGGCGATAAAAAATTAGCAATTACGACCCACTGTTCAATCCTGGGGAGTGCAAAGCCACAGTCTCACAAGTCTCTACAGTGGGTGGGTTGCCCACTGTTCAATCCTGGGGAGTGCAAAGCCACAGTCTCACAAGTCTCTACAGTGGGTGGGTTGCCCACTGTTCAATCCTGGGGAGTGCAAAGCCATAGTCTCTCAAGTCCCTACAGTGGATGGTTTGCCCACTGTTCAATCCTGGGGAGTGCAAAGCCACAGTCTCACAAGTCTGTACAGTGGGTGGGTTGCCCACTGTTCAATCCTGGGGAGTGGAAAGCCACAGTCTCTCAAGTGGATGACAGTCTCCAATGGTTCTGGAGGGGGCCTTGTGCCCAGAGTGCTTCATCCTGCTAAGGACAGAGGTAGTGGATGACAGTCTCCACTGGTTCTGGAGGGGGCTTTGTGCCCAGAGTGCTTCATCCTGCTAAGGACAGAGGTAGTGGATGACAGTCTCCAATGGTTCTGGAGGGGGCATGGTGCCCAGAGTGCTTCATCCTGCCAAGGACTGAGGTAGTGGATGTGATACTCCACTGGTTCTGGAGGGGGCTTTGTGCCCAGAGTGCTTCATCCTGCTAAGGACAGAGGTAGTGGATGACAGTCTCCACTGGTTCTGGAGGGGGCTTTGTGCCCAGAGTGCTTCATCCCGCTAAGGACAGAGGTAGTGGATGACAGTCTCCACTGGTTCTGGAGGGGGCATGGTGCCCAGAGTGCTTCATCCTGCCAAGGACTGAGGTAGTGGATGTGGTACTCCACTGGTTCTGGAGGGGGCTTTGTGCCCAGAGTGCTTCATCGTGCTAAGGACAGAGGTAGTGGATGACAGTCTCCACTGGTTCTGGAGGGGGCTTTGTGCCCAGAGTGCTTCATCCTGCTAAGGACAGAGGTAGTGGATGACAGTCTCCAGAGTGCTTCATCCTGCTAAGGACAGAGGTAGTGGATGACAGTCTCCACTGGTTCTGGAGGGGGCTTTGTGCCCAGAGTGCTTCGTCCTGCTAAGGACAGAGGTAGTGGATGACAGTCTCCACTGGTTCTGGAGGGGCCATGGTGCCCAGAGTGCTTCATCCTGCCAAGGACTGAGGTAGTGGATGTGATAATCCACTGGTTCTGGAGGGGGCTTTGTGCCCAGAGTGCTTCATCCTGCTAAGGACAGAGGTAGTTGATGACACTCTCCACTGGTTCTGGAGGGGGCTTTGTGCCCAGAGTGCTTCATCCTGCTAAGGACAGAGGTAGTGGATGACAGTCTCCACTGGTTCTGGAGGGGGCTTTGTGCCCAGAGTGCTTCATCCTGCTAAGGACAGAGGTAGTGGATGACAGTCTCCACTGGTTCTGGAGGGGGCATGGTGCCCAGAGTGCTTCATCCTGCCAAGGACTGAGGTAGTGGATGTGATACTCCACTGGTTCTGGAGGGGGCTTTGTGCCCAGAGTGCTTCATCCTGCTAAGGACAGAGTTAGTGGATGACAGTCTCCACTGGTTCTGGAGGGGGCTTTGTGCCCAGAGTGCTTCATCCTGCTAAGGACAGAGGTAGTGGATGACAGTCTCCATTGGTTCTGGAGGGGGCATGGTGCCCAGAGTGCTTCATCCTGCCAAGGACTGAGGTAGTGGATGTGATACTCCACTGGTTCTGGAGGAGGCTATGTGCCCAGAGTGCTTCATCCTGCTAAGGACAGAGGTAGTGGATGACAGTCTCCACTGGTTCTGGAGGGGGCTTTGTGCCCAGAGTGCTTCATCCTGCTAAGGACTGAGGTAGTGGATGACAGTCTCCACTGGTTCTGGAGGGGGCATGGTGCCCAGAGTGCTTCATCCTGCCAAGGACGGAGGTAGTGGATGTGATACTCCACTGGTTCTGGAGGGGGCTTTGTGCCCAGAGTGCTTAATCCTGCTAAGGACAGCGGTAGTGGATGACAGTCTCCACTGGTTCTGGAGGGGGCATGGTGCCCAGAGTGCTTCATCCTGCCAAGTACTGAGGTAGTGGATGTGATACTCCACTGGTTCTGGAGGGGGCTTTGTGCCCAGAGTGCTTCATCCTGCTAAGGACAGAGGTAGTGGATGACAGTCTCCACTGGTTCTGGAGGGGGCTTTGTGGCCAGAGTGCTTCATCCTGCTAAGGACAGAGGTAGTGGATGACAGTCTCCACTGGTTCTGGAGGGGGCATGGTGCCCAGAGTGCTTCATCCTGCCAAGGACTGAGGTAGTGGATGTGATACTCCACTGGTTCTGGAGGGGGCTTTGTGCCCAGAGTGCTTCATCCTGCTAAGGCAAGAGGTAGTGGATGACAGTCTCCACTGGTTCTGGAGGGGGCTTTGTGCCCAGAGTGCTTCATCCTGCTAAGGACAGAGGTAGTGGATGACAGTCTCCACTGGTTCTGGATGGGGCTTTGTGCCCAGAGTGCTTCATCCTGCTAAGGACAGAGGTAGTGGATGACAGTCTCCACTGGTTCTGGAGGGGGCATGGTGCCCAGAGTGCTTCATCCTGCCAAGGACTGAGGTAGTGGATGACAGTCTCCACTGGTTCTGGAGGGAGCATGGTGCCCAGAGTGCATCATTCACCCCGTGACAGACTCAGTTGCGTCAGTGCCCTTGCCGCTCATGGGCCAGCGGTGCTTGAGACGGCAGTGCCCTGTTCAGCCATGCTTGAGACGGCAGTGCCCTGTTCAGCGGTGCTTGAGACAGCGGTACTCTGTTCAGCGGTGCTTGTGACGGCGGTGCCCTGTTCAGCGGTGCTTGAGACGGTGGTGCCCTGTTCAGCGGTGCTTGAGATGGCGGAGCCCTGTGCAGCGGTGCTTGAGGCGGCGGTCTCCATTGCAGGAACTCAGCTTCTGGCGGTCCTTCATGGCCCAGCGGGGCTTTTGCTGGCGGTGGCCTCCTGGACAGGTGGGCTTGTGCTGGCGGGCCTGTCCTGGGCAGCTGGGCTTGTGCTGGCGGTCCTGTCCTGGGCAGCTGGGCTGGTGCTGGAGGTGGCCTCCTGGGCAGCGGGGATGATGGCGGTCTTCTCGGCCGTGCTTCTCTTCCCAGACTTTCCTGGTTTCTTGCGGCCCTTCCCCACTTTGGAGGGTGTCACAGCTGAGTCCACACTCCCACAGGGACCCCTGGGAGCAGCTTTGGTGGCTGGAGTCTTCTCCCTCTCCCGCCGGGCACTGGCCAACTTCTGATGCTTCACAGGTGGGGGACTGTCTGTGCTGTCGATCCGTGCCACACTGGCTGCCCTGGAGGCCGGTGCACTCCAGATTCCAGTCACTAAAGGCACGACTGGTCCCGAAGATGTTGTGGCTGAGGTGGGAAAGAGGTCAAGGTTGCACAGGAAAAGTTTTTTTGACACACTGCGACGGGTAGCTGGAGGGGGTTTGGGAGTGGAGGAAAAGGTGGTGGTTGTAGGAGGTGTTTGCTGACTTTGGGTGAAGGTACATGCGCTGGAGGCTGTCATGAGGTGGATGGCTGTTGGGTGAGTGTGTGCCTGCGTTTGTGTATCTTGGGAGGGGGTGTCACAGACACACTGGGAGAGGACACAGGGGAGGTCTGAATGATAGTGGGGGTGGTGACTGCACGTGAACGGGGTGTGTTGGTGGGTGTGCTGGAGAGGGATGTAGTGGCTGTAGAGGCAGTGCATGCAGGTGTGAGTGTAGACGAGACTGGGAGGAAGGAGGGAGGAGGGAGACGAGGAGGAGGGGGACACAGTGGAGGCAGTGGATGTTGGTGTGTCTGCATGTGTGTGATGCTTGCGTGAGTGCCTGTGGGATGTGTGGTGCTTATGTTTGCCTGAGCTTCCCTTGTGTGTTGAGGTGTGTGCATGCTGGTCTGTATGTGTGCTTGGGATAGGCTGAGGTACAGGGGATTGGGTCGGGGTGGAGAAAGTTGGAGGGGGGAGGCTAGACACAGGGGCAATGGCTGCCATCAGTGCTGAGACCAGAGTCTGAAAAGCTCGCTGAAGGGCCGCCCGACCAGAATGACTGCCCTCCAGGAATGCATTTGTTTGTTGCAACTGCCTTTCTACACCCTAGATGGCATTCAAAATGGTAGACTGCCCAACAGTGAGGGACCTGAGGAGGTCAATGGCCTCCTCACTGAGGGCAGCAGGAGTGACTGGGGCAGGGCCTGAGGTGCCTGGGGCGAAGGTGATCCCACCCTCCCGGGTGAGCGGGCACGGGGCGAAGGCTGAGGGGCTGCTGGGAGGGCGGTGCTGGAAGGGGGGTGGTGGCTGTACCTGTAGATGGGGGGCACAGATGTTGCCGCCACCACAAGGGAGCTCCCATCAGAGGACGAGTCTGTGTCACTGGTCTCAGCTCCTGTCCCCGCGGTGGAGCTCCCCTCGCCCTCCGTCCCACTGGTGAAGTCCGAGTCCATAGTGTGGCCCTCCATGGCCATGTGGGATGCAGCCCCCTGGTGCTACGGTGCAACTGCTCCTCCACCTGATGATGCTAATGCACACAAGAACAGGGAGACCACAAAAAGGGGGGGAACGACAGAAGAAAGACATGTTGAGGACATGCATTACCGCTACATTTGGCGGACACGACAGACACAGAAGCCCCCTGCACTACGCCGCTCTCTTGGGCTCCACTGTTCAATTCCTGGGAAATGCCCTACAAGGCTATGGACGACATCTGCACACATAGATGACACAGGGGCATGACTAGGTGTATTTGGCACTCTACAGAGGTGGGGTGGGGTGCCACATGGCCTGCCTTACGGAGAGACCTTGCCTACGGAACTTGCCGTGGCCTAGGGAAACCCACAGCCCACCTCTCCCACCCAGACCACTCCACTGCGCGCAAAGTCAGAAGAATGAGAGTGTACTCATCCCCTTGTGTCTGCTGTGATGCCCTCAAGCACCCATCCAACTCCAGGTAGGCCACTGCCAGGATCCTGAACATCAGGGGGGTCATGCTGCGATGGGCACCCTCCCACGTTCGGAGGCCATCCCCAGCTGAGCCTCCGCCGTCTTCTTGCTCCAGCATCGAATGTCCTCCCGTCTTTTCCGGTAGTGGGTGCTCCATCTGTGGTAGACACCTAGGGTCCGGACGTCCTTGGCGATGGCATGCCAAATATGTTTTTTTTTGGTGGGCGCTGACCTACATGAAAAGTATAGGGGCAAGAGTAAGTTATTACCAACTGCACCGTCAAAGTGATTGGCCCCCATCCCTACCCTTGCCATATGGCACATGCATTCACCGTCGTTTCATGCACGCCGCAGTCTCCCTCCTTCCTTCTTACATCCAGCCCTCTCCACACAGGCATAGCCCATACAGCATGCTCACAGTGTACTTACCTGTTTGTCTGGAGGACCGTAGAGTAGTGTATACTGGGGGAGGACCCCATCCATGAGTTTCTCCAACTCCTCCGATGTGAAGGCAGGGGCCCTTTCCCCATACACTCGAGCCATTGTCTCTTCCAGACCGAGGTCACAGCAGCGCTTGCAGTGTAGGTCCTCTCCTGTCAAAGATCAGGTATCGAGTGATTGAACAGATAGAAAATGGCGGTCACGTCCGCGCCGGTGCGTACCGTCACCGCCGGCGTACATCGTCATTGGCTCCTGGGATCCGTAGGGTCCAATGCTAACCAATGCAGCATTGCTCCGCGGTCTTCAAACGCCTACTGCGACGGTGTGCAATGCCAGCGCAGTTGCCTCACATCCCATTGTCCCACTTTAGAGGACAGGCAGCCGCCATTTCAGGGGCCCACATGGATTAATTTTCAACTGCGTCATACATACCTAGGCCTAGACTCAACACACATACAGGCCACCTTTTGTGTATGAATGGTGTTCTGTGTAAACTGTGGGTACGTACCTCTGAGTTGTTTGACTCTGTGCTCGCTGTTGTCCTTCATAGGCACCGTCCGCTGGGACTTGTGAGGAGATGGTGGTATCCTCTGGTATACCGACCATTGGTGGACCTGTCGACAATGGAGGAGCGACATGTGATAATCACATACAGGCTTGACCGTGCCACAGTCCAGGAACTGTGTACCCAGTTGGAGCCAGACCTGATGTCAGCAATCCGCCATCCCACAGGAATCCCCCCTCAAGTGCAGGTGCTGTCAGTGCTCCATTTCCTTGCAAGTGGGTAATTTCAAACAACAGTGGCCATAGCATCAGGGATGTCCCAGCCTATGTTTACCAACGTGTTGTCCAGAGTGTTGTCTGCCCTTCTGAAACACATGCGGCGCTACATCGTTTTCCCTCAGGTGGAGGATTCGCCTACAGTGAAAGGTAATTTCTATGCCCTGGGACATATCCCTAACAGCATAGTTGCCATTGATGGGACCCATGTGGCTTTGGTCCCCCCCACAGGAGTGAACAGGTGTACAGAAACAGGAAGAGTTATCATTCAATGAATGTACAGATGGTATGTTTGGCCGACCAGTACATCTCCCATGTGAATGCCATGTTCCCTGGCTCAGTGCATGACGCCTACATCCTGCGGAATAGCAGCATCCCTTATGTGATGGGGCAACTCCAGAGGCACTGTCTGTGGCTATTAGGTGAGCACCTGGGAGCAAGACAGTGGGAATGGTTGTATGGGTCTGGGGATATCCCTACAGGTTAGTGCATGTCTAACAGTTGTACCTCGCCATTTGCAGGTGACTCTGGTTACCCCAACCTGTCATGGCTACTGACCCCAGTGAGGAATCCCAGGAGAAGGGCAGAGGAACGCTACAATGAGGCCCATGGGCGAACTAGGAGGGTGATCGAGCGGACCTTCGGCCTCCTGAAGGCCAGGTTCCGGTGCCTCCAAATGACAGGTGGATCCCTATTCTACTCACCAAAGAAGGTGTGCCAGATCATCTTGGCCTGCTGTACGCTTCACAACTTGGCTTTGCGATGACAGGTGCCTTTTCTGCAGGAGGATGGTCCAGATGGCAGTGTTGTGGCAGCTGTGGAGCCTGTGGACAGTGAAGACGAGGAAGCAGAGGAAGAAGACATGAACCTCAGGGACTCAGTGATCCAGCAATATTTCCATTGAGACACAGGTAAGAGTACAGACCTGCCTACTACATGTACTTTAACACTACTACCTCTCTACTGTCTGTCCTTTTCACCCAGTGAAGTTGTCACTTTCCCTTACGATTTCACAGATGTGGGTCCCACTGTGTGACATCTGCTTAGATTCCTCATGGACTAGAGCTGTGTGACATAGGTATGTTGACATTACAATTGTAAGAGCATTTTGTCACTGTAATTGATAATACACTATTTGAAAAATCACAGACAGACTACAGATTGTTTTGTGCTTTAAGTGTGTTTATTTAAGTGCTCAATATTGGAGGGGGTAGTAAAATGGTGAGGGGTGATGGCGGAGGAATGTCCATGGCAGAGTCCAGTCTATTAGTCTCCCAGGTGCATTGCCCATATGGGCATAGGAAGTGGAGCTGGGGCAGTTTAAGTATGGACAGAGTGACAAAGTGGGACATTAGGATGACAATCAGGGTGGTCTAATTTCTTGGCGGGGTCTTGGTATCGTGCTCTGTCTTTGTCCTGGATCTCAGGGACCGTTTGCGGGGTGGTTCTCCCTCTGCACGGGGTGGGGTGCTGGTGTGGTGGTCCTGTGGCGGGGTGTCCTGTCCACTAGCGCCGGCGGAGGTGGTGGGCAGTTCATCATCCATGCTAGTGTCAGGGGCCCCTTGTAGTGCCACAGTGTCCTTCCTGGTGTTCACGAGTTCCTTCAGCACCCCCTACGATAGTGCCCAGGGTGGAGCTGATGGTTCTGAGTTCCTCCCTGAAGCCCATATACTGTTCCTCCTGCAGACGCTGGGTCTCCTGAAACTTGGCCAGTACCGTTGCCATCGTCTCCTGGGAGTGGTGGTAGGCTCCCATGATGGAGGAGAGGGTCTCGTGGAGAGTGGGTTCCGTTGGCCTGTCCACTCCGTGTCGCACAGCAGCCCTCCCAGTTTTTCGAGGTATGGGCTCGCTGGGCGGGTGCTGTGCTGGTGTTTCCAGAGGGGGAAGGTCTGTAGTAGCCTGTGACTGTGTCAGGAGAACCGACTGTCCCGAGGTCCCCGATGGGCCGGGCTGGTCATCTAGATCCAGTTGGACAGAGGTGCTGTCATCACTGTGGGCCTCTTCTGTTGGTGGTGTGGACATGTGTGGACCCTCCTGTCCGGTGACGTTGGGTAGGGGTCCTGCAGGGGTATAAAAGGATGGTTATTACATCTGTGTGTGCCATGGTGTGCAATGGGTGGGTGACCGTGTACCCCAGTGCTTGCATTCCTGTGTGGGACCTTGTGTGATGATGGTTTAGGGGGTTGTATGGGTATGTGCAGTGGGCATGCTTTGGTGATGGGTGTCCATGCTTTGTTGTTGCATGCAGGGCTTGGCTTGGTGTTAGGATGTGTGGTTTGTGATGTAGGGACATTTGTGAGGAGTTAGAGTGATGGGGGTGAGGGTGGGGGTATGTGCTGGCATGCAGGTAGGGTGGGGGATGTAATAGTTAAGATTTGACTTACCAGAGTCCATTCCTCCACCTACTCCTGCAAGGCCCTCAGGATGCAGTATCGCCAAGACCTGCTCCTCCCATGTTGTTAGTTGTGGGGGAGGAAGTGGGGGTCCGCAGCCAGTCCGCTGAACCGCCAGGTGGTGTCTTGAGACCACGGAACGTACCTTCCCCCGTAGGTCGTTACACCTCTTCCTGATGTCCTCCCGATTTCTTGGGTGCTGTCCAACTCCGTTTACCCTGTCCACGATTCTTCGCCATAGCTCCATCTTCCTTGCAATTGAGGTGTGCTGCACCTGTGATCCGAATAGCTGTGGCTCTACCCGGACGATTTCCTCCACCATGACCCTGAGCTCCTCCTCCGAGAACCTGGGGTGTCCTTGCCGTGCCATGGGGTGGTGTAGGTGATGTGTGGGGTGGAGTGTGTGGTGATAAGTGTGCTGATATGTAGTGGTGTGTTGTGTGAGGTGCGTGGAGGTTCTGTGGGTGATGGTGTTGTGTGCCTGTGGATGCTGTTGTTCTTGCTATTGCTGTCTCTCTCTGGCCTTCTTTCAGAATTTTTGGTAGTAGGGGTTTGTGGGTGATGTGGGTGTGTGTTTTATATTGTATTGAGTGTGTGGGAGTGGTGTGTGTATGTGTATCAGGTGTGTGTATTTTGAATTGTCCAATGTGGCTGTGTTTTCTAAATGTGTGTGTATTTTGAGCACAGCGGTGTGTACCGCAAATGGAATACCACGGTTGAAAGACCGCCGCATGGATTCGTGGGTCTTGATAGTGTGGGCGTATTTCTGTTGGCGTGACGTTGGAGGTTTTGTTATCGCCAGTTTATCACTGACCTTTGGTGTGGCGGACTTGTGTGGGTGTCTGAATTTTGGCGGATTCCGAACTGTGGGTCATAATAGCTGTGGTGGAATTCCGCGGCGGTGTGTTGGCGGTCTTCTGCACGGCAGTAAGTGGCTTTTACCGCCAATGTTGTAATGAGGGCCTAAGTTACGCGAGGTGGAGGTGGCAGTCTCCAGAGATGAGATGTCAATGGAAGAGCTGAAACTATTGAGGGCTAGCCACAGGGAGGCAGACACTAGATTGTGTAAACACGATTGCAGACACTATACGAAACGTCAATACGCGGAGGGAGATAAATCAGGACGGCTGTTGGCATGGCTGGTTTGTCAACCATTGCAACCTTTACCCATAGGAGTGATCCAACTGCTTTCAGGGAATATAATTAATACCCAAGTGGAAATTAATGACGCCTCTTATGCATACTACCATTCTTTATACTCTCCCTCATCAGCACAGCAAATGGCCGAATTCTTGTTGACAATTCCCCAGAACCGGCTGCTGACTGAACAAGCAGACGCAATAGATGGCCCAATCAATATGGACGAAATCCGCCTGGCGCTGTCACAGATGGAGTGCAGTAAAACACCTGGCTCAGACGGGCTACCAGTAGAATACTTAAATTCCCAAGCAGCTCATATTTTGCAGCCATTACTTAAGGTGTTTAATGAAGCTTATGATCGGGTACAACTACGAGACTCAGGCCCTCAGTAACCATTGTGCGTCAGCCAATGCGGCCGCACTCCCGCGGTGGCCATTATGACATCCCCACTGGGCCGGCACCCGTTGCACTTTTCACTGTCTGCTGTGCAGACAGTGAAAAGCTATATGGGGCTGTGCCAGGGAGTCAAAGGCATGGGCAGTGCTAGAAAAGGCTGGCGGGAAGGGGACTCGTAATCCCCTGGGCAGCGCTGCATGCAGCGCTGCCCTGGAGGATAAAATCCGCCGGGACCAACGTGGCTGAAAACCACCAGTCCCGGCAGTGCGACCGTGGCGTTTCCGCAATGGTCGTAATATGCGAGGTTGCACCACCAGCCTGTTGGCCTCAACGTGCGAAGCTTTAATAGTGGTGCTCCCGATCCCGGGCCGTGACCCCCTAGATGTTCGATCATATCGCCCTCTTTCCTTGCTCAGTTCTGACTGCAAGCTTTTGGGGAAGATCTTAGCAAATAGACTTCTCCCCTTTTTGCCAAGTTTGATCCATGGGGATCAATCAGGAATTATACCCGGGAGAAGCACCTTCTTAAATATTAGAAGATGACTTCGTATAATGCACAATGGCAAGTGCGGTGAAGCGGTAGCACTGTCACTGGACATAGAAAAAGCGTTCGATACGTTGAGTTAGGATTGCCTCATGTGTACACTTAAAGCACTGGGATTCGGTTCCGGCTACATTAGATGGATTAAAACGCTATATGCTAAACCCACAGCCCATGTTAAAACAGGACAATTTATCTCTGACTCATTCCCAATAGGTAGAGGCACTAGGCAGGGTTGCCCACTGTCCCCGCTATTGTCCACAATAGCGATGGAACCACTAGCGGTCAAGCTTCGCAACCAGACACAATTATGGGGCATCCCAGAACTCAACACATACCATGTTATCTCTTTATATGTGGACGATACCCTTGATATATCTACAGGATTATGCCACCTCTATAGCTGGGGTAATGTCGATAATGGACACCTTCGCATCCATCTCTGGCCTATGGATAAATTGGACTAAGTCATGCATCTACCCTCTCTCCCCCAGAGCACCGGAACTATGCAGGGCACTACCGGATTATCAGTTACCATGGTCCCACTCCACCTTCAAGTATTGAGGTGTATGGGGTGTGCTTTGTGGCTAGAGTCTCTCTGGCTGGTCATGGTAATTGCACAGGATTGTTGTCAGGGGTGTTATATGGTGCCGTGAGCAGGTGTGTGTGGTGTAGGTATGTGTTTCAAGTGTGGGGTATTAGAACTGTCCAATGGGGTGTTTGCTATTATTGACGGTGCGTTTCTGTACCGCGGCAGTGCGGACTGCCGTTGGTTTGCCACCGTGCTTGTACCAATCTGCTGAAAAATGACTAGTAATTGGACGGTTGGAATGGGCTTGGCGTGGTGGAGCCGACGGTTGATCAGTCAGCATTTCAATGCCATTGTCACTGGCAGTGGTGGCTTTGTGAATTTATTTGGGTTGTTTGTTCTTTGTGTCTCGTAATACAATGGTTGCTGTACCGCCACCACTGGCGGTATGGTGGCGGCATTTCACATGGCATTCTTGCCCGATAACCGCCAAAGTCGTAATGAGGGCCTCAGTATTGCCACACAAGATTACAGGGAGCCTACATTACTGTTAGGAAAAAAGCAGTTCCACAGGATATAAATTTATTGCATGATTACCAATGGAACTGCAGGTATCCTAGGCTACTCCTGGCTATCAGCATTTTTTTCTGCCTTTGGTGTTTTGAGAACTTGGCCAGTACAAATAGAAATACTTTTGCCACTCTCCTATGATTTGTTCAAGGAAGTGCCTTATATGGAATTAATGATAAAAAGATGGTACTGGCACTTTCGGTAGTTGATGTTTTCTGCTCATTACTGTCAACTAGAAACTATTGCGCATACAATTTGTGGGTACTACTGTTCCTGACATACATCTAACTTGTATGAATGAGTGCATTCAATTTAATTTTAGATTTAGATTTTTTCTTAATAATCTTGTTAAAATCAAACTAACCCCTCTCAGGTGTAGATGCAAATCATGTGTCAGATTCTTTAAAAGCCGCTGATTTCCAAGACAATCATCCAGTGTCGAATTGACACTTTCTACCGTAATGATCATTTTCCTTTCCTGTTTATATATGTAGGGTAGATTTAAAAAATAAAATACATTAAAATATAATGTGGTTTATCAGAACAAATACAAGTACTGATATTTGCCGCAATAAATCAATCTACCTCTAATAATTTAGCTTTTTCTTTCCTTTTAGAAACATGGGATTGCTGCCACAGTAGCTCTCCTAGCTGAGGTATGGCTATAATGATGTTACTGGGGTACTTACTTGCTACATGAGGTTGTAGCAGCACTTCACTCACTTTTATTTAATTTTTTATCAGTTTGCCCACTATTGTTGACTGTTTTATGGAGTATGAATTTTTGGGTGACAAGTGAATGTATTTAATCCTAAAACAAATTTAAGCTAATTAAAAAAAGGCATGTCAAAACTGAGTTCACTGACATGCATTGCAAAGCGTTTATGTGGTAGATGAAGTGACAACTCAGGATAGGAAGTGCCAGAAAGAAAGTTCTCTTCTATTTGTTATCCAGGTATAACGACAACCTACATGTCCTTTTTATTTGTCAATGAAGTGTTCCTTAAAGAGTTCTATTTTTAGCACCTTTCCGGAATGAGGAAGTAAAAAGGTATGTCTGATCTATCATGTAGTATTGTTGCATTGCATGGGTGCTTAAGACAGCTTGTTGTGTAGTCTTTGCACATTTTTTCACTTGGGTTTCCATCTCAAAATGCCATAGTCTAGGTGCTGCTCTGACTTCTTGAGGTAATGAGTTTTTCAGTCATTTAGGATGAAGGGATGGTTGCTAATACTTTTTAGGTGATAAGGCAGGTTTTTTAGCTGAGAGCTTGTAAATATACCCTGCAGAATTCTTTCAGGTCAAGGTGAATGGAGGAGATGGGGGATTTCATTAGGCTTGAAGAGGCAGAAGAGTATTTGAACAGTAAATGCTTAGTAACAGCCTTTTTTAATCTTTCTAGCGCTCATAGGCTTGAAGAAAGTTTTCTTTGATGAAAACTAGACATAACATTGGGAATGAGCTTTGGAGTAAAGTCCCACTTTTATTGCCTATAGATAGGTCTGTATCAGGCACCATTTGAATCACTTGGTGATGAACATGAATGCGGTCCTGAATATCCGTGAATGGACAAATCAATTACGTCTTGAATATAATAATTGCCATGCTTAAGAGGGATATTGAACCGTGGCATGTGCCTTTCAGTATACTGATGGATGCTGATTCAATGTCTATGCCAGATGGCTCACAACAGTTCCTAACAGAGATTAAAGATGATCAGAGAGCGGCAGGTTTGATATTTGATCAACTGACGTTTAGCATGAGGTCTAGAAGGAACAGGTGGTATGTTTTTGACACTGACATGAGAAGCTTTGTCTGCAGTTTACATTTCTATTGGTACAGTACAGCTGTGCAGTGTGAAACTGATAGCAGTTGTGATGAGAGCTCAGCATAGTCAGAGCAGACCCACCCAGGAGGGTAAACATTAATTGATTTTAAAGGTAGTGAAGACAATTGCATGGGTTTTTCAGCAGATCAAAATGTGAAATCTTATTGGGCTTTCTGAGGTCAGGTGTAGGATGGTTGTGGGTTCATGGGGAAAATGTGATTACCATGGATGACATTGTAGTCAGATTTTCAATTTCCTAATTGGAAACGTTGGTGTTTTATTGAGGGCTCATTGACAGTGTTTCAAGTAGGGAAAGTGGCAAAATGAAATTGTGAGTTTTCAGGGTCACATTCAGAGAACATGATTTGTAAATAATGAGGAGGAATTCACACATCTTGGATTTGTAGTACATATATTATAGACACCGACGGGCCAGAGGGGATGTCAGAATGGGAAGGGCGGGAGTGCGGCCGCATTGGCGGGTGAACGATGTTTACAACTTGGCAGGTGGCGGTTGCTGGCTGCCAAGGTTGTAATGAGGCCCATAATGTGCCTAGTGGCTGCACCCTGGTCCAGATTTACCAAGTTTCCATGTACCACAACTGAGCAGTCAAAAATGTCTGTGCTGCATGAGAAGGAGAGAGCAGAAGAGTGCCATATTTACAGAAACATGGCACTCTCTGCCCCTCTCCCTAGTGCCGGGGCAAGAATATGCTGCTGTGTGCCATGCACACACAATTGCAGCGTAGTGGAAGGGTGTCTCCTCGAGTTTAGAATAGGTTTTGTACTCGAAGGATACACTTTCAGTACAAAATACTATGCTTAGACTAACCTTATCACTTTTCTCACCTTGTATGTAGGCTGCACAGTGCAGCACACTTGCAGCGTCTGAAAAGACATTAACAATAAAAGCATTCCTCCGCGATTGCAGCTATTTAAAATGGGTGGTTTTTTTGGCACAAAACCCTGTTTACTTGTTTTATTAAATCGTTTTTTGCATCAAAAACCTTAAGTGGTTCCATAGGACCTCACATGCACCACCCATGGAATACCCCCTTGGTTTTAAGTAATAAGGGGCAGTGCTATGCACTGCTTTGCGCTACTTTCAAGTGCTTTTCCAGTGCAAAATATGGTTTGTGCTAGAAAGTAAATTAGTACCAAAAGATTTTGCAATGCAACAGGGTGTAGTATCTTAGTAAGTATAACCCCTGTGTTCAATCCCTACTGTGTACAACAAAGAGCCTAGAGCAGTGGATTCACTGGACTTTAAATTCTAGGGTTAATTAAATAAAATAAAAAACTGAGACAGTTGCCTGCTCTGAAAAAATATTTTTGCTGACATTCACAAAGGGGAAGGGGTCCCATGGGGGCCCCATTCGCTTCTGTGAATGAGTTACCACCAGTGTGACACTGGTGGTAACTGCGAGTTGGTGAGCGACCGCATTCGCGGTCACAAAGCAACTCTGAATTGCGATGTGAGTCGCAAATAGGAAGGGAACACCCCTTCCTATTTGTGAGTTGCATTCCCAGATTTGGGAATGAGCATCGCGTTCCGCCGTTTGCATGCCGCAAACTGCGATTTTTGCAGTTTGCAAAATGCAAACGGCTTACTACATCTGGCCCTATATTCCTTATATAAATCAAACAAAAATAAATGAAAAGAAATATCACTATAATTTCCACGGATACTTCATTATAAAGTGCAATCACAGTTACATTAAAAACATCATTGAATCTCTTTGGCAACATAATTGAGTCCCACCCCCCAGGTTGTTTTAGTATTCACACGTAATTCAGTAGTCTTATTAACTGGGAAGTGGATACTTTCTCTACCACTCCCAATTTAATCACACAAAATAGGTGCATCTACATGTGTGGGCACATTTATGTTCTTACACATACTTCCTACATCATCCCACATCCAGTCCATAGAATGTGGGAAATCTCTGTGTCCCCTTTTTGCACATTGCCAATCAAGAGTCTTATTACATCTGGACATTCTACTAAATTGCCATATCTTTTTGACACTCAATAAAGCAGATTTATTATAAACCTCTATCACTTACAGTGGCTCTGAAAACATGCTACCTCCTTTCCTTGATTGGTGCCCCCATTTTACTCTCACCTAGTTGCTCGGTGTTAAATACACCTCCTTCACACCATGGCTTTTGTCTTAGTATGTATTGTACAATTCCTGCATTTTCATTGTGTTACTTTTTAACTCTGAAGGAGACCATTGCTGCATGTTTTCATGTTTCTCCATGCCATCTTGTCTTTCGTAAATGCTTCTCCTCCACTTCAAATTCTAAATAGGCTATACCCTGTTCCCATGGGTGTTATCCTATATGCCTAGACCATGCTACTCAACTCGACCCACTTTGATGACTGTACACTGCCCATTATCACCCTGTTAAATCTTTCTTGGAGTTTTCTTTCCTATAATCACATTTCTGATCAATACTTTTTCATATGTATCAGAGATACAAATGCATCCCATTGTTACCGAATATGGACTTAAGCATACCTTCTCTTAAAAATTTAATTTTTAGAAAATTACTTCCGCTACTTTAATACCAGGCCATTTGGAGTAATGGTAAATGGCTAAAATAACTTATTTAGCCATCTCCCATTCATCTAAAATGGGCCCAAGAATGTCTGCTGTACCACTTCTACCCATGAATGTTCTGGATACTATCTTTCTCCCAAAGATTCAGCTTTGTCTGAGTTGGCACATAGCTGGCAATTCCTTACATATCTTTCTGCATCTACATCCATGCCAGGCCACCAATAGGTTAATTTCACCCATTTTGGGGTTTTACTATGTCAAGATGTCCCTCATGATTTATGTCTGAGATTCTTAATCCAAATCCTTTCGGAGGTATGAACCTGTTCCCCCTAAGAACATTCCCTGCTTCACCAATGCATAGTTCAGATCATTTCTCACAACTTCCTGCATTTCTCTTGTGACTTATTCGTATCTGACCAACCTTTGAAAATGAACTGTTTAACCAACACCAATGGTTCACCTTCCTTATTTTTTGCTTCCCATTCTTCCTTTAATATAGCATCTTTGCTGCCATCCTCAATCATTGCCGAATTATCCCATTCCACATTTACTTTTTATTCAATTGGCATCCCTACATTCCAGAACCTGAGGCATCCCATTACCTAGACACAGATAACCAGGATTAAACAGTGTGCACTTACCTCTTACTTTGGGCATCCCAAATACATCTGTACATTGTTCGGGTGAAATAGGGGGTGGGTGAGGCTATGTACAGCTGCCACATAATTGCTCTCCAACCCAGCTGCACTGAAGCAAAGCCTTTGTACAGCTGCTTTAAGAGAAATGGAAGAAAGAAGAGGATGCATGATGTGCCAAAAAATGACATTTGCCCAGTCCACACTACACACTTTTGAATCACAAGTGTAGAAGGATTGTGTGTTTCATATTTTTGAGATTGTCATTTATTGATGCTGTGGTGATGTCATTTGTGATGGCTTTTGGGATCTCTTCAACCATGTCACCAGCGATTTCATCAATGATGCCTTTTATAGCACTATGCATGATTTCATGAGGCTATAAGTAGCACACAATTTGGGTATCAGTTATGCTTTGTTACAGCTTACTGTAATTATCGAATTTCAGTACTTTTTTTTGCATTGTATTCACTTAATGCTACTTGTGTAGCATAATCCTAGCTAGAGAGAAACAGAGGTATGTTATTTTGTTATACATGTTTGTAGAGCGCTTGGATACCCAGAGTGTGTCTTGGTGCTAGCTTCATGGCTCAATTGATTGGGTGAACCATTTTATACTATTTGTAAAAACAAGTAGATTTGGTGAAGATTCAATGCAGGGGGTTACGGAGCTCCGTGCTTTAGTAGCTCTCAGAATACAGCTTCTGCCTCCCCATGAAGTTTTCTTTTATCTGGGGATGGCAAGGTTTTGTACAGCACCTGATCATAAGGTCCTTGCTAGAATGTGCCATTTTATAAGCTTTTCAGATAGGTGGGCCCCATGTTATGCAGGCAGCACTTTATATGTAGAACATGAAGCTTTGAAAAGAATTCTGTGTTTAACAGGAAGCCAATGCAAATTCTTAAGGGCTTTAGAGGCAGAGGGAAACCCAGGAATTTTATAAATCAACATTGCTGCAGCATTCTGTACTGTTTGTAATATGTTTACCAGTTGTTGATGCATGTTAGGATATAGACTGTTGCAATAATCAAGTTTACCCAGGACTAGTGAACTAACAACTGTTTTCTGAAGATCAGTGGGATTAAAAGGAAGAATTTTCTTCTACAGGACCAATGCATTTATTTGATCTGTGAATTTTAATTTACTGTCAACTAGAACCCCTAAGTTCCTGGCTTTGCTAACTGGACTCAGGAGTGAGGCCGATTTTTGATATCAGCAAGCTTTAGACCAAAAGGAGGATTGTTCATCAAACAAGAGAACCTCCATCTTACCTGGGTTCAATTTCAAGCAGTTTTTATTCATCCAGTCACTGACAGCTGACATGCAATCCTGAAATCTGCGCCCAGTCTTTATATCATTATTGGTCACAGAGACTCCTTTTTTGGTATTGTCAGCATAGGACGTGAGGGGGAAGCCAAAAGATTTATCAAATCAGCCAGGGAGATCACATAGGTATTGAACAGCATTGGGCTCAATGAGGATCCTTGAGGGACCCCACATGGCATATAGAAGGATGGTGAAGTAAATTCACCCAGGTCCACTGACTGTTCACAACCCTTGAGGAAGGAGCTGAAAAGATCCCAGGCTAGCCTTTTGACACCAGTCTGGGAGAGGCAAAGCAGTAGTAGCCTATGATCGACTCTGTCGAACCCTGATGACAGGTCTTAAAGAATCAGTACCTCTCTGCCCCTTGATCAAGTGCGGTCCGTAATTGCTCTGTCGCTTTTATAAGTGCTGCTTCAGTCCTGTGTCCTGATCTAAATAGAAACTGTGTGGAATCTAGTGTAGTATTGTTTTCAATAAAGATGTTTAGCTGTTTATTCATATTTTTTTTATTATTTTCTCAGGAAATCATAATCTGGATATCAGCCTGTAGCTATTGGGGTCAAAGGCACTGAGGTCATTTTTTTATTATAGGATTTCTTCCTCGCTTCCAATTGGTGAGGAAAGAACCCTTCCAAAAAAATGAGAGTGTACAGTTGGGAAAGTTTGGCTGCAATATTTTCTGGAGCAAACTTTACTACCCGGAGGAGGAGGGGTCATACGGAGATCCAGATTTTGTGGATTGGATTATTCTAAAACTTACTCTGTGTATGGTGGAACAAACTCTACAAAGAGGTCCTCTCTTAACTGTTTGCCATTATCTACTGCAATTGTAGATGCTGCTATTATCGCTGTGGCAAACTTCTTGTAGACTTCTTCCACCTGCCTTTGGAAGAAATTGGCTATGGTATTGCAAAGGTTTTGTGTTTTGCTTTTTATCTGAGTTGTAGATAGTGTGGTTACAACTTGGTATAATTATTTGCAATTGCTGCAGAATCAGCAGAGGGACTTTTCCCTGGTTGTAAAACATTTGGACAGTTTGGAGAAGGTGGTGGCCGCTAACACCAAGAGGCTAAAATTCATCCAGAAAAACTCAAGAAGGCCAAACTTTGGGTCGTCTCAGATCTGCCACCTCCAAGTTCTGTCCCCTCCCTTCTGATTTTAATGTATATTTTATTGTTGGTTTTAGGGGGTTAGTGTTAGGTTACTGTAGGTATGTAGTTTAGATAGGATAAGTGGATTTTGGGGGTGGATTATTTACTTATTACGTGTTAATTGGTAAATGGGTGGGTGGGGGGTCATGTTGGGGTATCTATGTGTTTTCTATTAAAAAACTAAAAACACAAAAAATATATCCTGAAGATGGAGGCCCCACTCAGGGAAGTGTAGAGGGATGTCTGGACATAGAGGAATTCCCTGGCCCATCCCACATCCCTGGACAGTCACCCTCCAGAAGCCCCACCCAGAACACCATTGACATCTCTACCACCCAGCCACCACCGTCAGCCCTGCCCAAACGACCCCACACCAGTGTCACTAGGCCACGGACTCTGCTGCCCACATGTACAGAGGCCAGAGTCTCCACACACCACGAGGCAGGATGATGAAGGGCCAACTGCAAGTGGGACTGCCAGACCTGTGCAAGGGACACAGGGAGAGGGGGCTAAGGCCAGTGGGAAGGCATCAGTGGCTCAGGGGGATGGCCAAAGGATGGATGCAGCAGCCCAGGAGGTGATTTCTGAGGTCCTGGGAGCATACCATCATTCCCAGGACAGGATGGGCCATATCCTTGCCACCTTGGAGCAGAACCAGAGGTTGCAGCTAGCACACCACCAGGAGGCCATGGAACAATGGAAACAGCTTAATGTCACCATGGCCTCCATTGCAGGGATTCTGCAGTGCCAGACAAACATCCAGCCTGAGTCCTCCACCCACCTGCAGGCCCCTACCACTAGCCAGGACACTGCCCTGCCAGTTACATCTGCAGCATCCACTGGACTGGTGGCACTGACAGAGGACTCACAGGACACCAGCACCTATACCAATGCATCCCAGCTGCACGTTCACAAAGTGCCCTCATACCCATAAATCCCTCTGAAACACCAGCCAAGACCAAGCCCAGCACCAGGAAGTGACTCTGCCCTGAACTGTCTCCCTTGTGTGCCACTGAGCTACCTCGTTGACATGCCACTGCCATCTCACCATCTTCCAGTGGCCCCATGGTCGATACGCCTGTGCAACCAACAGCTGAGCATATGTACCTAAGAGTGTTGTTCACTATGTGCCCATTCCCTTTCACTGTTCCAACACACATGTATGTTTTGACTTTTAATAAATACACATGTCCTCTCAAAATATCTGTCCTTATTCAATATGAGAGATCAATTGTGAATGTGAATGCTTTAGCCAGTTACCGTCATAATGCTACTTTTATTGTAGGAGGGGATCCAACACACTGTAGTGTATGAAGTATGTCACACTGTACATCCCATTGCATGCACTGACATCTGCCACTTCATCATGATTTTGTATTTTCACTGGTAAAGGATACCAGAGTACATATTACATGAGTCAGACTGAAACAATGCAGTGAAGCCATCAGCATCATAGAACAGTATCTGAGAGTCACTGGAAGTATAGGTGGATTAGCTGGTTCCTGGAGTTGACATCTTCCCCCTCTTCTTCTTCACCATCACTCTCATCCCTCCTATGAGGTTGCAGGGCTGGTTGGACAGCACCGATCTCTTTCAGAAGTGAGATAGCTTTTCTCACAGCCAAGCTGTGCAGCATGCAGCAGGTCACCACTATCTTACACACCTTGTCAGGGACATAGCACTGGGATCCTCCAGAAAGATGGAGGCAACCAAATCTTGCTTTCAGGAGTCCTATGGTGCTCTCTCTCACCCTCCTACAATGACCATGGGCCTCATTATAATTCCTCTCTGCATCTGTCATGGGATTCCTCACAGGTGTCAGGAGCCATTGCATGTTGGGGTACCCGGAGTCCCCAGCAAGAGTGGGCGAAAGAGGGTTGAAACACAAACATTTTACTTACATACAGCCTGGCTGTCAGCTATATAACTGATCCAGTGTCGCACAAACTCACCTATGAGCCAAGTTCTGTCCCCCTGTAGTTGTCCCATCATGTGTGCCACACTGCTGTTTCTCAGGACAAATAAATCATGGACTGATCCTGGGAACCTTGCATTTACACGTGAAATTTACTGATTAGCAGTACACACCAATTGTGCATTCGTGGAGTGATAGTTCTTATGATTCTGCTATGCCTGTTCATTCATTCTTGAGGGTATGAGGGCTAAGTGGGTTCCATCAATGGCACCTAAACAGATGGGGCTCTCCCTCGCCACATGGGTCTGTACATATGGGTGATGAAGGAACACATTTTGAGTTTGGACATACACTTGCAACACATGGTGTCACAATACATTTCTACAATGCAACACATAGATAACCACAGACAAACAAAGAATGAGGTAGTCCGTCAGGCTAATGTGTGGTGAGGTTTCTCAGTCACAATGGCATCACAGTGTAGACACACTTCCAACCATGAGTAGATGTGGGGGACCAGTACTTATGTCAGTAATCAACAAAGGGGAGAGAGAATGGGGCCATGGATGAGGCTATGGAGACGTGGTGGAAGCAAAATGGCAGCCTCCTGCCATCCAGGTATTGTAGTGTGGAAGTGACTTCATTCCGCTGGCGTTAGTCGTCATGACAGAAGGCAGTGTTCACCGCTGTGCACCTGATGATTGGATTACATGCTGTCAACGGGAAACTGGCACAATCATGATCACAGCCAGTGGTGACTGTGCACACTGTGGCGCTAGCTACCGCCATTTTGATAGACCCTTGACACTTGACTCCTGCACTACAAGAAGGGAAGAACTCCACTGCGTGTGCTGCTGTGTCCTGACTCTCATCCCTGAGATGGTGTGTGTGACAGGGGAACGGGCCCTAGCCTTCACCACAGAGGAGCTTGGGAAGCTGGTGGACGGGGTCCTACCCCTGTATGCCAAATTGTATAGGCGACCAGAGGAGTAGGTGAGTTGCTATATGTCCTCCTTAGATGTGTGTGATTGTGGTGGATGCCTGTATGCATTTTTGCTGACTGTGTGAATGCTCATCTGTAGTGTGTCTGGCAGTTTCTCCTTGATATTTGTTAATTTGCATGTCTCCATGGGCCATGTCACTATGACCGGGCATGACATTTGTGCACGGGGAACCCACACTTATGTCTGTTTCTTTACTCCGTGTGTCCCATGAAGGTCAGCGCCCATCAGAAGAGGGGACTGTGGCAAGCCATCGCTAATGAAGTGCAGACCCTGGGGGTCTACAACTGGCAGAGCACCCACTGCAGGAACCAGTAGAGGACCTGAGGCTCTGGGCCAGGAAGACCGGAGAGGCCCAGCTGGGGAAGGCCTCCCAATGATGGAGGAGTGCCCTTTGGACCCTGGCCCCCCTAATGGGCCGTATTCTGTTGGTGACCTTTCCGGATTTGGATGGGCCCTTGAAGGCAGCAGAGCAGCCATAAGGGGGTAAGTGTCAACACTGTTGTGATGCCACTATGATGAGTGTAGTTAGATGCTAAGGGTTGCATGCATAGTAGTGCCAGGCACTTAGAAAGTTGTGTCCCTGCAGTCCTGTCCCCTACAATTCCCTGGCTAGTGTCATTGCTAGTTTTGGCAGCGTCTGTAGGCCTGTGTTGTAATATTGTACTCAATGTAGCCTCATGAACTTGTAGATGTGTTGGCTTGGCATAGTCTCTCATGGGTTCGCTTCACAGAGTAGTGGTTTAGGATGGGAATCTTGTGTATTCTAGGGTCATGCCTACTAGTCAGGGGCACATTCATAGCATGTGTTGTGTCTGCTGAGGGTTTGTGCTCGAGCTGGGTGGGAATGTATATGTCCCAGCATGTACATGTTTCCTGGAATTGACATACTTCTGTCTTTTTTTGTTTCCCCTCCCCTGTGCTCTTGTTTCCCTGTGTACATTAGTATCATCTGGTGAGGGAGCTGAGGCACTAGCGAGTGGGGATGCAGCAGCCCATGGTTCCAAGGAGGCAGAGTCGACCGACACCAAGGGGACCAGTGGGTTGGAGGGCGAGGGGAGTGCCATGAGGGAGGCAACTACCACAGGAGGTAGTGACTCTGATACTTCCTCCGATGGCAGCTCCCTTGTGGTGGCTGACCCTGCTGAGCCAACCCTTTCTTTGTCATCTTCTGCCACCCCCATACCATCACTGCCCTTCCAGTTGCTCCCCAACGAGTTGCCCGTACCCGCTCACCCAGGAAAGTGGGCGTCTCCTTCTCCCCAGACACCTCATCCCCTACCCCAGTCAGCCCTGCTGCCCTCAAGGAGATGGCCATTGACCTCCTCATAACAATCTCTGTAGGGCAGAACACCCTCATGAATGCCATCCAGGGGCGAGCATCCCAGATGCAGCAATGTAATGCTTACCTGGAAGGCATTCACAGTGCCATGTCTGGCCTACAGAGATCTTTTCACGCTCTGGCCTCCTCTTTGACAGCAGCCAGTGTCCCTGGTCATTCCGCCCCCATCCCACAGCCTCTACCCCTTCCAGCACCCCACTCCTTTCACCCAGCTCAAGCACACATACAGACAGCCATGCACACAGATCAGCACACAAGAAGCACACAGAGAAACACAAGCACCACACTTCCCACCACAGGCAGGCACACACCCAACATACCAAAGCACACACAACAACATCCACCTCCCCCACTGTGTCAGCCTTCCCCTCCTCCCTGTCTGTCACCTCACCATGCACACCCACATGCACTGTACCCTCACTCACTGCTGCTGCCCCCATTTTGCAGTCACCACACAAGCTAACATCCACTCATGCACCCTGACACCACACCTGCACTCACCAGAACTACATTCACATACACTTGCAGCACACTCACCAGACCTGCAGACACCCACACAACATCCATCTCCACTTGCAGCCTGCCTTCTCCCACTGTGTCCACCCTCTCCTCCCAAAACACTCAAACGTTCACACTCATCCATACCACACACATCCACCATACATAAGCATACTAAACATGCACCTGCATCCATGTCCAGCACACCTACAACTCGTACCACCACTCCCTCATCCTCCACTCCCAGACCTGGCTCCAAATCCCCTCCAACCTCAACAATGAAGCTTTTCCTCTCTCGTGTTAAACTGTTTGAACCCACTGGCCCACCCCGTCTTGTCCCTAAATGTTCCCATGCCCTAGCCTAGTCTACTACTTCCTCATCTAAGTGCTCCCCAGTCTGCCCTTCCCATTCCTGTGCCCCTGCCCGAAGGAGGAAGAAGCCCCATGTTGCCTTAGGTCTCTCTGCAACCACCCGGTCCAGGCCCTCTCCCCCTCCTTTCAAGAGCAAGCCTAAACCCTCTCCATCTCCTAAACCTAAACCCAAAACCCCCCCTTCAAGACCTGAGTCTCCACTCCCACCACCCCCTGCCCCTGTTCCTTGAGGTGCCTGGCTGCCAAATTGATGCCCCTTCCCAGTGGAGTTTTCTTTAACATTGTAGGGGTCAAGTGTAGGCTATATTTGCCACTCCGGGACTTAGCAATGGACTGGTCTATGGCCTTATTTGGACATTCATTTTCTTTGTTGAAATCAAATTTGAGTGCCAAGCACAGCTGTTGCCAAAATATAGAGATGTTTTGCAGCATTTCACTGTGGGGTTGTGGTCTGCACAGGTGTGTGCATTGGTGCAGGGAATTGTTGGCTTAGGTCGTTGCTGCCAAACTTTGCCTGACAATGGTTCCCGCCTGATCAGTATAGGGAAAGGTGCGGAAGACATTGTGACGCGAAGGGTTAATTAGCTTGAACAGTGTAGATGAGCGTAATGCCTGCTGAAGCCAGAGCAACGTGGAAAAATTCACGATGTTCGCTTTCAAGCTTGTTTTTCTTCTTGACATTCAGTAGATAAA
Source organism: Pleurodeles waltl (assembly GCF_031143425.1). Classification (NCBI taxonomy): domain Eukaryota; kingdom Metazoa; phylum Chordata; class Amphibia; order Caudata; family Salamandridae; genus Pleurodeles; species Pleurodeles waltl. Next base: position 1,463,301,613 of record NC_090444.1, read on the forward strand.
CTAATTCGTAGCTGCATGTGTGAGAAACAGGTTGTGAAGGAGATTCAGTCTCAACCTTGAGAACGAGACCACAGTAAAAGATGGAATTAAAACAATGGCCAGGGAATGGCAAGGCAGCCAAGAGACATGTGCTGATAACATAGCTAGAAAATACTGGAAGGGTTTAGAATCCAAGCTTCAGGTTACTTAAACACTGAAAGGCGGGTGAGGGAATTGAAGCTCGCAGATGGAGTTGTGAAAACTGTCATCTTCAGACCCAGAGCTGCCTCCCTGTTGTGCTGTTCAGAGATCATGACGCTCGAGTGGGAGAGAGGTCCAAGCGGGAGGTAGAGGGCTTCCCAGCATTTCGTGGACTAAGTTAAGTTCCACCCAGGGATGAAAGGCCTTTGTTTCTCTGCTCTATTATTATGGTTGATTATTATGCTTGCACTGTGTTTATAATCTGAAGTATTCAGCTTGTTTATATTTTGCTTTTTTAAAACATCGTAGTGTGAGCCTGCTACAGTAATTGAGACATACATTTTGGTATGCAGTTAAGCAAAGCTAATCTGAAGAATTCAGATCATTTATATTTTGCTTTCTGAACATCATAGTGTGAGCCTGCTGCAGTAATTGAAACATATATTATGGTGTGCAGTAAATCAAATCTTATATGAAGTATTCAACTTGTTTATATTTTACTTCCTGAATAGCGTAGTATAACGCATTTTGGTATACAGTTATTCCAAGCTGATATCTGCCAATGAACTCTTTGCTCATATGTATACATAGATGCTCTTTCTCATTGTAGTATACATATATAAATATATACATATATAAATATATATATATATATATATATATATATATATATAGATGCTCTTTATTGCTATTTTTATTCTGCCATTGTTGAAGTGCTAAATTAATATATTTCCCTGAAATTCTAGTAAAGCTAAATTGTATTCAAAATTGGCATGTGGTCCTTCATTGAGCGTCCATATTGACTTATACCGAACAGGTGTCAACCAATCACCTGGATAAGACATTTTGGTACCAGGAGTGGGGTATAAGTCAATAATGCCTCTTTGGGGACGTAAGAAAAGTGAGGCAGAGAGCAGAAGGCAGCATGGGGCAGAAGCCAGATCTATTCCTGGGTGGTTAGCAACTGACCCATTCTCTGGTGTGGCAGGACTCCTGAACCGGTGGGCAGCACCAGTGTTATGGGAGGCATTCAATGAGAAAGTGACTCCTCTCTTAGTGGAAGATGCGGTTGAGAGTGTGAAGCTAAGAGGGGCGAAGCTGGAGCTGAAAGCAACAGGGCAAGTGGGATGGCTTTTCCTGTCTGCGCTCCGTACGGTATACAAGAAAACATTGACACAAGATGCAGAGATAAGAAAACTGCGGGATGAGGTTGCAGCCTTGCAGGAAAGGCAGTTACTTATGAAAGAAACTATAGAAAGTGCAGTGACTAGGGGTGATCAAATGGAGGCAAAGTGCACCGCATTAGCAGTACGAGTAGCAAAACAGAAGAGTAGGCAGAAGCCTAAAATACCCTCAGCTGTGCAAGTGAGGGCATTGGTACACAAAGAAAACTGGGATCCTTATACTTGGGATGGAACAGTCTCGGATAATGATGATGACAGGAATTGGGAGGATGAGGTGGAAGTACGTGTAGCAGAACTAGGTGGAGTTGAAAGTGGAGAAAGACGTGTAGGTGAAATTGAAAGTGAAAGGGGGAGTGTAATGGAGGTTCGTCCACTCGTGCAGAATAAATCAAAGGGAGTGAATGGTGGGCAAATACAGAATTCTCATTTGGTAAGAGATTATACACAGAGTGAGTTGTTGGAGATAACTTGTATGTTTAGGTAGATGCCTGCAGAGCCTTTGTTTAAATGGTTGGTGAGATTGTGGGACACTGGAGCAGATGGTATATATTTGTCACCAACTGAACTTTTGAAAATGGGATCAGTAACTACACATGCTATGTTAGGGCAACGGTTACGAGGTGCACAGGGGCACTAAGCTTTCTCTCTAATGGGTTGGTTGATGGAAGGAGTGAAGCAATTGTACCCAACTGTTATAGATGTGGAAGAGAGTTGGGGCCCTTGGTATACGATTTCAGAGGCAAATGAACAACTGCGAGAAATGGGGATGCAGAATGCAGTGTATTCTCATCAGTTTTTAGGACCTGATGTTGAACCCGTGACTGCAGGTATCAGGGCACGGTTAATCAGAAATGCCCCTCCGCATATGAAAGGTGCCTTTGGCTCTTCTAGGACCCCCTCAGGGAAGACCAGTGGGGGGTGTGGTATTATTAATGGCACAATTGGAAGGGCTTGACAGACAAAAATCAGCAAGATCAGTGGGGCAGGACAATAAGTATAAGGGAGGAGAATCTACAATAAAAGTGACCAGACGACAAATGTGGATAGATTTGTTGAATGCTGGGGTGAAAAAGAGGAGATAGATGGAAAGCCTACCCCTTACCTGCTTAATAAATGGAAAGTATTGCAGCGTAGACAGAAAGAGAAGGAGGCATTTGATGAGAAGCAGCCCTCAGCACCACCCATGGAAGAGTCTGAGAAGGAAAAAACAGAATCAGGGAAAAATAGGAAGGTGCCTGTCTCAACTCTATATTCCGACTTGTCCAGCGATGGCTGGGAAGTCCCAGACCCCTTATTATAAAGATCAGGCCAAACCCCATGGATCAGAGCAGTGCAAGAGATAAGCCGGCCATATGTACCTCTCATCATTTATTGGCACAAAGGAACCCAACATGTTATGGCACTGCTCGATACAGGTGCGGAAGTAACTTTGATAAATGGAAACCCTAAGAGGCTGCCAGGGAAGGGTGTGATCATTAATGGTTACGGGGGAGCAGAGACAGAGGCCAAACCTGTTAAGCTCAAATTGTCAATTGGTAAAGGACCCCCATTCACAGCAGAAGTATTAAGAGCTGAAGTACCAGAATACATTATTGCCATGGATTTGTTACTAGGCAAAACTATTGATACGCAATGGGGAACATTTACTTTTGGTGTGAGGAGCGTACATATAAAGAAATCTAGGACAGTTTGGGTTGGGCATGCAAAGTGGAGTCCATTACATGTGCCTCCTCCAAAGGAGCCAGTATGCATTAAACAGTACTGCATACCCGGAGGTCATAAAGAGATTTCAGAAACCATACAGGGGCTGCTAGATGCAGGTGTGTTAAGGCCGGCTGTGAGCCCATTTAACTCTCCCATATGGCCCGTGAAGAAACCAGATGAGACCTATCGAATGACTGTCGACTACTCACAACTGAATAAAGTGGCTCCACCCTTGGCAGCCACAGTCCCAGACATCATCACACTGGTGGAACAGTTGAGTAAAGATATGGGGGAATGGCATGCCGTGATTGATTTAGCAAACGCCCTCTTTTCAATTGATATTGATGAGGCCAGTCAAGACCAATTTGCAATAAGCTGGCAGGATAGACAATTCTCATTCAGGAAGTTGCCCCAGGGGTACATAGTCCCACATTGTGTCATGGGCTAATAGCCAGAGATTTAGCCAACTTCTCGGCTGGAAACACCCGACTTCCACATTACATTGATGACATCATGATCACTGGGGACACTAAAGTGCAAGTCTCAGACACGCTGTAAAGGTTAATTGAATACTTACAGCAGAGGGGATAAGCTATTAACCCTAAAAACGTCCAAGGCCCGGCACAAGAGGTGAAATTCCTGGGCGCTATTTGGTCAGGACCAGTAAAAAGAATATCGCAGGAAGTGATTGATACGGTACAGCAGCTAAAGATTCCTTCAACTAAGGCAGAAGCACAACGATTTATTTGTTTGATGGGATTCTGGAGACAACATATCCCTCACTTAGGATTAATACTGAGACCATTATATCAAGTCACACGAAAAAAGCACCCTTTCCAATGGGGACCTGAACAGCAAGAGGCCTTTGAGGGAGCAAAAGATGCATCTCAGAATTATTTTGAGTTAGGTCCCATCACAGAAGGAGACCCGTTTGAGCTGGAAATGATAGTACAGGATGATGTAGTGATGTGGAACTTATGGCAGAGGCAGGGAAAAAAGAGAATGCCACAAGGATTCTGGTCAAAGAGATTAACTCCATCCATGAGCAATTACACCCCGTTAGAAAAAGAACTAGCAGGAGTATATTGGGAATTAGTAGAAACAGAGCACATAACTGGTGACCGGCCGGTTACCTTAAGAACACGGGTCCCCTTACTAGGCTGGATAAGAGAAGGAGGGGTTGGCACTAAAGTAGGCAGGGTGCAGGAGTCTACCATCGTAAAGTGGAAATGGTATCTGCAGCAGAGGGCAAAACCGGAGCCAGCAGGAGTATCGAAGTTACAAGAAGATATGCTGGGGGCAGTGGACTTACAGGCAATGGTCCCCTCACCAGAGCCATCTGAGATGGAGTCCTCATCATTTAAAACAGCCCCACCTTTTGAACAACTCACAGAAGAAGAACAGCAAAATGCATGGTTCACAGATGGTACCGCCCGGTACCATCAAGGAAAAAGACAATGGCAAACAGTCGCATTCCAGCCTGCTACAGAAACGCTGTTGCTGCAAGGAGGAAATACTGGATCAAGCCAGCTTGCAGAACTGCAGGGGGTAGCAGCAGAGATCGAACAGGCCCCCATCGGAGAGAAAACGTTTGTGTACACTGGCAGCTGGGCCACCTACCAAGGAGTAGTAAGCTGGGCCCCGACTTGGCGCAAGGATGGATGGAAAATCAAAGGCACCCCTATTTGGGGAGGCGAGCAGCTATGGGAAGAGATGTGTGAGAAAGGGCAAAAATGTCAAATCTATGTGGGACATGTGGATGCCCATTGCCCATCGGACACCTCACTTGCATCTCTATTCAACAACACTGCTGATCAGATGGCCAAAACACGAACAGTGGTCATCAATGAGGAGGCTGAAGCTGCTCTAGCAAACTGGGCCCATGCAACATCTGGACATCTAGGAGAGAATGGCACTTATGCATGGGCACAGCAACAACAGATTCCAGTTACTAAAGAACAGGTACAAGAAGCAGTAAAAGAGTGCCCCACATGCAACCAGATAAGACAAATGCCCCAGCAAAAGAAGCCTAGCGGCCATATCAGAAGAGGAACCGCAGCTGCTACAGTGTGGCAATTGGACTATATCGGGCCGCTACCAAAGGAAGGTTGAAAAAGCTACGTATTGACCATGGTGGACACCTACTCTGGCCCTATGTTGGGTATGCCCCGTAAGTCTGCAGACCAAAAGTCCACTTTGCGAGGGCTAAACTACCTGATAAAACATTATGGGGTACCTGATGAAATCCAAACAGATAGGGGCACACACTTTTCAGGGAAAACAGTGCAGGATTGGGCGCAGGAACAGGGAATTCGGTGGATTTTACACCTTAGTTAGTATCCACAAGCTGCAGGCATGATTGAGAGATATAACGCATTGTTGAAAGAACAGCTAAAAAAGTTATCAGCAGATCAGACTCTAAAAGGATGGAGTAGTAATTTAGACAAAGCCTTGTTCGAATTGAACAATAGACCAGTTGGGCAGCAGACTCCTTTCATTCGGATGACAGGGCATGATAAAGAAATCACCCACACAATGATTGTCTGGAAAACAGACCCTCGAGGTTGATTACCTTTACAGGCTACTTCTGGCAGTATAGGACTGGACCTGTTTGCTCCAGAGGATGGAGAAATACCCGTAGGACAGGTGAAGACTGTTCCCCTAGGAATAGGAGTAACAGTACCACCTAGAACATATGGTAGAATTGCCCCTCGATCCAGTCTAGCCATCAAGGGAGTTTCGGTGCTAGGGGGAGTCATAGACCCAAATTTTAGAGGAGAGGTTAAAGTAGTATTACTGAACCAAGGAGATGCTACTGTATCGTATCAAGCACATGGCAGACTTGCTCAATTGATTTGTGAACAAGCGTATACCCCCCACATTGAAGAAAGATCTGCCCCCCCGAGAACACCCAGAGAGGTGAGGGAGGATTTGGAAGCACAAGAAGATGAGTATGGGTGTATCATCCAGGGAAAAAGCCAGAGGCAGGAGAGATATTGAGCCAAGGGGTGGGGAGTACGTATATTGTACTTTTAAAGAACTCTAATGTACCTGTATTTGTACCTGCAGTGAGACTTACCCCATGGTCGTAAATGATGACATCTGCATCGATGACGTGGTTCCTGTTTGCGGTCATGATTATAACCGGAAAAAGTGTATGGGTCCTACCGAATATAGCAGAGAATGTTGTTACGGACCTTCATGTCACTTGTGCACCTCAAGCCGCTAACGTAACTGATGACCAGGGAAATGTTTCACTTTGCAACATGAAGGTACCTGGAGGCAAGTGGATGGCTGCCAAAGCTGTAACCTGGAAGGTAACTGGACAGCAAATCCGACATGCCAACGGACTGAACGAGTTGCAGGGGATGCCAGCAACAGTACAGGCTTTGAATCATACACTAAACATGATATGTAAATATTTTGATACCATTGTACCTTTTACCAATACAGGCATATACGTGTAGACCTTATGATTGTTCTAACAAACGAAACATTTAACAGGACATATGGTGGTTGTTACAATGACCAATGGAACCAAAGGAGTTCGATACTCCAAACCGCCCGCCTTTATGTTTTGTGTAGCCGAAAGACGCATGGTTAGCAATTTAGGCAACGTTTCCATAGTTCAATATAGAATAGGATGTAAGCAAGCTTTGCATGCAAGCATAATTAACCATATTGTGTTACAGATAACTATTGCCAAGGGGAATGTTTCTAAGTATGATCCATTATGCACACCATGGACACTACAGTTATGACCCTTGCCGAAGTTACGCATCAGAAGAGATCTAGGATCCTTGATAGCCGGGGCCACCGGAATTGGGGTAGGGGCCCTGAACGCTTTTGATATTGAAGCCATTAGGAATAAGCTATCTTCTACAGGATATAGTACAGGGGAGGCCATAAAAGTAATTTCACAATGGGGGCCCACACACTCACAAGAAGTATGGAAGGTTCTGCGTGGGTTGTATTGTGATTGGCAATGGCATAATTTCACATTTGAACAATTTGGAAAAAGCATTCAAAGCACACAAACAGTGTCCAAAGGCATTCAGTGCTTACTATGGCAAAGCATTGTTAATCAACAGTATGTAGACTTCAAAGCGGAATGGGGACAGCTTCAGGGTGAACATTGGAGACAACAATTGCATTTGCCTGAGGAAATATGGGTAAAGCCCATACAGTTTCATTGTGAGGGAGAGATGTGTTATGCTCATTTTGATATAGCTAGAAGTGATCTTCCTCCTGAAATGTGGTGCCCCTATATATTGCTCCCTGTAGTAATAGGTGAAGAATGGTGGATACCTCACACTGACAAAAAATGGATTGATCAAACAAATCACACCGTAGATCCCACTAGATGTGCTGATTGGTCTAAGGGGTGGGTATGTACCCACACTGGAAGGGTGCTAGATCCATGCTTTCACCCAATACCAGGAGAATGTGAATGGTTACCTTATCCTATTAATGGCACAGACTTAGATCAGATAGGAACAGAGAGTATATGTTACGTTACTAATCATCCCTTACTTATTAACGGATTTGTACAAACCACTGGAGAGCAGGTAATGTGTATGTGCAATATTACCAGCATTATTGACATAAGTACTCTCATCCTATACCGACCAACTAAGTTCACCACAACCACATTACAGATGCAAATGCAAGCACAGTTAGAATGGAACATCCCGCTTGTTGTGAAGCTACCTAGACTAGAGGCAATCAGGCACTACGCACAAATCACATTTGCTAAATTCGACATGTCGGCTAAATATACCAAGGATACCGCCATACAGATGACCATAGATGCCAAACAGCTTATGCACACTGCTTCACGCATCCAGCAAGTAACTGAGCACCATTGGTATGACATCTTCTTAGGTTGGGCACCAGGAGCTACGAAGACGCTAAATATAGTGTTACATCTGCTAATTTGGTTATTGATTGTCTCTGTCACGCTAATGATTATACTATGTAGACTATATGTACGCACAAACCAGCTTTATACTAAGATGCAGGCGCTTAGAATAATGCTAACACGTATTCGTTGCAACCTAGCTAGCGAAGTGTGAAAATAAATAATTCTTGTTTGGCATGCATTGCGCTCATCTAAGGGGTGGAGTGATCAGTATAGGGAAAGGTGCGGAAGACATTGTGACGGAAGGGTTAATTAGCTTGAACAGTGTAGATGAGCGTGATGCCTGCTGAGGCCAGAGCAACGTGGAAAAATTCACGATGTTCGCTTTCAAGCTTGTTTTTTTTTTTACATTCCGTAGATAAACTTATTTGCAGCTGCATGTGTGAGAAACAGGTTGTGAAGGAGATTCAGTCTCAACCTTGAGAACGAGACCACAGTAAAAGATGGAATGAAAACAATGGCCAGGGAATGGCAAGGCAGCCAAGAGACATGTGCTGATAACATAGCTAGAAAATACTGGAAGGGGATAGAATCCAAGCTTCAGGTTACTTAAACACTGAAAGGCGGGTGAGGGAATTGAAGCTCGCAGATGGAGTTGTGAAAACTGTCATCTTCAGACCCAGAGCTGCCTCCTTGTTGTGCTGTTCAGAGACCGTGATGCTCGAGGGGGAGAGAGGTCCAAGCGGGCGGTAGAGGGCTTCCCAGCATTTCGTGGACTAAGTTAAGTTCCACCCAGGGATGAAAGTCCTTTGTTTCTCTGCTCTATTATTATGATTGATTATTATGCTTGCACTGTGTTTATGATATGAAGTATTCAGCTTGTTTATATTTTGCTTTTTTTAAACATCGTAGTGTGAGCCTGCTACAGTAATTGAGACATACATTTTGGTATGCCGTTAAGCAAAGCTAATCTGAAGAATTCAGCTCGTTTATATTTTCCTTTCTGAATATCGTAGTGTAACGCATTTTGGTATACAGTTATTCCAAGCTTATATCTGTCAATGAACTCTTTGCTCATATGTATACATAGATGCTCTTTCTCATTGTAGTGTACATATATATATATATATATATATATATATATATATATATATATATGTATAGATGCTCTTTATTGCTATTTTTATTCTGTCATTGTTGAAGTGCTAAATTAATAAATTTCCCTGAAATTCTAGTAAAGCTAAATTTTATTCATAATTGGCGTGTGGTCCTTCATTGAGCATCCTTATTGACTTATACCGAACAGGTGTCAACCAATCACCTGGATAAGACACCGCCCCAGAACTTATGGCAGTGTGGTGTTTCATTATTTGGTGGGTGGGTAGAGCCTTTCCGCCAGCCTGAGGGCGGCCTCCCCAGTCGTCGGCGGGACTACAAAAATGGCAGTGTGTGGATGGCCTGCTACTTGTTTCTCATCAGCTTCATTATTTGGCTGACCGGAACGCTAGCCTGTTGGCGTTAGTTACCGCCGGCAGTGCGGTATTTCCCGCCATGTTCATAATGACCACCTTAGTCTGTGCCATCAAGCTGGTGGATATTGCAAACTTTGTAATAACACTAGGGCCCTCATTACAACCCTGGCAGATGGTGTTAAAGCTGCGGTAATACCGCAAACAGGCCAGCAGAAAAAAAAAGGGAATTATGACCGTGGCGGAAACCGCCAACATAGACAGCCACTTTAACACTCCGACCGCCATGACGGTACAGACAAGCAGCGCGGCGGTCACCGCCAACAGACAGGCGGAAGACAAAGTACCGCCCACAGTATTACAACACACCAATCTGCCACCTTTTCCGGGGCGGATTCACCGTGGATAAAAACATGGCGGAAACAGCTTTTGCAATGGGAAAACGTTCACCTGAACACACTCCACGAGGAAGGAGGCCACCATAAAGCCCAAACTCCAAATGCTCCCTGCGCTTGTCTACCTGCTCCTCTACGAACACCACCAACGGCGGCGCCGAAGACAACGGTGAGTACTGCACCTACGACATAGGGGAGGGGGGAGGCAAAAGTCAGGGACACACACACTCAACACCCCCACCCTCAACCCGACCCTCGCACACTACAACACACACACCAATGCATTTCCAAACATCACAGGAACAACCCACAACCCCCCCGGAAGAATGCAAAGACAAAACCAAATTACTTGAACCATTGTAATGTATCCAAATACAGTAAGCTCATATATACAGAAATATATACACATTCAAAATATATACATCACGATTAGTAGTGCAGGTATGCACATTTCAATGTCCGTGGACCACTGGGACCACAATGCATGGGCGAGGCCCACACTAGATACCTGTCCACAAACAGAGAGAACACTGCAGGGGCATCAGATAGAAATACAACAGGCACCTCAGGGGGAAGGGAAGGGGGGCACCTCAGCCGGATAAGTGCACCACGCCAGATCCACGACGGGGCTCCATGTCCATTGATGCATCCTGGGGAATGCAAAGCCACAGTCTCTCAAGTCTCTACAGTGGGTGGGTTGCCCACTGTACCATCTTGGGGAGAGCAAAGCCACAGCCTCTCAAGTCTCTACAGTGGTTGGTTTGCCCACTGTACCATCCTGGGGAGTACAAAGCCACAGTCTCTCAAGTCTCTACAGTGGGTGGGTTCCCACTGTTCCATCCTGGGGAGTGCAAAGCCACAGTCTCTCAAGTCTCTACAGTGGGTGGGTTGCCCACTGTACCATCCTGGGGAGTGCAAAGCAACAGTCTCTCAAGTCTCTACAGTGGTTGGTTTGCCCACTGTACCATCCTGGGGAGTGCAAAGCCACAGTCTCTCAAGTCGATGCATGTCTCCACAGGTTCTGGAGGGGGACTGGTGCCCAGAGTGCTTCATCCTGTGAAGGATTCAGGTAGTGGATGCAGTTCTCCACTGGTTCTGGAGGGGGACTGGTGCCCAGAGTGCTTCATCCTGTGAAGGATTCAGGTAGTGGATGCAGTTCTCCACTGGTTCTGGAGGGGGACTGGTGCCCATAGTGCATCACGCTCCCCGTGACGGTCCCAGTTCCGTCACTGTCCCAGCTGCACATGGGCTAACGATGCTTGAGTTGGCGGTCTTTGCCCTGTTCAGCGGTGCTTTGCCATGGCGGTCTTTGCCCTGTTCAGCGGTGCTTTGCCATGGCGGTCTTTGTCCTGTTCAGTGGTGCTTGACTTTGCACTTTCTGACCTGTTCAGCTGTGCTTTGCCCTTGTTCAGCGGTGCTTGACTTTGCTGTCTCTGACCTGTTCAGCGGTGCTTTGCCATGGCGGTCTGTGCCCTGTTCAGCGGTGCTTGACTTTGCTGTCTCTGACCTGTTCAGCGGTGCTTGCCATTGCGGTCTTTGCCCTGTTCAGCGGTGCTTTGCCACGGCGGTCTGTGCCCTGTTCAGCGGTGCTTGACTTTGCTGTCTCTGACCTGTTCAGCGGTGCTTGCCATGGCGGTCTTTGCCCTGTTCAGCGGTGCTTTGCCATGGCGGTCTTTGCCCTGTTCAGCGGTGCTTGACTTTGCTGTCTCTGACCTGTGCAGCGGTGTGTGGCATGATGGTCCCTCAGTGCCCAGCGGGGCTGTGGCTGCCGGGGCCCTCCAGGGCAATGACGCTGGAGGTGGTCTCCTGACCAGTGACGATTGTGCTGCCCTCCTGGGCATTGACTCTGGCGGTGGTCTCCTGACCAGTGATGATTGTGCTGCCCTCCTGGGCACTGACTCTGGTGGTGATCTCCGGACCAATGACGATTGTGCTGCCCTCCTGGGCACTGACTCTGGCGGTGGTCTCCGGACCAGTGACGATTGTGCTGCCCTCCTGGGCACTGACTCTGGCGGTGGTCTCCTGACCAGTGACGATTGTGCTGCCCTCCTGGGCACTGACTCTGGCGGTGGTCTCCGGACCAGTGACAATAGTGCTGGCGGTGGCGTCCTGGCCAGCGCGGAGGATGGCGGCCTTCTCCGCTGTGCTGCTCTTCCCAGACTTTGGAGACTTCTTCTGCCCCTTCACCACCTTGTGAGGAGTCACAGCTGACTCGGCACTTCCCCCGGGACCCTTGTGTGTGGCTTTGCCGGCAGGAGTCTTCACCCTCTCCCGTCGGGCACTGCCCAACTTCTGGTGTTTTACAGGGGGTGGACTGGCAGTGCTTTGGCTCCGTGTCACACTGGCTGCCCTGGTGCCCGGTGCACTCCATATACCTCTAACACGCACCACTGGAACCGGACTTTTTTGGGCTGAGGTGCTAGTACGGTACCTATGAATTGGAGGGGTGGGGGTGGTGGGAAAGAGGTCAACGTTGCTCAGGAAAAGTTTCTGATGAACACTGGGATGGGTAGCTGCAGGGGGTCTGGGAGTGGAGGAAGAGGAGGTGGTTGTAGGAGGTGTAACTTTAGATGATTTGGGTGCAGGTGCATGTTCTGGAGGCTGTCGTGAGGTGGATGGATGTTGGGTGTGTGGGTGCCCGCGTTTGTGTACTTTGGGTGGGGGCGTCAAAGACACACTGGGAGAGGACACGGGGGACGTGTAAATGGTAGTGGGGGTGGTGAGTGCAGGTGAGCGGAGTGTGGTGCTGGGTGTTCTGGTGCGAGTCCTAGTGGCTGTAGATGTAGTGCATGCAGGTGAGAGTGTAGACGACACTGGGAGGGAGGAGGGAGAAGACGAGGAGGGGGACACAGTGGAGGCAGTGGATGTTGCTGTGTCTGTATGTGGGTGATGCTTGTGTGAGTGCCTGTGGGATGTGTGGTGCCTATGTTTGCCAGAGCCACTTTTGTGTGTTGAGGTGTGTGCATGGTGGTCTGATGGTGTGCTTGGGATAGGCTGGGGTACAGGGGATTGGGTCTGGGTGGAGGAAGTTGGAGGGGGGAGGCTAGGCACAGGGACAATGGCTGCCATCAGTGCTGAGGCCAGAGATTGCAGGGTTCGATGAAGGGCAGCCTGACCAGAATGAATGCCCTCCAGGAATGCATTACTGTGTTGCAACTCCCTTTCTACACCCTGGATGGCATTCACAATGGTAGACTGCCCAACAGTGAGTGACCTGAGGAGGTCAATGGCCTCCTCACTGAGGGCAGCGGGGGTGACAGGCGCAGGGGCTGAGGTGCCTGGGGCGAAGGTGATGCCCACCCTCCTGGGTGAGCGGGCACGGGGCGAAGGCTGAGGGGCTGCTGGGAGGGCGGTGCTGGTAGGGGGGTGGCGGCTGTACCTGTAGAAGTGGGGGGCACAGATGGTGCCGCCACCACAAGGGAGCTCCCATCGGAGGATGAGTCCGTGTCGCTGTCTGCTGATCTGGTGACCGACGTGAAGCTCCCCTCGCCCTCCGTCCCACTGGTGTATTCGGAGTCTGTGGTGTGGCCCTCCATGGCCATGTGGGATGCAGCTCCCTCGTGCTCCGGTGCCACTGTACCTCCGCCTGATGATGCTGATGCACAAAAGAACAGGGAGAGCACAAAAAGGGGGGAGGGAACAGAAGAAAGACAGGTTGAGTGCATGGCTTACCGCTACCGTTGGCGGACAATACAGACACAGCAGCCCCCTACACTACACCGTGCTCTTGGCCTCTACAGATGCAGTTCCTGGGACATGGCCTACATGGCTATGAGTGTCATCTGTCCACATAGATGACACAGGGGCATGTATACCTGTACTTGGCACTCTACAGAAGAGGGGTGGAGTGGCACATGGCCTGCATTCCGGAGGGGCCTAGCCTACGGAACTCGCCCTGGCCTAGGGAAACCCACAGCCCTCCTCCCCCACCCAGACCCCTCCACTGCGCGCAAAGTCATCAGAATGTGAGTGTACTCACCCCCTTGTGTCTGCTGTGATGCCCTCAAGCGCCCATCCAACTCAGGGTAGGCCACCGCCAGGATCCGGAACATCAGGGGGGACATGGTGCGACGGGCACCCCTCCCACGTTGGGAGGTCATCCCCAGCTGAGCCTCCGCCGTCTTCTTGCTCCAGCGGCGAATGTCCTCCCATCTTTTACGACAGTGGGTGCTCCGTCTCCGGTGGACCCCCAGGGTCCGGACTTCCTTGGCGATGGCACGCCAAATATCCTTCTTCTGGTGGGCGCTGACCTACATGACATGTACAGGGGAAGAAGAGAAGTCATTGGCAACAGCACTGTCGAAGTGAGTGGCCCACATCCCTGCCCTTGCCATGTGGCGCATGCATTAACACTCCTTCATGCTCGCATAACTCTGCCCCCTTCCTACTTACATCCAGCCCTCTCCACCCAGGGATAGCCCATACAACTTGCACCCTATGTACTCACCTGTTGGTCTGGAGGACCGTAGACAACCGTGTACTGGGGGAGGACCCCGTCCACAAGCTTCTCCAACTCCTGTGCAGTGAAGACAGGGGCCCTTTCCCCTAATGCACGAGCCATTGTCTCTTCCAGACCGAGGTCACAGCAGCACTTGCAGTGTAGGTCCTCTCCTGTCGAAGATCAGGTATCGAGTGAGTGAACAGATAGAAAATGGCGGTCACGTCCGCGGCGGTGCGTATCATCACAGCCGGCGCACTTTGTCATTGGCTCCTGGGACCCATAGGGTCCAATGTTAACCAATGCAGCATTGCGCCGCGGTCTTCGACCGCCTACCGCGACGGTGTACAACGCCAGTGCAGTTACCTCACATCCAATTGTCCCAGTTTAGAGGTCAGGCAGCCACCATTCAGGGGCCCACATGGCTTCATTTACAACTGCGGCAGACATACCAAGGCCTGGACTCAACACACTTACAGACAACTTTTTGGATTATGTTTTGTGTACTGTGTAGCTGTGGGTACATACCTCTGAGTTGCTTTTCTCTGTGGCCGCTGTTGTCCTTCCTAAGCACCGTCAGCTGGGACATGTGAGGAGATGGCGGAATCCTCTGGTGTACCGACCGCTGGTGGACCTGTTGACAATGGAGGAGCGACATTTAATCATCACCTACAAGTTTGACAGTGCCACAATCCAGGAACTGTGTACCCAGTTGGAGCCAGATCTGATATCACCAATCCGCCATCCCACAGGAATCCTCCCTGAAGTGCAGGTGCTGTCAGTACTCCATTTCCTTGCAAGTGGGTCATTTCAGACAACAGTGGCCATGGCATTAGGGATGTCCCAGCCTATGTTTTCCAACGTGGTGTCCAGAGTGTTGTCTGCCCTGCTGAAACACGTGAGGAGCTACATTGTTTTCCCTCAGGTGGAGGATTTGGCTACAGTTAAAGGTGACATCTATGCCCTGGGACATATCCCTAACATCATAGGTGCCATTGATGGGACCCATGTGGCTTTGGTCCCCCACACAGGAGTGAACAGGTGTACAGGAACCGTAAGAGTTATCATTCCATGAATGTACAGATGGTATGTTTGGCAGACCAGTACATCTCCCAGATAAATGCTATGTTCCCTGGCTCAGTGCATGACACCTACATCCTGCGGAATAGCAGTATCCTGTATGTGATGGGTCAACTCCAGAGGCACAGTGTGTGGCTATTAGGGGACTCTGGTTACCCCAACCTGTCATGGCTATTGACCCCAGTGAGGAATCCCTGGACCAGGGCAGAGGAACGCTACAATGAGGCCCATGGGCGGACTAGGAGGGTGATCGAACGCACCTTCGGCCTCCTGAAGGCCAGGTTCAGGTGCCTGCATATGACAGGTGGTTCCCTATTCTACTCACCAAGGAAGGTGTGCCAGATCATCATCGCCTGCTGTATGCTTCACAATCTTGCTTTGCGACGCCAGGTGCCTTTTCTGCAGGAGGATGGTCCAGATGACGGTGTTGTGGCAGCTGTGGAGCCTGTGGACAGTGATGAGGAGGAAGCAGAGGAAGAAGACATTAATAACAGGGACTCTGTCATACAGCAATATTTCCAGTGAGACACAGGTGAGAACACATTTGTTTACTATTACATTTACTTTCACACTTCTACCTCTATCCTGTCTGTCAATTTGAAGCAGTATATGCTAACTGAGTGGTACATTTCCATTACGGTTTCACAGGTGTGGTTACCAATGTGTGTCATCTGCTTGCATCCTTCATGGGCTTGTGATATGTGACATAGGTATGTTGACATTACAATTTCGAACGGATTTTGTCATTGTCATAGCTAATACACATTTTCTAAATCACAGACTGACTCCAGATTGTTTTGTGGTTCAAGGGTGTTTATTGAAGTGCTAATTATTGGAGGGGGTGGTAAAATGGTGATGGGTGATGGTGGAGGAATGTCCATGGCAGAGTCCAGTCTATTAGTCTCACAGGTGCACTGCCCATATGGGCATAGGAAGTGGAGCTGGAACAGTTCCAATCTGGACAGGGTCACAAAGTGGGACGACAATCAGGGTGGGCTCATTTCCTGGCGGGGTCATGCCATCTTGCTCTGTCCTGTTCCTGGATCTCAGGGACCGCTTGCGGGGTGGTTGTCCACCTGCAGGGGGTGGGGTGCTGGTGTGGTGGTCCTGTGGCGGGGCGTCCTGTCCACTAGCGCCGGAGGAGGTGGTGGGCAGTTCATCGTCCAGGCTAGTGTCAGGGGCCCCCTAGAGTGCCACGGTGTCCCTCATGGTCTTCTGTATATCCTTCAGCACCCCTACTATGGTGCCCAGGGCGGAGCTGATGGTTCTGAGCTCCTCCCTGAACCCCAAATACAGTTCGTCCTGCATGCGCTGGGTCTCCTGAAACTTTGCCAGGACCGTCGCCATCGTCTCCTGGGAGTGGTGGTATGCTCCCATGATGGAGGAGAGGGCCTCGTGGAGAGTGGGTTCCCTTGGCCTGTCCTCCCCCTGTCGCACGGCAGCCCTACCAGTTCCCCTGTGTTCCTGGGCCTCCGTCCCCTGGACCGTGTGCCCACTACCACTGCCCCCAGGTCCCTGTTGTTGTTGGGGTGGTGGGCTATCCTGGGTTCCCTGTAGTGGTGGACACACCGCTGATTGACGTGTCCTGGGAACAGAGGTATGGGCCCGCTGGGTGGGTGCTTTGCTGGTGTTACCAGAGGGTGGAAGGTCAGTGTTGGGCTGTGCCTGTGCGAGGGGAACCGACTGTCCCGAGGCCCACGATGGTCCGGGCTGGTCATCTTGATCAAGTTGGCCAGAGCTGCGGTCATCACTGTGGGCCTCTTCTGGGGTGGGGTAGAGATATCTGGACCCTCCTGTCTGGTGACGTTAGGTAGTGGTCCTGCAGGGGTATAAAAGCATGATTATTGCATGTGTGTGTGTCATGGTGTGCAATGGGTGGGTGAGCGTGTACCCCAGTGCTAGCTGTCCTGTGTGGGGGCTTGTGTGATGATGGTTAGGGGTGGTTATGGGTATGTGCAGTGGGCATGCTTTAGTGAGGGGTGTCCATGCTTTGTTGTGTCATGCAGGGCTTGGTGTTGGGATGGGTGGTTAGTGTTATTAGTACATTAGTGAGGAGTTGGAGTGATAGGGGAGGGGGTGACGGTGGGGGTGTGTGATAGCATGCAGGTAGGGTGGGGGATATGATAGTTAAGATTTGACTTACCAGTGTCCATTCCTCCACCGACTCCTCCGAGGCCCTCAGGATGCATAATGGTCAAGACCTGCTCCTCCCATGTTGTTAGTTGTGGGGGAGGAGGTGGGGGTCCACTGCCAGTCCGCTGAATCGCGATGTTGTGCCTGGAGACCACGGAACGCACCTTCCCCCGTAGGTCGTTCCACCTCTTCCTGATGTCCTCCCGATTTCTTGGGTGCTGTCCAACTGCGTTGACCCTGTCGACTATTCTTTGCCATAGCTCCATCTTCCTAGCTATGGAGGTGTGCTACACCTGTGATCCAAATAGCTGTGGCTCTACCCGTATGATTTCCTCCACCATAATCCTGAGCTCCTCCTCCGAAGACCTGGGGTGTCTTTGGCCTTCCATGGGGTGGTGTAGGTGATGTGTGGGGTGGTGTATGTGGTCATGAGTGTGGTGATGTGTAGTGGTGTGTGGTGTTTTGTGCGTGGATGTTGTTTGGGTGATGGTGTTGTGTGCCTATGTGTGGTGGGGTTGTCTATTGCTGTGCTCTCTCTCTGTCGCCTTCGGCTTTAATTTTTGGTCGTAGGGGTTTGTGGGTGATGTGGGTGTGTGTTTTATATTGTGTTGGGTGTGTGCGAGTGGTGTTTGTATGTGTATCAGGTGTGTGTATTTTGAATTGTCGAATGTGGCAGTGTTTTGAAGATGTGTGTGTATTTTGAGCGCGGCGGTGTGTACTGCCAATGGAATACCGCGGTTGAAAGACCGCCGCGTGGATTCGTGTGTCGTAATAGCGTGGGCGTGTTTCTGTTGGCGTGACGGTGGAGGATTTGTTATTGCCAGTTTATCACTGACTTTTGGTGTGGCGGAGTTGTGTGGGTGTCTGAATTTCGGCGGATTCCGAGATGTGGGTCATAATAGCTGTGGCGGAATTCCGCAGCCGCGGCGGTGTATTGGCGGTCTTCTGCACGGCGGTAAGCAGCTTTTACCGCTGATGTTGTAATGACCCCCTATGTCTAAAAAGTCTATCAACCTTATTACTGCCTCGTCTCGACCTCCCCATTATTTTCAGGGAGGTACACAATTCCCTGTGAATAAGGAAATAAACAATAAATGAAAAACAACTCATACCATGAGTACTGCACTGCTGTTTGCTGATTATTTAATGCATATGTGTATTGCAGTCCACACTCCCGATGGTTGTGGCTCCATCATGTAATTAGAATCAGGTGGTGTGTACAGGTGCGTGTAGGACAGGCAGTAAAGGGGAGGTTGGTGAAGAGGAAGGATACCAGTG
Source organism: Pleurodeles waltl (assembly GCF_031143425.1). Taxonomy (NCBI): domain Eukaryota; kingdom Metazoa; phylum Chordata; class Amphibia; order Caudata; family Salamandridae; genus Pleurodeles; species Pleurodeles waltl. The sequence goes on from NC_090444.1 coordinate 1,463,320,335, forward strand.
AGCCCCAAGTCTACTCAACATTTTTTAAGTGATCTCTGAGAATATCTTCCATCTGTTCCATAGTTAAAGCCAGATCTTGGCTGTTATTGTGTTGAGGAATTTGCCAGCTTCTCCTAGGCTGCTGCTGGAGCAATTTTATTGGCTCCCTGGCACAGCCAGAGGGTTGTACGTTCAGTAGAGTTTTGGTGTCTAAGGGAGTTATCACGCAATCCCAAGAGGGTAAATTCTGGTGTGGTGGGTGTGGTGTACCCCAGTATTTCTTTAATAGGGGCTGGGATTTCAGACTCCTATTACCCTTCTCTGATGGGTAAGATGACGGGGTGGAAGGGGTGGAAGGGGAGGGAAGAGGTCAAGTTGTGCAAGGAAAAGCTTCTTAGGGATGGTGGGGCGGGATGAGGGAAGAGGGATGGGAGTGGAGGTTGACGGAGTAGTTGTTGGAGGTGTATGTCTGCTGACGTTGGGTGTAGGTGCATAGGCAGTGTGCTGATGTGAGGTGGATGGCTGCTGGGTATCTGAGTGCATGCATTTGTGTCTCTTAGGAGGGGGCAGACAGGGTGCGAGAGGACACAGGGGGCGCGTGGATGGATGTTTTGGAGGTGTCTGCAAGTGAGGTGTATGTGCTGCTTAGTGTGGTGATGGAGGTGGTGGCTGTTGAGCAGTGCATGCAGGTCTGAGTGTGGATGTGACAGTGAGGGAGGAGGAAAAGGACAAGGGGAAGGCAGTGGAGGCAGTGGATGGTGTTCTGTGAGCAACTGTCTGTTGTCCATGTGAGTGCCTGTGGCCTGAAGTGTGCTGCCTGTGTTTGTCTGTGCCACTCTTGTGCGATGTTTTGTGTGCATGTTTGTCTGTATGTGTGCATGGGATGTGTTGGGGTTGAGGAGATTGGTCTGGGAAATAGTATTTGGAGGGGGTGCGGTAGGGACAGGGACAATGGCTGCCATCAGAGAGGAGGCCAGAGGATGTCTGTTGGGCCACCAATACACTGTGAATGCCCTCCAGGAATACATTGTATTGCTGCATCTAGGATGTCAGCCCCTGTATGGCATTCACAATGGTTGACTGCCCTACAGAGATGGATCTCAGGAGGTCAATAGCTTCCTTACTCAGGACAGCAGGGCTCACTGTGGCAGGGCCTGAGGTGCCTGTGGTGAAGGAGATGGCCACCTTTCTGGGTGAGCCGGCACTGGCAATTCGGTGAGGGGCTACTGGGAGGGCAGTGCCGGTACAGGGTGGCGGTTGTGCTTGTAGCTGGGGTGGTTTCAGAGGTGTCCACTACCACCAGAGAGCTTTCATTGAAGGAGATATCTGAGTCAGTGTTGTCACCTCCTGTCTCTGCTGTGGTGCTCCCCTCGCCCACTGGCCCCCTCGGCGTCAGTGGACTCTTCCTCCTAGGTCCTGTGGGATGCAGCTCCCTCTGTCGCCGGTACCTCTGATCCTCTGCCAGATGATGATAATGCACACATGGACAGGATGACAGAAGAAAAAATGGGTAGAGAGAGAAAGGGAGCACTGGGTCAATTACAACACCAACACCACAGATGGCATTCATATTATCGTCACACACAGGGATCAGGATTGAGCACCTGGCATTACATTTGCTAGGTACCACAGCAAGATGAGAGCAAAACATAGCCAACTGCACCCCTCCTAGGAGTCACTAAGCCCTGTCTGACATGGAATGCAACCTAGCTAGGTTACCAGATTTAGCAATACAACCATTACTCTTGAGCTGGATCATGCTGCTTTCTCTGAGCTGGCATTAAGGGGCACCCACTAACTGACACCCACCACCAGGTTCCCATGCCACCTACCAATCATAGTTGTAACGCACACTGTACTCACCCCCTTGTGGCTGCTGTGATGCCCTCAAGAATTAATTCAGCTCTGGGTAGGCCACTCCCAGTATGCAGGCCATCAGGAGGGTCAGGTTCCGATGGGCACCTCGCCCCTGTTGGGAGGCCATCCCCAGTTGGGCCTCCGCAGTATTCTGGGCCCAGCGTCTCAGGTCCTCCCAACTCTTCCTACAGCGGGTGCTCTGCTTGCTGTAGAACCCCAGGGTCTACACGTGCTTGGTGATGGCACGCCACTATCCCTTCTTCTGATGGGTGCTGACCTGCAGAGGAAACACAGACAGGAGGACACCATTAACGAGACAATCCTGCCTGTTGTACGTATGGCCCACAAATCCCCTTCTATCCCCATTGGCACACACATCACCCAGTGCCCACCATGTACACCACCACCAGGCATACAACCCCCTAAAATGACACAATGCTTGCACATACATCTCTATGCAACCTTGTCACATGCCTTGTGCCCAAGGTGTACCCACTTGTTGGTCTGGAGGCCCATACAACAGCCAATACTGGGGTAGGAGCCCATCCACCAAGGGCTCCAACTACTCTGAAGTGAAGGCAGGGGCCCTTTCCCCGGTCACACGGGCCATGGCAGGATCCAGACACAGGACACACCAGCACACACTGTGTAGGTGTTGTCCTGTGGAAAGTCAGGAAACAAGTGAGGTTTTGGGCAGAAAATGGTGGTCACGTACACAGCGGTGTACACTGTCACTGCTGCTGGTGATCCCCATTGGCCACTGTACTCCGTAGAGCCCCTTGTAATCCAATGAGAAATAGCACGGCTATGCAAGAACACTTTCTGCCATGACGCGCAACGCCAGCGGAGTTAGCTTACTTCCACCTGACCCTATACACAGGACAAGCGGTTGCCATTGTATGGTGATGGGCAATATTCAGATAATCGAGAACTGCATCATATCTATAATTTGCACATACATTGCCATTAACAATGTCCCATCACATTACTGCTCAATGTACACTGAGGTGGTGGTTCCATTGTTCAATTTGTGACAGACTACTCACTCTTGTGTCCCTTAGATACCTACCACTGAGGAGAAATCAGAGGAGGAGGCAAAACCACATGTACAGACTCATTGTTGACTTGGCTACACTGGAGGAGAAGCACATAGTACTTACCTACAGACTGTACAGGTCCATAATCACAGAGCTGTGTGTTCAATTGGAGCATGATCTGACATCTGCTACCCGTCATCCAACTGGTATTTCCCCTCATGTGCAGATTTGATTTGTGCTTCATTTCCTGGCAACTGGCTCTTTCCAAGTGACGGTGGGCTTGGCAGCAGGAATGTCACAGCCAATGTTCTCAATCATGTTGGTGAGGGTTTTGTCTGCACTGGTGAAAGACGTGCAGCTACATTGCTTTCCCCCAGGTGGAAGATTTGGCCACTGTGAAGGTTGGATTTTATGCAATGGGACATATACCCAACATTATTGGGGCGATTGACGGTACATATGTTGTGTTTGCCCCCCCCACAAGAATGAACAAGTGTTTAGGAATCAGAAAAGTTTCCACTCACTCAGCGTGCAAATGGTTTGCCTGGCGGACCAGTATATCTCCAATGTCACTGCCAAGTATCCTGGGTTGGTGCATGACACCTTCATCCTGAGGAATAGCAGCATCCCAAATGTGATGGCACAACTACATAGGCACAGGATGTGGCTAATTAGTGAGCATGACTACCCACACTATGTATGTCAGTGTATGCCTTCTGGTGTTGACCCCATACCATTTTGTAAGGTTAATGTTTGTCCGTCAATACTCACAGGTGACTCTGGCTACCCAAACCTATTGTGGCTCCTGACCCCTGTGAGGAATGCCAGGACAGGGGCAGAGGGTCCTTATAAAGATGCACATGGGCGAACCAGGAGAGTTATTGAAAGGACCTTCAGCCTCCTGAAGGCCAGGTTCAGATGCCTCCATCTGGCAGGTGTGTCCCTGTGCTACTCACCTGAGAAGGTCTGCCAGATAGTAGTGGCATGCTGCATATTGCACAACCTGACCCTCAGACGACATGTGCCTTACCTGCAGGAGGAGGGGACTGGTAATGCCCCTGTGGCAGTATTGGACCCTGAGGACAGTGAGGATGAGGAGGCAGAGGATGAGGATGTGGACAATAAAACATCAGTTATACATCAATATTTCCAATGACACACAGGTGAGACAGTGAAACTGACCATTCCTCTGATTAATGATGTTTTCTGTGTGGCTGTTGCAGGATGGCATTCACTTCCTTTGCATCTCTACTTACTGTCCCCAATGGCTCCTCATTTTAGAGATGTTGGTGATACGACAACAGTGTACTGATGTGATGACTACAGCTAGATACAGATCATAAAATGTATGCTATCACAGTGTTTAGATAATTTGTACATGATGTGATTGTTTCCATATATGCACAGTTTCATCACATAAACACTTTCACTTAGGTTGTGTTCAAGAGTGTTTATTGCAGTGCAAATTATTGACAGAAAAATGCAATGGAATGTGATGATGGTTGAGGAAAGTCCAGGGTATTGTTCGAGTCTGTTTGTAGCACATGTCCATTGTCCAAGAAGCCATTGGAAGGGGAGCAAAGGCAGTTCAAAATGGACAAGGTGATAAGGTTGGACACAAGGGGGACATTCAGGAGGGTCTAATTTCCTGTCGGTGGTCTTGGTCTTGGCAGGTGTCTCTGGCTTCTGTCTGGGTCACAGGAACGTTTGTGAGGTGGTTCACCTGCTGCAGCAGGAGGGGTGCTGGTGGCCTGTGGGTCCTGTGGCAGGGCCTCCGGCACACTAGCTGCAGCAGAAGTGGCGGGCTGATCAGTAGACTGGCTAGTGGTAGTGGCACACTGGTGTGCTATCCATTCCCTCGTGATGTTGGCCATATCTACTAGCACCCCTGCTATGGAGACCATGGTGGTGTTGATGGCCTGCAGATCCTCCCTGATCTCCTGATAGTGTACCTCCTGCAGCCGCTTGTTCTCCTGCATGTTGGTAAGTATCTGATCCATCTTGTCCTGGGATTGTTGGTAAGCCCCCAAGACATTAGTGAGGGCTTCTTTGGAGAGTCGGTTCCCTGTGCCTGTCCTCCCCCTGGCGCACAGCGGTCCTCCCAGTGTCCTTGTTCCCCTGTGCCTTTGTCCCCTGAACGGTTTGCCCACTTCCACTGACCCCAGGTCCCTGATTGTCTTGGGTGTGAGGTGTGGACTGAGGTCCCTGTACAGGTGGGCACACTGCTGATTGACGTGTCCTGGGGACAGAGGTGTTGGGATGTTCGGTGGGTGCTGTGGTGTTGGATACTGATGGGGGAAGCTTTGTGGTGGGCTGTGAGTGGGCTGAGGTGGCCAACTGACCAGTGCCTCCTGATGGGCGAGGTGGTTCATTCAGATCCTGAATTCAAGCGTTACTTTCATCACTGGGGGCATCTTCTGTTGGGGGACTGGTTAGTTGTGTGCCAGCCTCCTCACCGCTGAGATTGTCCGGGGCACCTGTGGGGATGTAAGTGATGTATTATACTTCCTGTCTGTGACATATTGTAGAATCCCTTGCTTCCCCTCTATTGTTGCTGTTGCCCTGCCACCTTTGTTTGTGTATGGTGATGTATTGTGGGATTGTTAGATCTCCATGCTGTGTATGCTTTGGTGAGGGGTGTCCATGCAGGGCTGGGAGGCCTGTCCATGCATTGGCATAGCATGCAGGGCTTGGCATTGGGGTTAGTCAGATGTATAGGTGCAGTGTGTGGGATGGAGTGGAGTGATGGGAGTGAGGGTGAGGGGTTGTGATGGCATGCAGGTACAGGGGGTGATAAGTAGTAAATGTTGACTCACCAGTGTCCAGTCCTCCGTTAACTCCAGTGAGTCCCTCAGGATGCAGTATTGCCAAGATTTGCTCCTCCCATACTGTGGGCTGTGGGGGGAGGAGGTAGGGGTCCACCGCCAGCCCTCTGGATAGTGAGCTGGTGCCTTGCTGCCACGGAACGAACCTTCCCCATAGGCCATTCCAAATCTTCCTGATGTCATCCCTTGTTCATGGATGCTGTCCCACGGCGTTCACCCTGTCTACTATTCTCTGCCATAGCTCCATCTTCCTGGCAATGGATATTTGCTCTACCTGTGCTCTAAACAGCTGTGGCTCTACCCTGACTATTTCCTCGACCATGACCCGCAACTCCTCATCAGTGAAACAGGGGTGTTGTGTGGGGACATGGGTGTTGTGTGGTGTGTGTTGTGCAGAGGGTGTTGAGTGATGTGGTGGGTAGTTGGATTTGGGGTGTGTGACAGATGGATGGGTGTTTGTGGTGTGTGTGTGTAGTTGTCTCAGTGGCCCTCATGTTAGTCTTGTGGCACTTTTTGGTATTCGTAAAGGGTGGTGTGTAATGTGGGTGTGTGTTTTATAGTGCTGTTGGTGTTTGGGTGTGGTGTGTATGGGTGTCAGGTGTGTATTTCTGGTATTGGCCAATGTTGTGTTGTTTAGTATTTGGGTGACCATTCTGGGTGTGCCGGTGTGTACTGCCAATGGTTTACCACCATTGAAAGTCCGCCATGGTGATTTGTGGGTCACAATGTGGTGGGTGTTGTTTTGTTTGCGTAATGGTATGGGTGTTCGTACTGCCACTTTAGCACTGACCTTCGGCTGGCGGATTTGTGGATGTGGCAGTATTCTGTTGGTTTGTTGTGTGTATGTTTCATAATACGGAGAACGGATATTCGCCACTGTGGCAGTATGTTGGAGGCCGTCACCACGGTTGTAAGCGGCATTTACCTCCAATGACATAATGAGGGCCATAGTCTTTAGTGTGTTTGTCTGCAAGAATCAGTTAGCCCAATCTCCTGTAGTGTCCATTTCAAAGGTTTAGAGAATCTTGCAGTGGATGTACTCGTTGGATGAGAACTATCATACCTAGATTCCAAGTGAGGTTAGAGTCCCCCATGAGGATAATCTCTCACTTGGCAAATTCCCCCAGCTGCGTCAAGCAGGATTGTACAAAAGTCCTTTGGGCCATGCTGGGACCACATAGTGTAGCAATCATGCAGGGCTGGCCTGAATGTGTACCCTTCACCATTAGGAATCTGCCCTCCCTATCTGATTTGGAAGCAGAGGGCTGAAAGGTGAGGGAGGACTGAAAGAGGAGGGTCACCCCATTGTGTTTAGTAGTATGTGAAGTTTTAAAGACCATGGGATCTTACCCACATTTGAGATGGGATTCCCGTAGGACCACTATATTGTATTTCACATTTAAAATGTATTTCCATATTTTCTGCCCTTTTGACGAGGAATTGAGTCCCCTCATGTTCCATGTCAATGTTACTAACACCATATCAGTCTGTCACATGTGGATTCTGCTTCCCCTCTCCTCCACCTCTGCCCGATCCCCACACCCATGTCTGAATGTTCTGATGGTTATCTCATGACTTTTCTTCTGGATTCCCCCTTAAAGGGGTACTCATGGAAAACAGATATAAACAACAAATAAGAACAATTGGGATCTTTAATCCCGTAGGCAAGATTTTCTCAACAAAACAACATAACATTAGGCATTCAGGTCAAAGTCCACCCTAGCGTTTCTGGTGGAAGCTAATGCACTGGAAGCTTAGGTACACCCCTCTAAAGTTAGATTGTGGGGACCCAGACTGCAACCACTTCCTGTCTTCTGGGTGACCTTATTAAATGTTCAGGTTTGGGTTCCCAGACGGTACACCCAGCCTATCATGGCTTAATCAGCCTGGTTATCTGAAACCAGAAAAAAGGATACCATTTAAAATTACAAGCATCTTAGTTCAGTCAAAGCTCAGGTAGAGGTGCCCGTTGTTCTGTGGCCTGACCTCTTTCCCTATTTTCTTGGGCACCTTTGAGGTAGCTGTGTGTTCTTGTCCTTTTCTGCTGTGGAGTGTCCAGGAGGCCCTTTACCAGGGTTTTCCAAGCTGGTAACTTCCCCAGGTGACAGTCCCAGAAGGGTCGCTGTGTCCCCCACATCTGTGAACTGATATGGTTTATTTTGATAGGCGAAGGCTAGGCCAAATGAAAAGGTCCATCAATATTTCATGTTGATCTTGCGGAACTTGACCATGACTGGTCCAAACTGAATTTGTCTTCTAGTGTGGCCGGTGCGATGTCTTGATACAGAGAGCATTTCGCTCCTTGGAACAAGCCTGTTTCTGTTTTCTGGGCTGCTTAGAGGATCGCTTCTTTCATCTTAAATGAGTGCAACTTTGACAGAACATCTCAAGGTCTCCTTTCCTCCCCCACCAATGGGGGTCTGACCCTGTGAACTCTCTCCTTTTTAATTTTTACCTGAGGGTCTCCTATGAGTTCGGCAAAGAGGCCTAGCATGAATGCCTAAAGGTCAGGGCTTTCCACTCCTTCCTCTAAGTTCCTGGGGTGAATGTTATCTCTCCTAGAACGGTTTCTGAGATCTTTACATTTCATTAGTGTGGATTGCAAGTGTTCTCGGATTCAGGTAGAAGATTCCTCCATTTCCCCCAGGCGTTGCTCCAAGGGATGGCACTTTGTTTCCAGATCTATCGTACGTGCTCCAACTGAGTCCCCATCTTGTTGCAACGTTGTGAGTTTAGTGGTAATATCAGGATGGAGATCATCCAGAGGGCTGGACATATTTACCTTTAATTCCTCACAATGTTCTTTTTTGAATTTCTGCAGCGAGGCCAGCAGATCTTCCTTTGCCAGCAGCATGTTGTTCTCTTCTGTGTGCTGTAGTCGAATTTCCCTGGATTCCGCTGGCTGGAAATAGCACAATAACCTATTTACTGTCCTCTGGCTTTTATTCGCCTTTTATGGGGATGTGACCTCACAGTCAACTTAATTTTGACCTGACACTTAGTTGGTTAAGTTCTTCCTCAGGGCTTGTGGAAACTCAGGGTGGACACTACACGTAAAACACAACACAAGCACTACATGTCACACTTTAAGGCAGAACAAACCTCTTTGTCATAAGTGTCTTGACAATCAGATGGATTGCCCCAAAAATGTATCATTTGGTTTATTGCCATTTAATCCTTGCTGGTGGACATAGAAAGAGAAATGAGGACATATTGGCACAAATTCATTTTCTGCTCATGTTATACAAGTACAGGGTGGGGGCAAGGTGGACTTACTTTTGCTCATCTGATCATTCATTTCAATTCCCTAAGTTGATGTAGGGTCCCAGCACGGAGGAAACCACAGCGGAGAAATGTGGGTTCATGCTGTGTGTTGCTTTCAGATTATACGCTGCCTATGGCACTGTCCAACTGTTTAACCCCTTCGGTGCCATCAACGTAATTGTTATGTCCGGTGGCACCGCGCTCGTGTGCCACGGACGTAACCATTATGTCCAGCACCTGGCCCATGTGGAGAGCCCTAGCCCTCCCCGTGGGTCACCAATCCACACCCCCCAGGCAGGGTTGGCAGCAGAATTGTTTTTGCTGCCACCCCAGAACTCCTAAGTGACATCTGATGATGTCAGCACATAATTGCACACTAATCTCTTCGGATGTCGCACCCATTGCGCTGGAATCTGACCTGAGGAGAAACTGAATCGTTTCTCCTCGGATGGGGAAGGAGGAGGTCAGAGAGGCATGAAAAGGAAAGGAAAGGCTTTAGTGATCGTGCTGTAGGAATGCCCACTGGCACCAGGATGTTTGTTTACAAATAAGGGGATCGGCCCCTTAGACAAGGGTCGCTCCTCAGGGGGGCATTTGTTTAGGCCATTTCTGCCCTCCTTGGGGGCAGATCAGCCTATTTTAATTAGGTCCATCTGCCTCCAAAGGGGGGAGAAACCTCTAGACACCAGGAATATACAGGGAGTGCAGAATTATTAGGCAAATGAGTATTTTGACCACATCATCCTCTTTATGCATGTTGTCTTACTCCAAGCTGTATAGGCTCGAAAGCCTACTACCAATTAAGCATATTAGGTGATGTGCATCTCTGTAATGAGAAGGGGTGTGGTCTAATGACATCAACACCCTAGATCAGGTGTGCATAATTATTAGGCAACTTCCTTTCCTTTGGCAAAATGGGTCAAAAGAAAGACTTGACAGGCTCAGAAAAGTCAAAAATAGTGAGATATCTTGCAGAGGGATGCAGCACTCTTAAAATTGCAAAGCTTCTGAAGCGTGATCATCGAACAATCAAGCGTTTCATTCAAAATAGTCAACAGGGTCGCAAGAAGCGTGTGGAAAAACCAAGGCGCAAAATAACTGCCCATGAACTGAGAAAAGTCAAGCGTGCAGCTGCCACGATGCCACTTGCCACCAGTTTGGCCATATTTCAGAGCTGCAACATCACTGGAGTGCCCAAAAGCACAAGGTGTGCAATACTCAGAGACATGGCCAAGGTAAGAAAGGCTGAAAGACGACCACCACTGAACAAGACACACAAGCTGAAACGTCAAGACTGGGCCAAGAAATATCTCAAGACTGATATTTCTAAGGTTTTATGGACTGATGAAATGAGAGTGAGTCTTGATGGGCCAGATGGATGGGCCCGTGGCTGGATTGGTAAAGGGCAGAGAGCTCCAGTCCGACTCAGACGCCAGCAAGGTGGAGGTGGAGTACTGGTTTGGGCTGGTATCATCAAAGATGAGCTTGTGGGGCCTTTTCGGGTTGAGGATGGAGTCAAGCTCAACTCCCAGTCCTACTGCCAGTTCCTGGAAGACACCTTCTTCAAGCAGTGGTACAGGAAGAAGTCTGCATCCTTCAAGAAAAACATGATTTTCATGCAGGACAATGCTCCATCACACGCGTCCAAGTACTCCACAGCGTGGCTGGCAAGAAAGGGTATAAAAGAAGGAAATCTAATGACATGGCCTCCTTGTTCACCTGATCTGAACCCCATTGAGAACCTGTGGTCCATCATCAAATGTGAGATTTACAAGGAGGGAAAACAGTACACCTCTCTGAACAGTGTCTGGGAGGCTGTGGTTGCTGCTGCACGCAATGTTGATGGTGAACAGATCAAAACACTGACAGAATCCATGGATGGCAGGCTTTTGAGTGTCCTTGCAAAGAAAGGTGGCTATATTGGTCACTGATTTGTTTTTGTTTTGTTTTTGAATGTCAGAAATGTATATTTGTGAATGTTGAGATGTTATATTGGTTTCACTGGTAATAATGAATAATTGAAATGGGTATATATTTTTTTTTGTTAAGTTGCCTAATAATTATGCACAGTAATAGTCACCTGCACACACAGATATCCCCCTAACATAGCTAAAACTAAAAACAAACTAAAAACTACTTCCAAAAATATTCAGCTTTGATATTAATGAGTTTTTTGGGTTCATTGAGAACATGGTTGTTGTTCAATAATAAAATTAATCCTCAAAAATACAACTTGCCTAATAATTCTGCACTCCCTGTATGTATTTTTTTTACAGGAGAAGAGCAGCCCCTTAGGCAAGGGTCACTCCCCTAGGGGCAATATTATTTTAGGCCATGGGTGGAAAAAGGTTTGTTGCTCCCCTCAGATTTCAGAACTTTCCATCACCGAAATGTGAAAAACAAAGTTTTTTTTTTGCCAAATTTTGAAGTTTGCAAAGGATTCTGGGTAATAGAATCTGGTGAGAACCCCACAAGTCACCCCATACTGGATTCCCCTAGGTGTGTAGTTTTAAAAAATGCAAAGGTTTGGTAGGTTTCATTAGGTGCCGGCTAAGCTAGAGGCCAAAATCCACATTTGTGTACTTTCCAAAAAACACGTCAGATTTCAATGTAAAAATGTGATGTGTCCATGTTGCATTTTGGGAGTTTCCTGTCGCGAGCACTAAGCCTACCCACACAAGGGAGGTACCGTTTTTATCAGGAGACTTGGGAAAACACATAGTAGAAGAACAAGTGTTATTGCCCATTGTCTTCTCTACATTTTAACCTTCGAAATATAAGAGAGTGTGTAAGAAAGAAGTCTATTTGCGAAATACCCTGTAATTCACATGCACATATGGGGACCCCCAAGTGCAGAGATGTGCAAATAACCACTGCTTCTCAACACCTTATCTTGTGCCCACTATAGAAAAACAAAGGTTCCGTGATACTCATTTTCACTCTTTATATTTTACCAAAGCAATTGTTGTATACCTAGTATGCAATAAAAATCCATTGCAAGGTGCAGCTCATTTATTGGCTCTGGGTACCTAGGGTTATTGATGAACCTACAATAACCTATAAATCCTCGCAACCACAGGAGTCCAGCAGACATAACAGTATTTTGCTTTCAAAAATCTGCCATAGCTGGAAAAAGGTACAGAAGAAAACGTGGACCGAAATAGCTGTTTTTTACAACTCAATGTCAATACTTTTTTATTTCAGCTGTAGGAAAACCTTGAAGGATCTACATCAATGACCCATAGCTGAATGGCGAATTTTGTCTACTTGTCCGAAAAGTTTAGCTGTCTTGGATCCAGCATTGGTTTCACACCCGTTTCTGTCACTAACAAGAAGGAAGCTGAAAGCACAAAACATAGTAAAAATGGGGTATGTCCCAGTAAAATGGCAAAATTGTTTTGAAAATGTTGATTTTCTGATTAAAGTCTGCCTGCTCCAGAAAGCTAGGAAGATAGCAATTATGGCACTGCAAATCCTTTGTTGATGCCCTTTGCAAGGAAAAAACGACATGTCTTCTGCAGCACTTTTTTCCCCATTTGTCCCCAAAAAAACACATTTTATCTGTATTTTTGCTAATTTCTTGGTCTCATCCTTGTGAACCCACAAACTCTGGGTACCTTTAGACACGCTAGGATGTTGGAAAAAAAAGGATGCAAATTTGGCGTGGATAGCCTTTGTGGACAAAAAATTATGAGGGCCTACGTGCAAGCTACCCCAAGTAGCGAAAAAAAGGCTTGAAACAGGAGGGGTAAAGGTCTCGCAGCAGAGGGGTTAAGCTCACGGTGCTCACAGCGGGGCTCACGCTCAGCCTGTTTTCACAAAAAGAAAAATAACTTTCTAAAGGATTTTTTTCAGGTGAAAAGAATAAACGTAGCCCTTTCCGTATTGGGTGTGCGGAATTTGTCCACAAATCTGAACCTTTAACAATCTCCTCTGGATCGGCGTTGCTTGTTTTCACTTGCAAACGAAGCTTTTAGTCCTTCACTATTTTTAAGAGCTGCTAGAGTATATCGCGGTCGTAAAGGAGCATGAAACATGTCGTTTTCCGTGCCCATGGTCCTCTTGTGCTCTCCCATGAAGTTTAAAACCTCATATCTGAGGGGCATTTTTTTGAAGGCTTTACAACTTCATCATTGTCTCTCTCTATTAACTGGCTTCTGGAATACTTTACGGAACTTACCGAATGCTGTTGCATATTGGGGGATGTAGTATACTGTTGGTATCCCCTACGGCGATAGGGCTAAATGGTAATCACCCATGTGTATGTGGCACCTAAATCATTTGGTACACAAGACTTACAAAGAATCTGTTTGCACATGTTTAGAATAAAGAAAAATATTATACAGCTACTGTGTCATACATCAGCCTTTGCACCAAACAAATTACAAAACAAAGGGTGCTGGATGCAAAATTCTTACATTTTCCACATCACTTTTGCCTGTGCCCTTGGGCATTAGACAAATAACCCTCTGTGCCTGTAAACATTATAATCACTCAAAATGGGAGAACTCCAACTATAGTGATAATCAATTACAATGTTGTAGATAGCGCCGAAGAAAATGCACAACACAGGGAGTTTAGCATAACCTTAATGCTTTTCACATTGCCTCTACCCATATTTTGAACACTTAGGCCCTCATTACAACCCTAGCGGTCGGTGATATAGCGGCGGTAATACCGCCAAAAGGCCGGCGGTAATAACTATGAAATTATGACGACGGCAGAAACCGCTCAGACAGACAGCCACTTTAACACACCGACCACCAGGGAGAAATCAACAGGCACCACGGTGGTAACCGCCTTCAGCCAAGAGGAAGACCATGTTATGGCCACTGCATTATGATTTTCAAATCCTCCACCTCTTCCGGGTCGGTACCGACGACATCAAAAGCCTGGCAGAAACACTGCACAGAAGGGAAACGATTCACCTCTGGAGACTCAGGGAAGAACTATGCTGCCATGGAGCCCGAATTGTATGTGTTCCCCATGCTCTTCTACATTCTGCTCCACTACGAACACCAACACCGAAGAAGATGACCACGGTGAGTACTGCCGCCTAGCACACAGGGGGGGGAGGAAAAAGAGAGTGACACACACATGCAACACACAACACGCAACACCCCCACCCCCACACCATACACACAAACAGATGCAGTAACATTACAAATTCACCCTGTACCCCTCAGGAATAATGCAAGGACAAAAGGAATTGATTAAAATGAGTGTAATAAGATAAAATAGTATAAATAAGTGCATCCAAATCAACAAGTATATACATATTTACCAATGTAGGCACACTGCCCAGTCCTCAATATCCGTGGGCCACAGGGCCACATCACAAAGTCCAAGGCCCCAACTCACTCCTGCAACAACATGGAGAGAACACTTCAGGGGCATCAAGTCGAAAATAAGCAGGCACCTCAGAGGGACAGGGAACGGGGGGCACCTCAGCTGGAAGATGGTACAATGCTATTGGTCCTGGAGGGGGCAACATGCCCTGTGCTCGGTCCTGGGGAGTGCAAGGCCACAGTCTCTCAAGTGGGTGACTTGCCCACTGACTTGTCCTGGGGAGTGCAAGGCCACAGTCTCTCAAGTGGGTGATATGCCCACTGCTTGGTCCTGGGGAGTGAAAGGCCACTGTCTCTCAAGTGGGTGATATGCTCACTGACTTGTCCTGGGGAGTGCAAGGCCACAGTCTCTCAAGTGAGTGACTTGCCCGCTGGCTCTGGAGGGGGCAACAAACCCTGTGCCTGATCCTGGGGAGTGATAGGCCACAGTATCTCAAGTGGATGGCTTTGTGCCTAGTGATCTTCATCCTGTGGAGAATGGGGTGAGTGGATGGCTTCTCCACTGGTTCTGGAGGGGGCGTTGTGCCTAGTAATCTTCATCCTGTGGAGGAAGGGGTGAGTGGATGGCTTCTCCACTGGTTCTGAGGGGGCATTGTGCCCAGTGATGCAGATCTTGGGGAGTGCAAAGTCACAGTCTCTCACCTTGGTGTCAGACCCACAGGATTTGCAGGTGCCAGGGCACACAACAGCCCATGGACTATACACTGTCCACCGGCAGTGACGGCTGCTCAGTGGTTGCAGTGGTGCTGCTAATGGTGGAGCTGGCAGTAGTGGTGGAGGCTCCAGCCCATCCCCTGCAGCCTCGGATGGCTGCCCACTGGGGCTGCTGTTGCTGGTGGCCGTGCTGGCAGTGGTGGGGGAGGCTCCATCCCATTCCCTGCAGCCTCGGATGGCTGCACCTGCATGGTTGGTGGTAGGGGCTCCCCCTTCCTTCCAGCAGCTGGGGCTGACTCCTTGGTTGAGTTGCTTGGCTGAGTTTTGACCAACCTGGCCTGGAATGAGGGATGGGGGGCTAGGGAAGAGGTCAATGTTGGCAAGTAAAAGCTTCTTAGGGACATTAGGGCCGGAAGAAGGAAATGGTCTGGGAGTGGAGGAAGAGGGAGTGGTGGTAAGAAGTGTCAATCTGCTGTGTTTGGGTGCAGGTGCATGGGCTGGATGCTGTTGTGAGTTGGATGGCTGTTGGGTGTCTGAGTGCTTGTGTTTGTGTACTTTGGGAGGAGGGGGGACAGACAGAGTGGGAGAGGACACAGGGAACGTGTGCATTGATGTGGGGGTGGTGACTGCCACTGAGGGGTGTGTACTGATAGGTGTGCTGGTGATGGTGATAATGGACCCACCCAGCGTACCCATACCTCTGTCCCCAGGACAGGTCAATCAGCAGTGAGTCCACCTCTACAAGGACCCCAGGGCACACCTCCTACCCAAGACAATCAGGGACCTGGAGTCAATGGCAGTGGACACACCTTTCAGAGGACAGAAGTACAGGACAACAGGGAAACTGGGAGGACTGCTGTGCGCCAGGGGGAGGACAGGCCCAGGGAACCAACTCTCCTGGAGGTAATTGCAGAGATCCTGGGAGCACGATGGGCTAGATCCTGGACAATGTGCAGGAGAACAGGCGGCTGCAGGATTGACAGTACCAGGGAATCAGGGAGAACTTGCAGGCCATCAACACCACCCTGGTCTCCATTGCAGGGGTGCTGACTGATATGGGCAATATAATGAGGGAGGCAGTCTCACAACAGCAGGTCCCTGCCACTAGCCAGACATTTAAACTGGCTTCCACCTCCGCTGCCGCTAGTGGACAGGAGGCCCTGCCACAGGTCCAACAGGCCACCAGTACCCCTCCCCATGCAGAAGGAGAACCACCCTGCAAACGTTCCCTGTGATCTAGGCAGAAGCCAGAGACTATTACCAAGACCCCCACCAGGAAATTAGACTCTCCTGATTGTCATCCTTGTGTCCCTCTCAGACACCCTGTCCACCTTGAACTGCCATTGCTCCCCTTCCTATGTCACCTTGGACAATGCATCTGTGCCACAAATAGACTAGAATGATACTGTTAGAAATAGGGATTCTAGTTGGCTAGGGTATGCACCTAAGCCAGGCATAACCCACCCACTCTAGTCAGGGCAAGTGAGTTACACGTCCAAGATATCCCCTGCTCACCCCCTTGGTAGTTTGGCACGAGCAGTCAGGCCTAACCCGGAGGCAATGTGTAAAGTGTCGGCACAACACACACAACACATGTGACGCACTATCCCCACCACAAAGGAAACAAAACACCAACATATATGAAAATATACTGTATTGTACACAACACAATTATTCGACCAAACATCACATATAAGTAGTATCCTGCTACCTTAGCAGTTGTCAGAACGTTACGCATTAGTTACTCTGCAAAACTAGCAGTAGTCCCATATAACACACAGGTTACTTAGTATTCTGCTACATAAGCAGTAGTCAGGAAACACGTTATTACACCAAAGCACTTGTCATAAGAATATCATAGACGCCCCTATTAGGAACATTATAAAACATATGGCTAGTCAGAAAAACATATTAGCATGTTATGACCATAAACGGAACAATTGCATTCAGCTATGAAAAACATCATGAAACAGGTATGCACATATAGATCAATAAAGTCTCTATCAAAAACGTATGCCATATGTAGGCCTTCATTATGAACATGGCGGTCCAACCTGCTCCACCGGCGGTAGAAACCGCCAACAGAGGAGCTGGCAGGACTGCCAAATAATGAACCAAACAAAAGTCAGGCATCCTGCGAACCACCCACCTCCAGCAGAGGAGTGCCGACGACGACGGCTGAGTCCACCCGCAGGCCGTCGGAAATACCCAACCCGCCCATCAAATTATGAATCACCATTCCGCCTCCAGTTCCAGGACGGGAACCACTGCCACACAAAAATGAACCAAATATAAGGAAACACGCACTGAGTCCCACAGAACGCGCTGCGGCAGCCATGGATAGAGAGCTGCAGATCATGCAAGCCCTGCTCCTTGCCATATACCTCCACGACCGAGACTGCCGACGAAGACGACAACGGTAAGTACCGCAACCTACTGAACAAGGGAAGAAAGGGCACAGACACATAACCTCCCACTCCACCCACCCTGTAACGCCCCCCAACCCTTCACAGCAGCACAACCTATACCCCCACAGCAAGAGGTACTTACCCGACACAAGGCCCATGCAACTTGACCATAGTACATACAAATGCCCCAAACCCATAACAAATTAAACAAAACACCAGGTTTCAACGGCGTGCAGCCCAAACACAGGCAACACAGAAACTTTAATCTGAAGCTCACAGAGCCAAACAGTCTAAACAGGGCCAATGGCCAGTCCGTATGGCGACAATTGCCATGGGCCACAACGGGCCCAACCTGACTCCCACAAGTGCATGGTACTCCACCTAATGGGGCACCAAATGGGTATCCAGGCACCTCACGGAAGAGGGGCAGGGGGTAGTGGGGGTAGGTATTTTCAACGGGGGTGGGCCTTTGACTTTCATTGGGAAGGTGGAGGGGGTGGGCATCTCCTTTGAAGGGGGTGCGGGCTGTTTGGATAGGGTGGAGCTAGATGGCCTAGGCTCAGTCTGGGCCTTTTTCGTATCTGGGGAAGGGGCATGGGAATGTGAAGGGCAGACAGGGGTGGGCTGTGATGTGGAAGGAGCGGAAAGCGCAAGGAGGTGAGCACGTTTGGGGAGAAGACAGGGTGGGCCAGTGGGTTGGAAGAGGTCAGCACAGGAGAGGAAAAGTTTATTTGGAGCAATAGGGGTGGGCGTGGATGAGGGCGTGGGAGTGGAGGCAGAGGGTGTGGATGTATGAAGTGTAGGGGTGCGTGGAGTGGGTGCAGGTGACTGCTCAGTAGGCTGTGGTGTGGTGGATGTCTGATGGGTGGGTGGCTTGGTGATTTTGTGTGTTTTGGGAGATGGGGGGTGGACACAGTGGGAGAAGACAGACAGCTAATGTGGATGTATGTTGTATGGGTGCCTGCAAATGTGGTGAGTGTGCTCCATATGTCAACTACAGTAGAGGTGGTGAGTGCAGGTATGGTGTATGGGGTGCATGTATCGATGTCTGCTATTGTGGTGAGTGCAGGAAGAGGAGCAGCAACAGTGAGTGAAGGTGCAGTGCATGAGGGTGTGGATGTAGAGGGGACAGACAGGGAGGCGGAAGCGGTGGGCACACTGGGCGAAGTGGACGTTGTTGTGTGCGCAGGTGTCTGTTGGCTGTGTGAATACTTGTGGTGGGAGGTGTGGTGCTTGTGTTTTGAAGTGTGCTTCTTGTGTGTTGATGTGCTTGTCTGCGTGTCTGAATGTGTGCCTTGGGCGGGTGATGGGAGTGGGGTGCTGGAAGGGGTAGAGGAGGTTGGAGGGGGACAGAATGGCCAGGGAAACTGGCTTCTGTCCGAGAGGAGGCCAGACCCTGAAAAGATATCTGTAGGGCAGACACGGCACTGTGAATGCCATCCAGATAGGCATTTGTCTGCTGCACCTCTGATGCTAGCCCCTGGATGGCATTGACGATGGTTGTCTGCCCTACAGAGATGGTTCCCAGTAGATCAATAGCCTCCTCTCTGAGGGCAGAAGGGCTGACTGAGGCAGGGGAGGAGGTGCCTGGGGCGAAGGAGACGCCCACCTTTTTGGATGGGCGGGAACAGCCAACTCGGTGGGGAGCAGAAGGGAGGACGATGATGGAATGGGGGGTGGCGGAAGATGTAACGGTAGTGGTGTGTGCACTAGAGTCCGCCATCGCCGGGGAGCCCCCATCGGAGGAGGTCTCAGAGTCACTACCTCCTGTAGTATTAGCCTCCCCTGTGGTGCTCCCCTCGACCTCCCACCCACTGGTCCCCTGGGCGTCGGTTGTTTCTGCCTCAAAGGATCTGTGGGCCGCTGCTTCCCTACTTGCCTGTGCCTCAGCTTCCTCGCCTGATGTTGATGCTGTACCAAACTAACACAAGAGAACAGGGATGGGGAGACAAAACAGGAGAGACACTTGTAAATAGCTGAATGCAGGTACATAATGGCCACAATTACACCCACCCAGAAGACACACCCAACAGGCAGCACCGTTCACTATGCCCGTGGCCATGCCCATGACTACTGGCCAGAATACTGCTCTACACCATCCCCTGAAATACCTAAGGGGCAGAAGTAGGTGAAACCTGACAGAGACACCCTTTGGGGACCATAAAGTAGATGGACACCAGTCAAATTCCCTGCCTCTAAGCAGCATGAACCCTAATGCACACCCAGACATCCTTCCAGACTGAAGTTTGGTAAATGCGTACTCACCCCCTTGTGACTGCTGTGCAGCCTTCAAGCGCTCATCCAGGTCTGGGTACACCACCGAAAGGATCCGTCGCATGAGGGGGGTCAGTGCCCGATGGGCACCCCTTCTACGTTGGGAGGACTTCCCCAGCTGGGCTTCACTGATCTTTCGCACCCAGCCCCACAGGTCCTCCCACCTCTTTCTACAGTGGGTGCTCAGAAGGTTGTAGACCCCCAATGTCCGTACCTCCTTGGCAATGGCATGCCAATGTGCCCTCTTCTGGTGGGTGCTGACCTAAAAGGGCAACACAGAAATGGAACACAGAGATCAGGCACTTGCAAGATAGGAATAGCTGGCTATTCGTCCACTATGGGATGGACAGTACTCTCAGACATGAAGGACAGTTGCACGCAGCATGCCATGCACCATGGCCCATGCAGGCTCAGAGGTGCAAACATCTGTGCAATCAACACCATCCATTACACACACACAGTGCCTCTGAAACCCAGACTCACCTGTACCTCTGGCCGTCCGTACAGTTTTGCGTACAGGGGCAGGACCCCGTCAACTAGCTTCTCCAGGTCCTCCTGGGTGAAGGCCGGGGCCCTTTTCCCTGCAACACGTGGCACATCCATAGCCAGAGGCAGGCCACAGCAGTACACAGAGTGGAGTACCTGTCCGCACGAGATCAGGGAGTCAAGGGATCAAACAATGACGAACGCGCATACGTTCCGCTACGGTGTGCACCGTCACCGCCGGCGGCGATCATGATACGCCAGGATTCCCCATTGGCATCTGTTAGAAATGGGGTCTTTGGTTGTCAGTCAGGTTACCCCCTGTCAAAGCAAGGACCCTCACTCTAGTCAGGGTAAAAGAGAATCACCCTCAGCTAACCCCTGCTTACCCCCTTGGTAGCTTGGCAGAGCAGTAGGCTTAACTTCAGAGCGCTAGGTGTAAAGTATTTGTACCAACACACACAGTAACATAATGAAAACAATACAAAATGACACAACACCAGTTTCGAAAAATAGGAAATATTTATCTAAACAAAACAAGACCAAAACGACAAAAACATATGACATACACAAGTCAAGTTATGAATTTTTAAAGATTAAACTCAAAAATAGCGCTTAGAAACAAAAACGCTTCAATGAGATGTTAACACCGCGTCGTGACGGAGTCGTTCCCAACAAGCCGACACCAGCGGCACCGGACACGGACACGGAGTCGTGTAGACCCCCAAGTACAGTACCTTTGGTGAAGAGTGAAAACAAGACAATGCGCGAAGTCGGGGGTCGCGGCGTCTGAGCGAAACGTTGAATCCGTGCACTTCGAGTGGCGTCGGTCACGACGTGGTGCGGCGAGTTCCACGGAGTCGCGGACTTCAGCGGGGCTGCTGCGGCATCGGGCCTGTGAAGAGCGTCACGTTCCAGCGAAGGTCACGGCATCGGGTGCAGGCGGCGTTACCGGATTCAGCAGCAGCGTCGGTCCAGAGTCGTCCGAAGTCGATTTCTTTGGATTTCTACCAGCATTCCTTTCAAGGGCCCAGGAACTGGATAGGGCACCACTTGTCAGAGCAGGAGTCTCTCCAGAGACTCCAGGTGCTGGCAGAGAGAAGTCTTTGCTGTCCCTGAGATTTCAAACAACAGGAGGCAAGCTCTAACTCAAGCCCTTGGAGATTTCTTCACAAGATGGAAGGCACACAAAGTCCAGTCTTTGCCCTCTTACTCTGGCAGAAGCAGCACTGCAGGAAAGCTCCACAAAGCACAGTCACAGGCAGGGCAGCACTTCTTCCTCAGCTATCAGCTCTTCTCAAGGCAGAGGTTCCTCTTGGTTCCAGAAGTGTTTCTAAAGTCTGTAGATTTGGGTGCCCTTCTTATACCCATTTTAGTCTTTGAAGTCACCTTTCTTCAAAGGGGACTCACACCTACTTGTGAAATCCTGCCTTGCCTAGGCAAGGCCTCAGACACATTGCATTGTCAGAGGCAGGCACAGTCCTTTCAGATGAGAGTGACCACTCCACCCCTCCCTCCTAGCAGAGATGGCTAATCAGGAAATGCAGGTTACACCCCAGCTCCCTTTGTGTCACTGTCTAGTGCAAGGTGAAAAACAACCCAACTGTCAAACTGACCCAGACAGGGAATCCACAAACAAGGCAGAGTCACAGAATGGTTTAAGCAAGAAAATGCTCACTTTCTAAAAGTGGCATTTTCAAACGCACAATCTTAAAATCAACTTTACTAAAAGATGTATTTTTAAATTGTGAGTTCAGGGACCCCAAACTCCACATGTCCATTTACTCTCTAGGGGAATCTACACTTTAACCATATTTAAAGGTAGCCCCCATGTTATCCTATGAGAGGGACAGGCCTTGCAACAGTGAAAAACGAAGTTGGCAGTATTTCACTGTCAGGACATATAAACCACATTACTATATGTCCTACCTTATCCATACACTGCACCCTGCCCTTGGGGCTACCTAGGTCCTACCGTAGGGGTGCCTTACATGTAAGAAAAGGGAAGGTTTAGGCCTGGCAAGTGGGCACACTTGCCAAGTCGAATTTACAGTGTAAAAATACACACAGACACTGCAGTGGCAGGTCTGAGACATGATTACAGGGTTACTTGTGTGGGTGGCACAACCAGTGCTGCAGGCCCACTAGTAACATTTGATTTACAGGCCCTGGACACCTCTAGTGCACTTTACTAGGGACTTAACAGTAAAACAAATATGCCAATCATGGAGAACCAATTACATACACATTTTAAACAGGAGCACTTGCACTTTAGCGCTGGTTAGCAGTGGTAAAGTGCCCAGAGTAATAAAAACAGCAAAATCAGAGTCCAGCACACATCAACTACCTGGGGAACAGAGGCAAAAAGTTAAGGGAGACCACGCCAAGGATGAAAAGTCTAACATGTGTCCCCCCCAGCTAAAAGTGGGGAGCAACTACCCAACCTCATGGGAGTTCTCATCACTAAGGCGGAAGAACCTGGACAGACCATCAGCATTGGCGTGCTCTGTACCAGGACAATGTTCCACCATAAAGTCCATCCCCTGTAGGGAAATGGACCACCTCAACAGTTTTGGATTCTCACCCCTCATCTGCATTAACCATCTGAGGGGCCTGTGGTCGGTCTGACCTCGGAAGTGAGTCCCGAACAAGTAGGGTCTTAGCTTCTTCAGTGCCCAAACCACAGCAAACGCTTCGCCTTCTATGGCACTCCACCTACATTCCCAGGGTAGTAACCTCCTGCTAATGAAGGCTACGGGTTGATCTAGGCCCTCTTCATTAAGCTGTGCGAGTACTGCTCCAAAACCATGCTCTGAGGCGTCTGTTTGCACAACAAGCTCCTTGGAGTAGTCAGGTGACTGCAGCACAGGTGCTGTGCACATGGCAGCCTTCAGGGCATCAAAAGCGTTCTGGCAAGCCTCTGTCCAGATCACTTTCTTGGGTTGATTTTTAGAAGTCAATTCAGTTAAGGGGGTAACAATGGTACCATATCCCTTAACAAACCTCCGGTAATATCCTGTGAGACCCAAAAAGGCTCTCACTTCAGTCTGGGTCTTGGGAGGCTCCCAAGCCAGAATCTTGTCAATCTTAGGCTGTAGGGGTACCACCTGGCCACTCCCCACCTGGTGTCCTAAGTACACCACAGAACCCTTCCCTATTTGGCACTTGCTCGCCTCAGTAGTGAGGCCTGCCTTCTGCAGGGCCTCTAACACTCTCCAGAGGTGTTGCAGGTGTTCCTCCCATGTGGAACTAAACACAGCAATGTCATCCAGGTAGGCGGCACTGAACTCATCCAGTCCTGCCAACACCTGGTTGACCAACCTCTGAAAGGTGGCGGGGCATTCTTCATCCCAAAGGGCATCACGTTAAAGTGGAAGTGCCCATCTGGGGTAGAGAATGCTGACCTCTCCTTTGCGCCCTCAGTTAAGGCAATCTGCCAGTACCCAGATGTTAAATCAAACGTACTGAGGTACTTGGCAGCTCCTAACCGATCAATGAGCTCATCAGCTCGGGGGATGGGGTGTGCGTCAGTCTTGCTGACCGCATTGAGACCCCGGTAATCCACACAGAACCTAAGTTCCGGAGTGGCACCAGGAGCAGCAGCCTTTGGGACCAAGACCACTGGGCTGGCCCAAGGACTGCTGGAGTGCTCAATAACCCCTAGGGTTAAGATTTTGGAGACTTCCTCCTTAATGCAAGCCCTGACCCTTTCAGTTACCCTGTAAACCATATGTTTAACAGGTGTACTGTCCCCAGTGTCCACATCATGTGTGCACAGGTGTGTACTCCTGGGATCAGGGAAAACAGCGAGGCGAACTGTCCCAACACGTGGCGACAGTCCCTCTGCTGTTCCTCAGTCAGGGAGGGGGAGAGGATCACTCCCTCCACAGACCCATCTTTCTCTCCTGCAGACAGGAGGTCAGGAAGAGGCTCACTCTCTTCCTCCACCCCGTCATCTGTTGCTAGGAGCATGGATAGCTCAGTTCGCTCAAAGTGTGGTTTGAGGCGGTTGACATGTAGGACCCTGGGGGATTGCAAGTCTACCAGATAGGTGACCTCGCTCTTTCTTTCCACCACCTCAAAAGGCCCAGTTCACTTATCTTGGAGAGCCCTAGGCTCCACTGGTGCCATGACCCACACTTTTGGTCCAGGCTGAAACTCAACCAGAGTGGCATTCTGGTTGTACCACCGTTTCATATCCTCCTGGCTTGCTTCCAGGTTCTCGTGAGCGAGACTCCTGAAGTGGGAAGTCTGGTTTCTTAGTGCCAGCATGTAGCTAAACACTTCCTGGGATGGTTTACTAGGAGCTTTCTCCAAAGCCTCCTTCACCAGACTGAGCGGTCCCCTCACAGGGTGGCCATAGATGAGCTCAAAGGGGCTAAAGCCAAGTCCCTTGTGAGGCACCTCCCTGTAAGCGAACAGAAGGCATGGCAAGAGGACGTCCCCCTTACGCCTCAAGGGCTCTGACAGGCCCTGAATCATGCCTTTCAAGGTGCGGTTGAATCTCTCAACCAGGCCATTACTTTGGGGGTGGTAAGGGGTGGTGAACTTGTAGGTTACCCCACAGACCTTCCACAGAGACTTCATATAAGTAGATATGAAGTGTGTACCTCTATCAGATACCACTTCCTTGGAGAACCCCATACGGGTAAAAACTCCCATCAAGGCACGTCCCGCCACGTGAGCAGTGACCGTCCTTAGAGGAATGGGTTCTGGGTACCGAGTGGCATGGTCCACCAAGACCAGGATGAACCTGTTGCCCATGGCTGTCTTGGGACCCAGAGGCCCCACAATGTCAATTCCTACCCTTTCAAAGGGAGTACTGACTACCGGTAAAGGTTGGAGGGGAGCTTTGCATTTCCCCCCACTCTTGCCACTTGCCTGACAAGTCTGACAAGACCTACAATAAGCAGCTGACTGCTTGTGCATCAAGGGCCAGTAAAAGTGGGAGACAAGCCTCTTATAGGTCTTGTCCTGCCCTAGATGTCCTGCCAAAGGCACATCATGAGCCAAGCCCAGTAGGAAGGCCCTGAAGCACTGGGGTACCACCAGCATATGAGCTGACCCAGGCTCAGGAATCTTAGCCTCACTATACAGGAGGCCATCCTCCCAATATATCAGGTGAGTACCTGGCGCCTCGCCAGCCGCCTGGGCTACAGCCTGCTGCCGCAGCCCCTCAAGATTAGGGCACTCCTTCTGCGCTGCGCAGAGTGCTTCCCTGGTGGGTCCCCCTTCCTGCTGCCATTGTGACAGCTCAGGGACCTCCCCCAGTTCAGACACCTGCTCCCCTGTAGGTTCCGGGGCGTCACCCTCAGGCTCCGCCTCCTCCCGGACCGTGGGAACCCGCACCCCCCGCCCTTCCTCTTCTTGGCAGTCCCCTGGGCCACTGTTTCAGGCTCCAGGGGCTCTTGACTACCCTGATGGGCTGCCATAGACCGGGTGGACACGCATACCCACCCAGGCAGACCCAACATCTCCAAGTGAGACCTGTGTTCCACCTCCTTCCAAGGGGAATCCTCCAGGTCGTTACCTAGCAAACAATCAACAGGCATGGTTGGACTCACAGCTACTTTCGAGGAACGAAGTTGGCAGTATTTCACTGTCAGGACATATAAACCACATTACTATATGTCCTACCTTATCCATACACTGCACCCTGCCCTTGGGGCTACCTAGGGCCTACCTTAGGGGTGCCTTACATGTAGGAAAAGGGAAGGTTTAGGCCTGGCAAGTGGGTACACTTGCCAAGTCGAATTTACAGTGTAAAAATACACACACAGACACTGCAGTAAATGACCCTATTGTGTGTGGCAAGGGTACAGCCTTTAGAAATATAGCCTTTAGAAATATAGGTGTGCCCACCTTTCCCTTCTCTCAGCACACGAAGACTATTCAGTATGCAGATGCACCTCTGTGACACCTCCACCCTCCCTGTGTACAGGCTGTCTGAAAAGTATGCACAAAGCCTCAACTGTTACTCTGCCCAGTCATGGATTGGAGTCAAGCTGCAAAACACCAGAGTCATAAGCACAGAGAAATGCACACTTTATAGAAGTGGCATTTCTGTCATAATAATAAAAAATACCTACACCAGTAAGCAGCATTTATTATCACCATCACAACCATACCAAACACGCCTACGCTGCCCCTAATAAATCAGACAATACACCTTACACATAAGGCAGGGCATTTCAAATGCAGTCCTTTGAGAAGGCAGCACCTACAGCAGTGAGACACCAAGTTAGGTTGTTTGTCACTACAAGGACAGGCCACGCAACCTGGAACATGTCCTGCCTTCTACATACATGGCACCCCGCCCATAGGGCTATATAGGGTGTACCTTAGGGGTGACTTGCATGTAGTAAAAGAGGAGTTCTGGGCCTGGCAAGTAAATTTAGATGCCAGCTCCCTATGGCAGAAAACTGTGCACACAGGCCCTGCGCTAGTCTACTTCAGTGGGTGGCGCAAGCAGCACTGCAGGCCACTATTAGTATTTCATTTACAGGCCCTGGGTGTAGAGATACCACTGTACAAGGGACTTACAGGGAAATTAAATATGCCAATTAGGTATAAGCCAATCATACCATCTTTAGATGGGAGAGCACCTGCACTTTAGCACTGGTCAGCAGTGATAAAGTGCTCAGAGTCCAAGAGCCAACAGGTCAGAATAAATAGGAGGCAAAAAGACTGGGGACGACCCTGCATAAGGAAAAAAGTCCAACAGATACCCTCAACTTTCCTCCATCATCACCCCATCCCATTGCACTTGCCCCTCTTTTTCTTAGCCCTTCAATAAACACCCTTAGAAAAATACAAGTATGAAGTATGTCACGTTTTTCAAGTATATTTACGTTTAACCAGGTACAAACATTGCAATTCAACTGTACAGTAAATGAGCACATAGGAAAGACCTGTGGTTGGTGCAGTGATCACACCAGGAGCTATAGTGGGGAACCAACATCTGTAAAATAAATTGCCAAAGGGTTCAGTAAGTGGGCATAGAAGTGGGAAATAACAGCAATGCTAGTGCCAAATAATTTCAGAATCATGACAATGAAATGTGAAGTAACACTGTCTTACCTGTGTGTCATTGGAAGTATTGTCGTATCAATGCTGTTCTGTTACGCTTATCCTCATCCTCTGCCTCCTCATCCTCACTGTCCACGTGGTTCACTGCTGCCACACGGGCATCTCCAGCCTCCTCCTCCTGCAGAAAAGGCACATGGCATCTGAGGGCAAGGTTGTGCAACATGCAGCAAGCCACTATTATCAGGCAGGCCTTCTTGGGTTAGTAGCACAGGGATCCACCTGTTATATGCAAGCACCGAAACCTGGCCTTCAGGAGGCCAAAGGTTCTTTCAATTATCCTTCTGGTTTGCCCAAGTGCCTCATTGTAATGTTCTTCTGCCCTTGTCTTGGCATTCCTCACTAGGTTCAGTAGCCATGATAGGTTGGGGTAACCAGAGTCACCTGCAACTATCGAGGGACAACATATAGCCACACATTATCCCATATGGCCCACACCATACCCATATACCAACATCTACTGGTTGGGAACCAGGGCTCACCTATTAGCCACACCCTGTGCCTCTCTAGTTGGGCCATCACATTTGGGATGCTGCTATTCCTCAAGATAAAGGCATCATGCACTGACAAAGGGTACTTAGCATTGACATGGGAGATGTACTGGTCCGCCAAGCACATCATCTGCACATTCATGGAGTGAAAATTCTTACGATTTCTGAACACCTGTTCATTTAGACGGGGGGACAAATGCAATATGCAATATGTGTTCCATTAATAGCCCCAATTATGTTGGGATATGTTCCATTGCATTGAAGTCAGCCTTCACTGTGGCCAAATCCTCAACCTGGGGGAAAACAGTGTAGCTGCACATATGTTTAATCAGGGCAGACAATACTTTTGCCATCACTATTGAGAATATTAGCTGTGACATTCCTGCTACCAAGCCCTCTGTCACTTGGAAAGAAACAGTTGCCAGGAAATGGAGCACTGATAGAACTTGACACAAGAGGGGGGATCCCGGTGGGGTGACGGATAGGCGATATCAGGTCAGGCTTCAACTGGGCACACAGCTTTGTCATTGTGGCCCGGTCAAGTCTATAGGTGAGTATAATGTGCCTGCCCTCCAGTGTTGCCAAGTCCACCAGGGGTCTGTACAAGGGGGTATGTCTCCATCTCCTATTTTTCCGCAGTGTTAGCAATCTAAGGGACAAAAGAGTGAGGATCCAGTCACACACTGAACAATGGGGCTACAACAGTACAATGCATGCTGTCAATTAGTTATGGGTCAGTGAGAATTGCCCTGTATGTCAAAAGTTTAACAGTGATGCAGTTATTATCCCCCTCCCTCCCTGAAATGACTTCCTCCTGTCCTGTGAGGAGTGACAGGTGGAAGTGAGGTAATTCCACTGACATTGTGTGCCATTGTGAAAGGTGGTCGGGAACTGCCGTGCAGCTCCTCATTGGTTAACATTTGGGCCCTACGGGTCACGGTGGCCAATGGTGATGTACGCCGGTGGTGACAGTATGCACCGCCATGGACGTGACTGCCATTTTCTAATGGATCACTCACTTGCTGCCTGACCTTCAACAGGAGAGGACCTACACTGCATGTGCTGCTGTGACCCATGTCTGGAACCCACAATGGCTTGTGTGACTGGGGAAAGGGCACCTGCCTTCACCTCAGCGGAGTTGGAGTGACTGGTGGATGGGGTCCTACCCCAGTAAGGACTGCTGTATGGGCCTCCAGACAGTACACTGTGGGCACAATGCATGTGGCATGAATGCATGGAGTGGTGGGTGTGAAGGCCTCATGTAGGGGGTGGGTGGATGTCCTCTGCGCGGCATACTGATTTTGTGCTGGCCCATGTGTGTGTAAATGGTGAGGTGAAGGGGTATAATGGACCAAAAGTGTAACAGGCAGGACTATCTGACTGATACTATTTTCCTGTGTGTATTGCCTCTGCAGGTCAGCGCCCATCAAAAGAAGGTATATGGCGTGCAATCACCAAGGACGTGCGGACCCTGAGGGTATACAACAGGCAGAGCACCCACTTTCGAAAACGGTGGGAGGACCTGAGATGCTGGGCACGGAAGATGGTGTAGCCCAGCTGGGCATGGCCCCCGAAAGTGGAAGGGGTCCCCGTGAGATCCGGCCCCCCCCAATGGCCTGCATACTGTTGGTGGCCTATCCAGAGCTGGATGGGCACTTGAGTGCATCACAACAGCCACAAGGGGGTGAGTACAGTTCCCATCATTACAACTTACACATGATAGGGTGGTATCCGGGTAGGGGATGTGTGTCAGAGGATGACCCTAGGCCAGGCATGTCATTGCAGAGTAGGTCCCCTGGTGGCAAGGCTCCTGAAGGGATAATCCTGCAACCTAGCTTGTAAGCATCCACAACTGGTCATGGCTGCGTGGGTCCAGGTGTGCTGCATTTGGCAGTGTGTGCCCCTCCTCATGCCTTGGTGGCTAGCAATATAACTGGTAGTGCAATGCATAGTGTGTAGGGCTGTTCCCTGTGTGTGAGAGTGGTGTGTATGCTAACGTTGGTGTTGGTGCAGCCATTGACAAGTGTATTCTTTGTCTCTTCCCCCCCTTTTTGTTTTGTCACCCTGTGCTTATGTGCATTAGCATCGTCTGGTGGAGGATCAGAGGCACCGGTGACAGAGGGAGCTGCATCCCACAGGAACCAGGAGGCAGAGTCCACCGACTGTGAGGGCACCAGTGGGATGGAGGGCGAGGGGAGCACCACGGCAGAGACTGGAGGGGACAGTTCTGACACAGATATCTCCTCCGACGGTAGCTCCCTATTTATGGTGGACACCTCTGTGAGCACCCCAGCTACATGTACAGCCACCACCCCATACCAGCAGCGCCCTCCCATCAGCCCCTCATTGCGTTGCCTGTGACTACATCTCTTTTGCCCCAGGCACCTCAGGCCCTGCCCCAGTGATCCCTGCTGCCCTGAGTGAGGAGGTTATTGACCTCCTGAGATCCATCTCTGTAGGGCAGTCAA
This sequence comes from Pleurodeles waltl, assembly GCF_031143425.1. NCBI lineage: Eukaryota > Metazoa > Chordata > Amphibia > Caudata > Salamandridae > Pleurodeles > Pleurodeles waltl. The sequence goes on from NC_090444.1 coordinate 1,463,350,509, forward strand.
CCATTGTGAATGCTATCCAGGGGGTGACAGCCCAGATTAAACAGACTAATGCATTTCTGGAGGGCATTCACTCTGGCTTGGTGGCCCAACAGAGATCTATCCAGGCTCTGGCCTCCTCTCCGATGGCAGCCATTGTCCATGTTTCCACCCTCAAAGTTCCTCTTCACAGTCCTATTCTCCTCAACCCCAACCTATCCCAAGCACACAGGCAGATGAACATGCACACAAACACCACATATCTTCCCACAGGCACTCACACAAACACCATCCAGATGCAGACATAGCAACATCCACAATTTCCACTGTGTGCCCCCTTCACCTACCTCCTAATTCTATCTACACTCACACCTGTATGCACTACATCATCACCCACTATCAGCATCACCCCCACACCTAGCACAACACACACCTCACTTGCAGACACCTCTACAACAGCCATGTACACGTCCACCTGTGTCCTTTCCCACTGTGTCTGTCCCCCTCCCAAGGTACACAAACGCAAGCACTCAGACACCCAACAGCCATCTACCTCACAACAGCATCCAGCCCATGCATCTGCACCCAAAGTCAGCAGACAGACACCTCCAACAACCACTCACCCTTCCTCCACTCCTAAACCTTCTCCCTCTTCCAACCCCAATGTCCCTAAACAGCTTTTCCTATCCACCATTGACCTCTTCCCTACCCCCCCCCCATCCTTTACGTCTGGCCAGGGTGGCAAAAACCTAGGCAAGCACCTCAGCCACCCAGCCCACAGGCCTAGTGGTCACTACACCCACTTGTGTGATGGGAAAGGATTCAGGGAACATGTCCTGAGGGTGAATGAGCCTGCCCCAGCTGCTGCCTGGAAGGGCAAGGAGCCAGCACCAGCTGCTGCCAGGAAGGGCAAGGAACCAGCACCAGCTGCTGCCAGGAAGGGCAAGGAGCCAGCACCAGCTGCTGCCAGGAAGGGCAAGGTACCTGCGTCAGGGACTCTGATCGAGCCCCCACCATCAACCATGGTTGTGCAGCCGTTCAAGGCTGCAGGGGATGGGCTGGAACCTCCCCTCACCAGCAGCAGCACCAACACCACCAGTGGGCAGTCATCCGAGGCTGCAGGGGATGGGCTGGAGCCTCCCCTCACCAGCAGCAGCAGCACCACCACCACCACTGAGCATCATCCGAGGCTGCAGGGAATAGGCTGGATCCTCCCCCTGCCAGCAGAATCAGAACCACCACCACCAGTGGGCAGCCATCCGAGGCTGCTGGGGTTGGGATGGAGCCTCCCCCCATCCGCAGCAGCAGCACCACCACCATCACCACTGAGCAGCTGTCTGAGGCTGCAAGGGATGGGCTGCAGCCTCCCCCCACCAGCAGCACAACCACGACCAGTGGGCAGCCATACAAGGCTGCAGGGAATGGGTTGGGGCCTTGCCCCACCAGCAGCAGCAGCACAACCACCACCACTGAGCAGCCGTCACCGCCACCGGATGTTATGTAGTCCTGCCTCCATGGGCTGCTGTGTGGCCTGCCCCCTGCTAATCCAGTGGGTATGACATCACCTAAGAGACTGTGACCTTGCACACCCCAGGATCAAGAACACAGGGCACGATGCCACCTCCAGAACCAGTGGCTAAGATACCCACCAACCCCAGCCTCCCCAGGATCAAGAGCACAGGGCAACATGCTCCCCCTAGAACCAGTGGGTAAGACACCCACCAACCCCAGCCTCCCCAGGATCAAGAACACAGTGCACGATACCTCTTCAGAACCAGTGGGTAAGACAATCACTTGAGAGACTGTGGTCTTGCACTCCCCAGGATCAAGAGCATAGGTCATGATGCCCCTTCCAGAGCATGTGGGCAAGTCACCCACTTGACAGTCTGTGGCCTTGCACTCCCAGGACGGAGCACAGGGCATGTTGCCCCCTCCTGAGCATGTGGGCAAGTCACCCACTTGAGAGACTGTGGCCTTGCACTCCCCAGGACCAAGCACAGGGCATGTTACCTCCTCCAGAGCATGTGGGCAAGTCACCCACTTGAGAGACTGTGGTCGTGCACTCCCCAGGACCAAGCAAAGGGCATGTTGCCACCTCCAGAACCAGTGGCCTTGTTCCATCTCCCAGCTGAGGTGCCCCCCATCCCCTGTCCCCTTGAGGTGCCTGCCTATTTTCCAACTGATGCCCCTGCAGTGTTCTCTCCATGTTGATGCAGGTGACCAGTGGGACCTTGGACTTTGTCCTGTGGCCCTGTGGCCCATGCACACTGAGGACTGTGCAGTGTCCCTTGAACTGTACAATTGTACATATCCATTACATTGCATATTTCTTTTTTCTTCTGTGTTGATCTTATTACACTCACTTTAGTAAATACCTGTTGTCCTTGCATTATTCATCCAAGGTACGGGGTAAATATGTTTTATTACTGCAGCTGATTGTGTGTATGGTGTTGGGGGTGGGGGTGTTTTGTACGTGTGTGTGAGCCACTCTCTTTCCCCACCTCCCTTGGGTGCTAGGCAGCTGTACTCCCCGTCGTCGTCTTCGCTATTGTTGGCGTTCAAGGTGGAGCAGCACGTAGAAGAGCATGGGGAAGACATCCAGCTCGGGCTCCATGGTGGCGTGGTTGTTCTCTGTTTCTCCAATGGTGAGTTATTTCCCTTCTGTGCAGTGTTTACGCCAAGCTTTTGATGTTGTTGGTACCACCCCGGAAAAGGTGGCAGTTTCCAGGGTCTTAATATGGTGGGTGGAACATTAACTTCCGCCTAGCTATAGGCGGCTACCGCCGTAGTCCCTGTTGTTTCCACCCTGGCGGTCGTGTGGTAAAGTGGCTGTCTATCTGAGATCTCACCGGCAAGTCATAATTTGGTGGTAGTTACCCGCCAGCCTGTTGGCGGTATTACTGCTATTTTTACACCAACTGCCAGGTTTGTAATGAGGGCCATTGTTCTTTCAGTAAAAATGTTTGTTAAAAAACAGGTCTGAATTCAAATTCACCAGAATACTGCATGAGGTCATCAAGCACATCAGTGGAAATGTAAAAACATGAGGGACCCCACTTCGGCAGACGATATTACTCCCAGAGCTTCATCCATTTGGTCAAAGAAGCACACATGATCCGTAGCATCAGCTACAGCTGAGAGGGCAGCGTTCCCTGCAGTGCCAATTGATGGGGTGCAAGGAGCTGAGACAACCTGACCCAGAGGTAATGACTCATAGGAAGCATAACAAAGCAACCGCAATCTCGTAGAACAACTCCGGGAATGGACTCTCAATGGAAACATCATTAGATTCATGTCCATAGAAAGCACCTTTTGCTGAAGAAGGAACACCTCCTTTACAATCTCAAAATGGCACCATAAGCAATAGAAAACAGACTGCACACAGCAGAACACTGATGTGAATGAGAGGGACCAGTCCTTATTAAAGTCCTCGAGTATTGATAATCCACAATACTGCATTATGCATTCACAACACAGTTGGGCTGGTGGGACCTCCTTCAGTCTTCTTGTTTGAGATAGGGCAACCACTGCAAATCAAAAATAGCAACAGCAGAATACCACCAATTAATGCCAATACTAGTGGGAATCCTCCAAAAACACTCAAAAAATCAATGTATAGCTGATGGGATCACCTCAAAAAAAGTCTTGAATGTGCTTACAAATCCAGAAATGACATGCTAAAAAAAGCGCACAATCCAAGAGGTGTTAGAGGTATTAAAAATACAGCTCACCAAGTCACCAAAGTATCTTGGGAAGTTTGAATTTTAAGAAGGACTGTATCTCAGCTGATGACCTTGCCACTTGCAGGTCATAGTTTTCACAGGCAGATGTCAAAGCCACGTGCTTTTGAAACAATAGTGCTTTTAGTCTGCACAGCTTGTCTAAATTGACATTGGAAGTAGCAATGTGAGGCCACAAGTTTCCTACTTTTATCTCATGTGTGGGTGGGAAAAGTAAATTTTCCAGCAGGTCACTATTTGAGAAACCAAATCACATATGGGACACCTGTTCCCGCCGCACGGGAGCCTTGATCACTCAACATTCAGTAGCTCCCATCTGAAAGCAGATGAAATACTGGACAAATCAAAGAGATGTGAATACCTTTCAAGATGCAGGCTAAATTAGCCACTGATGCGCTGCATGTGCGGTGCAATGTCACCTGTTTTCAAATTGTTGAAACTCATTCACTTACTTCTACTACTAAAAACGTTTTACACTTGTAATCAAAAGGCAGTTTCCATCCTTTATGAAGATAACTCTCTCCCAAATGTTCAAATCTGATGATTGGAACATGTTTCAAACATAAACTGAACTGGAATGTAGATATCAGCAGTGATATCACCCCATGTATTATTCACACTGATGATAGTGTGATTGCTACTGTAAAAGGCAACTTCTCAATTTTTTTTTTTTTTTATTAACTAGCATCTTTCTTCACCATCACCTGTTGTTTCGTGGTAAGTCTGAATAATTCTGTAGAGTTCATGTGCTTCCTCTTCAAAACTTGCAATGTCGAACTCAACTGCATATTGGACCTAAGCCAGGAGTTCCTTCTCTGCAATAGCGGCACAGCATCGCCCCCCAGCTCAGAGCCAGCAGATGAAAATAAAATGAGAGTTTACTATTATTTTGTTTTTCATCTTCTGGCTCAGCTAGCAGTGTAGGGTGGGGTGGGGCTGGGCCACAGAATGTGAAGAGGGTAGTAAAGTGCACTAAGGTGGTCATTACAACCCTGGCGGACGGTGTTAAAGCTGCGGTAATACCGCAAACAGGCCGGCAGACAAAAAAAGGGAATTATGACCGTGGCGGAAACCGCCAACATAGACAGCCACTTTAACACTCCGACCGCCACGGCGGTACAGACAAGCAGCGCGGTGGTCACCGCCAACAGACAGGCGGAAGACAATGTACCGCCCACAGTATCACAACCCGCCAATCCGCCACCTTTTCCGGGGCGGATTCACCGTGGATAAAAACACGGCGGAAACAGCTTTTGCAATGGGAAAACGCTCACCTCAACAAACTCCACGAGGAAGGAGGCCACCATGGAGCCCGAACTACAAATCCTCCCTGCGCTTGTCTTCCTGCTCGTCTACGAACACCAGCAACGTAGGCGCCGAAGACAACAGTGAGTACTGCACCTACGACATAGGGGAGGGGGGAGGCAAAAGTCACAGACACACACACGCAACACCCCCACCCCGGCCCTCACCCACTACAACACACACACCAATGCATTTCCAAACAGCACAGTAACAACCCCCCAGAAGAATGCAAAGACAAAAGGAAATGAGTTCAACCACTGTAATGTATCAAAATACAGTAACCAAATATATACAGACATATAAAAACAATTGAAAATCATAAATCACGATTAGAACTGCAGGTATGCACATATCAATGTCCGTGGACTACTGGGCCCACAATGCATGGGCGAGACCCACACTAGATACCTATCCACAAACGGAGAGAACACTGCAGGGACATCAGATAGAAATACAACAGGCACCTCAGGGGGAAGGGAAGGGGGGCACCTCAGCCGGATTACAGCACCACGCCAGATCCACGACAGGGCTCCATGCCCATTGATATATCCTGGGGAGTGCAAAGCCACAGTCTCTCAAGTCTCTACAGTGGGTGGGTTGCCCACTGCTTTATCCTGGGGAGTGCAAAGCCACAGTCTCTCAAGTCTCTACAGTGGGTGGTTTGCCCACTGCTTTATCCTGGGGAGTGCAAAGCCACAGTCTCTCAAGTCTCTACAGTGGGTGGGTTGCCCACTGTACCATCCTGGGGAGTGCAAAGCCACAGTCTCTCAAGTCTCTACAGTGGGTGATTTGCCCACTGCTTTATCCTGGGGAGTGCAAAGCCACAGTCTCTCAAGTCTCTACAGTGGATGGTTTGCCCACTGCTTTATCCTGGGGAGTGCAAAGCCACGGTCTCTCAAGTGGATAACAGTCTCCACTGGTTCAGGAGGGGGACTGGTGCCCAAAGTGCTTCATCCTGTGTAGGACAGACAGAGTGGATGCAGGTCTCCGATGGTTCTGGAGGGGGACTGGTGCCCAGAGTGCTTCATCCTGTGAAGGACAGACAGAGTGGATGCAGGTCTCCACTGGTTCTGGAGGGGGACTGGTGCCCAGAGTGCTTCATCCTGTGAAGGACAGACAGAGTGGATGCAGGTCTCCACTGGTTCTGGAGGGGGAATGGTGCCCAGAGTGCATCACGCTCCCCTTGACGGTCCCAGTTCCATCACTGTCCAAGCTGCACATGGGCTGACGATGCCTGATTTGGCGGTCTTTGCCCTGTTCAGCTGTCTTCACCATGGCAGTCTTTGCCCTGTTCAGCGGTCTTCACCATGGCGCCCTTTGCCCTGTTCAGCGGTGCTAGCCTTTGCTGTGTCTGACCTGTTCAGCGGTGCTTTGCCATGGCGGTCTTTGCCCTGTTCAGCGGTGCTTGCCTTTGCTGTGTCTGACCTGTTCAGCGGTGCTTTGCCATGGCGGTCTTTGCCCTGTTCAGCGGTCTTCACCATGGCGGTCTTTGCCCTGTTCAGCGGTCTTCACCATGGCGCCCTTTGCCCTGTTCAGCGGTGCTAGCCTTTGCTGTGTCTGACCTGTTCAGCTATGCTTTGCCATGGCGGTCTTTGCCCTGTTCAGCGGTGCTTGCCTTTACTGTGTCTGACCTGTTCAGCGGTGTCTTGCCATGGCGGTTTTTGCCCTGTTCAGCGGTCTTCACCATGGTGGTCTTTGCCCTGTTCAGCGGTGCTTGCCTTTACTGTGTCTGACCTGTTCAGCGGTGCCTTGCCATGGCGGTCTTTGCCCTGTTCAGTGGTCTTCACCATGGCGGTCTTTGCCCTGTTCAGCGGTGCTTGCCTTTGCTGTGTCTGACCTGTTCAGCGGTGTGTGGCATGACGGTCCCTCAGTGCCCAGCGGGGCTGTGGCTGCCGGGGCCCTCCAGGTCACTGACTCTGGCGGTGGTCTCCGGACCAGTGACGACAGTGCTGCCCTCCAGGGCACTGACTCTGGCGGTGGTCTCCGGACCAGTGACGACAGTGCTGGCCTCCAGGGCACTGACTCTGGCAGTGGTCTCCGGACCAGTGACGGTACTGCTGCCCTCCAGGGCACTGACTCTGGCGGTGGTCTCTGGACCAGTGATGATACTGCTGCCCTCGAGGGCGCTGACTTTGGAGGTGGTCTCCGGACCAGTGACAATACTGCTGCCCTCCAGGGCACTGACCCTGGCGGTGGTCTCTGGACCAGCCGGCGGGGAGGATGGCGGCCTTCTCCGTCGTGCTGCTCTTACCAGACTTTGGAGACTTCTTCTGCCCCTTCATTACCTTGGGAGGAGTCACAGCTGACTCGGCACTCCCCCCGGGACCCTTGTGAGCTGTTTTGCCAGTAGGAGTCTTCACCCTCTCCCGTCGGCCACTTTCCAACTTAAGGTGCTTTACAGGGGGTGGACTGGCAGTGCTTTGGCTCTGTGTCACACTGGATGCCCTGGTGGCCGGTGCACTCCACACACCTTTAACACGCACCACTGGTACCTGACTTTTTTTGGCTGAGGTGCTACTACGGGACCTATGAATTGGAGTGGTGGGGGGGTGGGAAAGAGGTCAACGTTGCTGAGGAAGAGTTTCTGACGAACACTGGGACGGGTAGCTGGAGGGGTTCTGTGAGTGGAGGAAGAGGAGGTGGTTGTAGGAGGTGTAACTTTAGGTGATTTGGGAGCAGGTGCAGGTACTGGAGGCTGTCGTGAGGTGGATGGATGTTGGGTGTGTGGGTGCCCACGTTTGTGTACTTTGGGAGGGGGCGTCACAGAAACACTGGGAGTGGACACAGGGGACGTGTAAATGGTAGTGGGGGTGGTGAGTTCAGGTGAGCGGGGTGTGGTGCTGGATGTTCTGGTGCGAGTCCTAGTGCCTGTAGATGTAGTGCATGCAGGTGAGAGAGTAGACGACACTGGGAGGGAGGAGGGAGACGACGAGGAGGGGGACACAGTGGAAGCAGTGGATGTTGCTGTGTCTGTATGTGGGTGATGCTTGTGTGAGTGCCTGTGGGATGTGTGGTGCCTATGTTTGCCTGAGCTACTTTTGTGTGTTGCGGTGTGTGCATGCTTGTCTGATGGTGTGGTTGGGATAGGCTGGGGTACAGGGGATTGGGTCTGGGTGGAGGAAGTTGGAGGGGGGAGGCTAGAGACAGGGACAATGGCTGCCATCAGTGCTGAGGCCAGAGATTGCAGGGTTCAATGATGGGCAGCCTGACCAGAATGAATGCCCTCCAGGAATGCATTAGTGTGTTGCAACCCCCTTTCTAAACCCTGCATGGCATTCACAATGGTAGACTGCCCAACAGTGAGTGACCTGAGGAGGTCAATGGCCTCCTCACTGAGGGCAGCAGAGGTGACAGGGGCAGGGGCTGAGGTGCCTGGGGCGAAGGTGATGCCCACCCTCCTGGGTGAGCGGGCACAGAGCGAAGGCTGAGGGGCTGCTGGGAGGGCGGTAATGGTAGGGGGGGTGGCGGCTGTACCTGTAGAAGTGGGGGGCACAGATGGTGCCACCACCACAAGGGAGCTCCCATCGGCGGACGAGTCCATGTCGCTGTTTGCTGATCCGGTGACCGACATGAAGCTCCCCTCACCCTCCGTCCCACTGGTGTATTCAGAGTCTGATGTGTGGCCCTCCATGGCCACGTGGGATGCAGCTCCCTCGTGCTCCGGTGCCAATGTACCTCCGCCTGATGATGCTGATGCATAAACAAACAGGGAGAGCACAAAAAGGGGGGGGGGCGACAGAAGAAAGACAGGTTGGGTGCATGGCTTACCGCTACCGTTGGCGGACAATACAGACACAGCATTATTGTACACTACGCCGTGCTCTTGGCCTCTACAGATGCAATTCCTGGGATAAGGCCTACATGGCTATGAGTGTCATCTGTCCACATAGATGACACAGGGGTATGTATACCTGTACTTGGCACTCTACAGAGGTGGGGTGGAGGGCCACAGGGCCATGCCTTACGAAGGGGCCTAGCTTACGTGACTCGCCCTGGCCTAGGGAAACCCACAGCCCTCCTCCCCCACCCAGACCCCTCCACTGCGCGCAAAGTCATGAGAATGAGAGTGTACTAACCCCCTTGTGTCTGCTGTGATGCCCTCAAGCGCCCATCCAACTCAGGGTAGGCCACCGCCAGGATCCGGAACATCAGGGGGGTCATGGTGCGACGAGCACCCCTCCCACATTGGGAGGCCATCCCCAGCTGAGCCTCTGCCGTCTTCTTGCTGCAGCGGCGAATGTCCTCCCATCTTTTACGGCAGTGGGTGCCCCGTCTCTGGTGGACCCCCAGGGTCCGTACGTCCTTGGCGATGGCACGCCAAATGTCCTTCTTCTGGTGGGTGCTGACCTACATGACATGTACAGGGGAAGAAGAGAAGTCATTGGCAACTGCACCGTCAAAGTGAGTGGCCCCCATCCCTACCCTTGCCATGTGGCACATGCATTCACAGTCCTTTGTGGTCGCAAACTGTCACTACTGACATCCAGCCCTCTCCACCCAGCATAGCCCATAGAACGTGCTCCCTGTGTACTTACCTGTTGGTCTGGAGGACCGTAGAGTAGCGTGTACTGGGGGAGGACCCCGTCCACGAGCTTCTCCAACTCCTGAGCAGTGAAGGCAGGGGCCCTTTCCCCAGATGCAGCAGCCATTGTCTCTTCCAGACCGAGGTCACAGCAGCACTTGCAGTGTAGGTCCTCTCCTGTCAAAGATAAGGTATTGAGTGATTGAACAGATTGAAAATGGTGGTCACGTCCGCGGCAGTGACATCCGCGGCGGTGCGTATCATCACCGCCGGCGCACTTCATCATTGGCTTCTGGGACCCATAGGGTCCAATATTAACCAATGCAGCATTGCGCAGCGGTCTACGACCGCCTACTGCGACGGTGTACAACACCAGCGCAGTTACCTCACATCCCATTGTCCCAGTTTAGAGGTCAGGCAGCCGCCATTTCAGGGGCCCACATGCCTTCATTTACTACTGCATCACACATACCTAGGCCTACACTCAACACACACACAGGAAGAGTTTTGTATTTGGTGTCGTGTTCTGTGTAGCTGTGGGTACATACCTCAGAATTTGTTGACTCTGTGCTCGCTGTTGTCCTTCTTAGGCACCGTCAGCTGGACATTTGAGGAGATGGCGGAATCCTCCGATGTACCAACCGCTGGTGGACCTGTTAACAATGGAGGAGCGACATTTGATCATCACCTACAGGTTTGACCGTGCCACAATCCAGGAACTGTGTACCCAGTTGGAGCCAGACCTGATCTCACCAATCCGCCATCCCACAGGAATCACCCCTGAAGTGCAGGTGCTATCCGTGCTCCATTTCCTTGTAAGTGGATCATTTCAAACAACAGTGGCCATGGCATCAGGGATGTCCCAGCCTATGTTTTCCAACGTGTTGTCCAGAGTGTTGTCTGCCCTGCTGAAACACGTTAGGAGCTACATCGTTTTCCCTCAGGTGGAGGATTTGGCTACAGTTAAAGGTGACTTCTATGCCCTGGGACATATCCCTAACATCATAGGTGCCATTGAGGGGATCCATGTAGCTCTGGTCCCCCCACGCAGGAGTGAACAGGTGTACAGGAACCGGAAGAGTTATCATTTGATGAATGTACAGATGGTATGTTTGGCAGACCAGTACATCTCCCAGGTTAATGCTATGTTCTAGGCTCTGTGCATGACGCCTACATCCTGCGGAATAGCAGCATCCCTTCTGTGATGGGTCAACTCCAGAGGCACAGTGTGTGGCTATTAGGGGACTCTGGTTACCCCAACCTGTCCTGGCTATTGAACCCAGTGAGGAATCCCAGGACCAGGGCAGAGGAATGCTACAATGAGGCCCATGGGCGGACTAGGAGGGTGATCGAACGCACCTTCGGCCTCCTGAAAGCCAGGTTCAGGTGCCTTCATATGACCGGTGGTTCCCTATTCTACTCACCAAGGAAGGTGTGCCAGATCATCATCGCCTGCTCGATGCTTCACAATCTTGCTTTGCGACGCCAGGTGCCTTTTCTGCAGGAGGATGGTCCATATGACGGTGTTGTGGCAGCTGTGGAGCCTGTGGACAGTGATGAGGAGGAAGCTGAGGAAGAAGAGATAGACAACAGGGAGTCAGTCATACAGCAATATTTCCAGTGACACACAGGTGAGAACAATTTCTTTACTATTACATTCACTTTCACACTTCTAACTCTATCCTATCTGTCAATTAGAAGCAGTATTTGGTAACTGAGTTGTACATTTCCATTACGGTTTCACAGGTGTGGTTACCAACGTGTGTCATCTGCTTGCATCCTTCATGGACTTGTGATGTGTGACATAGGTATGTTGGCATTACATTTGAAAACACATTTTGTCACTGTAATTGGTAATACAAATTTTAAAAATCACAGACTGACTCCAGATTGTTTTGTGTTTCAAGGGTGTTTATTGAAGTGCTAATTATTGGAGGGGGTGGCAAAATGGTGATGGGTGATGGAGGAGGAATGCCCATGGCAGAGTCCAGTCTATTAGTCTCACAGGTGCACTGCCCTTATGGGCATAGGAAGTGGAGCTGGGGCAGTTCCAATCTGGACAGGGTAACAAAGTGAGACAGTGGGATGACAATCAGGTTGGTCTCATTTCCTGGCGGGGGTCTTGCCATCATGCTCTGTCCTGTTCCTGGATCTCAGGGATCGCTTGAGGGGTGGTTCTCCGTCTGCAGGGGGTGGGGTGCTGGTGTGGTGGTCCTGTGGCAGGGCATCCTGTCCACTAGCGCCGGCGGCGGTGGTGGGAAGTTCATCGTCTAGGCTAGTGTCAGGGGCCCCTTAAAGTGCCACGGTGTCCCTCATGGTCTTTTGTATGTCCTTCAGCACCCCTACGATGGTGCCCAGGGCGGAGCTGATGGTTCTGCGCTCCTCCCTGAAGCCCAAATACTGTTCGTCCTGCAGGCGCTGGGTCTCCTGAAACTTGGCCAGGACCGTAGCCATCGTCTCCTGGAAGTGGTGGTATGCTCCCATGATGGAGGAGAGGGCCTCGTGGAGAGTGGGTTCCCTTGGCCTGTCCGCCCCCTGTCGCACAGCAGCCCTCCCAGTTCCCCTGTGTTCCTGTGCCTCCGTCCCCTGGACCGTGTGCCCACTACCACTGCCCCCATGTCCCTGTTGTTGTTGGGGTGGTGGGTTATCCTGGGTTCCCTGTAGTGGTGGACACACAGCTGATTGAAGTGTCCTGGGTACGGAGGTATGGGCCCGCTGGGTGGGTGCTGTGCAGGTGTTACCAGAGGGTGGAAGGTCAGTGTTGGGCTGTGCCTGTGCGAAGGGAACCGACTGTCCTGAGGCCCACGATGGTCCGGGCTGGTCATCTGGATCCAGTTGGCCAGAGCTGCTGTCATCACTTTGGGCCTCTTCTGTGGGTGGAGTGGAGATGTGTGGACCCTCCTGTGTGGTGATGTTACGTAGTGGTCCTGCAGGAGTATAAGAGCATGATTATTGCATGTGTGTGTGTCATGGTGTGCAATGGGTGGGTGTGCGTGTACCCCATTGCAAGCATTCCTGTGTGGGGGCTTGTGTGATGATGGTTGGGGGGTTGTTATGGGTATGTGCAGTGGGCATGCTTTAGTGATGGGTGTCCATGCTTAGTTGTGTCATGCAGGGCTTGTTGTTGGGATGTGTGGTTTGTGTAATTAGTACATTAGTGAGGAGTTGGAGTGATAGGGGAGGGGGTGAGGGTGGGGGTATGTGATAGCATGCAGGTAGGGTGGGGGATATCATAGTTAAGATTTGACTTACCAGTGTCCATTCCTCCACCGACTCCTCGGAGGCCCTCTGGATGCATGATGGTCAAGACCTGCTCCTCCCATATTGTTAGTTGTGGGGGAGGAGGTGGGGGTCCGCCGCCAGTCCGCTGAACCGCGATGTTGTGCCTGGAGACCACGGAACGCACCTTCCCCCGTAGGTCGTTCCACCTCTTCCTGATGTCCTCCCAATTTCTTGGATGCTGTCCCACAGCGTTGACCCTGTCGACAATTCTTCGCCATAGCTCCATCTTCCTGGCTATGGAGGTTTGCTGCACCTGTGCTCCAAATAGCTGTGGCTCTACCCGTAAGATTTCCTCAACCATAACCCTGAGCTCCTCCTCGGAAAACCTGGGGTGTCTTTGGCGTGACATGGGGTGGTGTAGGTGATGTGTGGGGTGGTGTATGTGTTGATGAGTGTGGTGTTGTGTGGTGGTGTGGGGTGTTTTGAGTGTGGATGTTGTATGGGTGATGGTGTTGTGTGCCTCTGTGTGGTTGGGTTGTCTATTGCTGTAGTCTATGTCTGTTGCCTTCGTCTTCAGTTTTTTGTCGTAGGGGTTTGTGGGTGATGTGGGTGTGTGTTTTATATTGTGTTGGGTGTGTGGGAGTGGTGTTTGTATGTGTATCAGGTGTGTGTATTTTGCAATTGTCCAATGTGGCGGTGTTTTGGAGATGTGTGTGTATTTTGAGCGCGGCGGTGTGTACCGCCAATGGAATACTGCGGTTGAAAGACCGCCCCGTGTATTCGTGTGTCGTGCTAGCACGCCGTGTTTCTGTTGGCGTGACGGTGGAGGTTTTGTTTTTGCCAGTTTATCACTGACCTTTGGTGTGGCGGACTTCTGTGGGTGTCTGAATTTCGGCGGATTCCGAGATGTGGGTCATAATAGCTGTGGCAGAATTCCGCGGCCGCGGCGGTGTATTGGCGGTCTTCTGCACGGCGATAAGCACCCTTTACCGCCAATGTTGTAATGACCCCCTAAGCGTGCATGTGTGTTTTGCCATAGATCTTAGACCGGCCAAACACACGTGTGCACTTATGTTTCTCCAACCCTGCTTGAACAGCTGGGCTGGAGAAACTGCACAGACCCCAGTGCACCTTCAGAGTGGTAGACTGGGTCCCTGAGACCTGAGACCTGTCCTGACGCTGCTTTCATGCTAGGTTTAGACTGAGAGCAGTAGAAGGATTGAACGGAAACCTTTGATGGTGTCCCAGTGAATGCTGGGACACCATCAGGAGCAGAGGAGCGAGGAGGCAGGAGACGGCGGGAACAGCAGGAACGGTGCCAAGGTAGGTTTTTTACAATAATTAATATTTGTTCCCTTGTCCCAGTCCCCCTCCATTGAGATTTATGGTGGCCGCCGCTGTCCTAAGCAGGCTCTGTTCATGCTGTAATGATGACATGTCATTCTGAATGATGTCAATTGCAGATGACTCTATTATTTAAGGTGTAAATTCAAGTGGACAGTGTGTTCATACCATTATTGACAACAGCTTACACATTTTTTAAGTTTTCTGCATCTATTTGCCTTAAAAGGGAGGACACTTCTATTTGTGAAATGCCCCATATTTCGTTGTATATTGCATACAAAAAATGTTTAGTGGGCAGTTAGTGGGTGGTTTTCTAGGTCCTAGCAAGAAACCTTGCAAATCAGTTTCTTCAGAGAGCAGGGAGAGGTGTTCTTTAACAGCTGTCAATGTGGAATGTTTCCACCATTGATGACATAATTTGACTACATTGTATGTGATGTCTATATGTGTGTGTTGTGTGGTGATGTACTAAGAGTCCAGTCTGCTTGCCTTCAAACTCTGTGAAGAACATGAATGACAACCATTTGTGTCCACTTGCCACAATAACCTCCCATTAAGACCTGCATTTGTTGAATTAAATGTACCATTGATAACGTACCATTGAACTTGCCTTCAGTAAAATTCACAACATTTTGCCAATTTTCAAATTTTGCTATTGAGGGAATATTAGGCACATCCATTTCTTTAGCTTTTGCTAACCAGTTTCATTCAAGAAAATCATTTGCAATGGAATTAGGCATGCTTTGAATAAAACATCCATGTCTTGCACCTGGCAATCTTTCTTTAGGCAAACTGCTTTCAAATCAATTTCCCTTTTCCACTATTTATAATCTTCTATGGCTAACTAGAAAACAAATGTCTTTGAATAAATTAATTTTCTGCAGGGTTTCCTTTGTTTAGTTATTAGTAATTTAAAAATAAATTACAATTTGGGATTAATAGCATCATGCCCAGTAAAATATCTGAATGTATCTACAAATATTTTTTAACTCCCAAAAGGTAGATTTGGACAATGTTCCCCTTGTGTATAGTTCAAAACTGTACATGGGGTACTCCCTGTTTGCAGGTAATGGTATTCAAAATTATGATAACAGAACATTTTGCCATATTTTGCTGAATTCCTGTACATATCTTCACTTTCAAAATACAGTATAATGTTCTAGTGAAGAAAGTATAGAATCAACTGTTTTAACATCCCAGGCATCAGATACAACCCCAGGTGTGATAATATAATTCATATACATTGTAAAACAAACATAAGGAATCTATATCTTTTCAGTAGGACCAAAAATGTCACATGGAACTTTATCCCAAACAATCCCATCAGGAACTGGAGGAGCAGAAATTTTCACTAGTGACACGCTCTTCATAAACTCAGGGGGTATAAATAAGGTTTTACAACCGTATACATCATTTTAACAGAAGAGCATTCAGGAAGATAATGCCCATGTATAAGCAAGAAGGAAACAACAACAAATCCAATCTCAAGAAGAAAAGCAAGCAATGTTAAAACAATCCATAGGTACAAATGAAAAAATGCATTAATTGTATTTAAGCCAGTTGAAAAGCTTATGTATTCTGTGAGCTGAAACACTAGTTGATGTTGAGGAAAAATCATCCAAGTCTACAAAATAATCAGAAGCAGTCTGTGAAAAGACTGGAACTGGTGCAAGTGAAATAAATTGGTAGATGTATCTAATGATGGTTCATTATAAACAATCCCATCGGTTTTTGTTGCATTAGTGAATTGCAGATGAATGTTTTGGGCATTTCTTGTACTTGTAGTCGTAGCGGTAACCAGAATCAACAAAAGTTCATTATCTACCCTCCCCAAAGTAGGGAAAATAATTTCACTGTTGTTTAATGCTTAAAGAGATACTTCTTGTAGCGTAGTGAGAGGGGTAAGGGCATTACCCACGATTCCTCAAGGTCTATTGTGCAGGATCGGCAACATGATGCAATTGTATGTGATCAATGAAGCCAAACTGATTGTCTTTGGAGCCAGGCAGAGGATATAGATTCCTTGTACTGCTGCCCTGTATCCCCAGAGCAGGGATTGGTGTTCAGTAAGAAGGGCCAAACTCCTTCTTCACAAGTATGTTTTCACAAAACAGATCCCCAACTTTTGGAATCCAGCCTGTGGAAGTTGTTGAATCCTTTATTCCCAAGGAGAAGGCATGCGTTGTGGACCACTCATCTCGGAAAAGTTATAATTCCTGTAAAACAGTGACACTTTCATTTTTGTCAAATCGTGTGTCTGCATCCATTGTGCCAGGAAAATCAAGATCTGGGATAAACATAGAGATGCCAAACAGGACTTCATCTGGGGTACGGCCATCGAAAGATCTTTGACACAGATTATTTAATGCTCTCTAGACACAATATTGGTGACGGATCCAACTACGACCTCAGCCTAATACTCTAACTGGTAAGGATTGCTTTAAGTCTCAGTTTTTTCTTTCCAAAATCAAATTTCTCTCAGGATGACACAGAAAAAAATAATGTACTACTGCACCCAATGTTCCCATGGCATCCCTTTCATCCCTAGAGGCAAAAGAAGGTCCTTGGTCTGAATGGAATGCAGCAGCTGCATATGTCCTGATGAAGAGATGCAAATCTTTAATAACAGTGTGAGCGTCAGTCATTATGTTGCAGCCACACCCAAAGGAATATAGAGCAAGAATCTGCAGTTAGTAGAATGTATTTGTATGCACTAGCTAAATGTAAAGGGCCCAGTGCTCCAGGTATAGGCTTGTTTGACACTAAGAGGGGTGTCTGCAATAGATGCTTGATGGTGGAGCCTTTGAATTGTCGACAGATGTCACAATTAAGGATAAACTGGTCTGTTTGAGTAGACCTTGACACCAGTAACTAACTTGTAACAATGAGATAGTAGCCGCCACACCAGCATGGGAAGAAGCAACACCCTCATGCACTGCTTTAATTAGTTGTAGACTAAATTCTTGTTTGGGGCTCACACAATCACCCACCCCTGGTGTTGTTACATAAGGAATGTTTTGGGCACTCAAGTGGTAGGAATGTTTTATTGGGTATGTTTTTGGTTGTGGCTTGCCATCAACCGAGGCATGTACAGCAGCCAAAATTTCATCATCCACCCCCATATGGGAATGAGTTATTTGCTGCAACCATTGCTGTAACAACTGCTGACTTGACCACTTCATCAACCAATTAATCCACTACAATGTGTATTCCAACATGTTGATGGCCCAGTGTATGTATTACATGAGCCAGGGGCAATTTGTCTTTAAGCTCTGCCACTTTCCCTAGTGCATTTTATGTGTGATGTGGTTTTCTTTAAACTTTCTGAATCCACTTAGGTGCCAGTAGGGTAAGTTTTCATTGAAGGACCAGATACAATAACTCAAAATGCACACTATAAGTGTTGGGAATTAAGGATTTGCATGTTCCAGTGCCAGAATTAATGCTTTGAGCTGAACAAGCTGAGCAAAGTAGTCCTCAAGGGACTGTGTTTAGGTTTGTTAAGGGTAGAAGTCACCATCTTTCATGACTCCCTAAATGGCTGAGAAATTGAATTTGCTGATTACTGGTGTTTAGTACCTACTGTAGTTTGTGCCAAACCATCAGTGTAAATGATGCATTTGTAATGTTCTAGAGGCATGACATTAATGAGCATCGGATGCTAAAGTTCATATTGGAGAAATTCTTGGGTTTTCATTTTGGATCAAAATGATAATCAACATCAATGGCAGTCAAGAATGTAGCCCGCTGTAATCATCATAGATATAATGCTTTAGAACTGGGAACGTTCACTTTGGTGACACCCTCCAAAGGCCCAGACGTGGGGTCACGACATTAATGTGTTTGCTGTAGGCTAATGGTCTCACCTTAATGACAGCCATCTGAACTGCAGCTATTGTTTTCAAAGTTGATGCAAAACATATTCCTGCTTTTGCATATAAATGTGATTTGTATGCAATTGGTACTGTGCCACCTTCATTGAATGTGCCATATGTGATATCAATGTCAACCGGAATTATCTGGATGCACAAATTAGGTTTATTTTCATGTGTATGTAAGTGTTTTGATTCAAGCATGTCAGCATGTAATGATCTTAGTATTTGTGTGTGTTGTGGTGTCCAATGATTGCTAGGAAAATCAGGATTAATTCAATCAAAAAATGGTTTTCCATGCTGTGCATAATCTGGTGTATGTGTTTTGCTGAAATTGAAGAATCCTAACTGCAATTTTTTTTATGGTGTTTGGCGGTTGTAATTGTGCAAAAGTCTCTAGGAAGTGAGGTGCCAGACTCTTCCCCTGGTTTGAGAGATTGTATCCCAAGAATAAGACACAGAGAAAAACAATATTTGTTTACTTAAGGTTAAATGTGTAGCCTTCTTTGGCAAATCAAAATACAATGCGATCCACTCTGGCCAAATGTGTATAGAGGTCGTCCTCTCTAAGCTAAACGCCATCTACATAAGACAATACCTCAGGATCAATGTCATGCAATATTGATGTTACACAAGCTGAGAACCATCCATGGCTGTGCTGTGTAGGCTCTCATTATTCTAATAAGACGACTGGATTTGAGCGGCAGAATCGCCTGAGTCTAACCCACTACAGGTGACACCTGTCGGCCTAATCCGGGTTTTTCTCCGGCTAACTAGCAGTACCTAATCTCTGCCCTAGAACAGGGATGATTGGGCAGCCGAGCGTGTGACACAATTGACTCCTCAGGGAAATTGTGGTCACTCAGATCTCATCCATTTCTCTCACATACATTAGTGTCACATATGCAAGGACAGTCAGAGGTAGTATATGCTACAATAAGGTTTTAATGAAGCAACTGCATCTTGGATAATAAAACATATACTGCAATAACCAGGACGATGAATCATGACAGGATTAAAATTGTGACAAGGAGAGTGAAGCATAAAAATAATGCTACCATATTGTCACTAGAGTCATCACTATAATTCCTACCTAGGCTATATTAGAGCACAGCATGCTAAGCTCCAGTTCTGCCTTTCAGGTCACCCTGGGAAGACATCATCCCCCATACCTGAGTAAGAGGCCTGTAGACTACAGAAGCAGCTTTAGAGAAGCGTTCAGCAATCAGCACACATCCATGGTCATCTGACTGGAATCTTCCGCTAACATTTATGGGACAGAGAAGTGTTTTTTATAATAAAACAACTGATGTTCTGAGAAAATGTCCCTACTTAAGGATATGTATGTTTCTATGAATACCAGAGACACAACGTTACCACGTTTAATGGCAACCTATCTTACTGCAGCCTTGAGAAAAGCACAGAGTGAAAGAAATGTCTTGTTTAATAACACAGCGCTGAGCTAGGCAAAGAACAGCTAGATAAAGAGAAATAAAACAAGACCGCAAATGTGGCTACTGTTAAAATAATAAATGAAGCTGAATAAAATATATCTAGGTTAAAGTGCACAGCGGGAGGCCTAGTTCGCTAAAATAATGTGCATGGAGCTATAACTAAAATGGCACACAACACCCTCTACTTGCCGGTTCAAAGGTGGGTCAAAGCCTAATTGTGTAGAAAAGCTACTAAAATTCAACCTAAGATATATATGTAAGAATGTCAATAATGAAAAGGTAAAAGACACTTGAGCATACAAAATTGAAAATGTTAACTTGTGGCATAAAAAAGGCCAAATTTCAAGAGTCAAAGTCATTTTGGAAGTTGCCATTGAATCCAGGATAATTGAGGACAGGAAATCTTCCACTTCAGCAGGTGGTAAATTAAGAAACTCATCACCAAGAAGAACCAAGGAGCATTCGTGTTCCAAAGCCTGAGCATCAGCCAAGGCAGCAGCATTCTGTGGTGTGCCCAATAATGAGTTCAGAGCTGTATCCTTCATGAAGGGCAACTCATAAGCAGCTTCCCGTAGCAAAACACACCCTCAATGAGCATGTCTTGTAAGGAGCCCTCAACAAAAATATCAACAAATCAGTGTCCAATGAAAGCAAGCGCTGCGTACAAAGACAAGCTTTCAGTGCATGTTCGAACGAGTACCAGAGGCACCGAAACACGAGCTGCACACAATGCAAAACTGGTCTGAATGACAGAGACCAGTCACACTCCAATTGCTCCAGGAGTGTTGCTCCGAAGTACTGCATCATGCGTTCATGACACAGCTGAGCTTGGGGGAGCGCTTTCATTCCTCCTTGTTGTGGCGGGACAGCCATTGCGCAGAAAAAGGAGCAATATCAGAATGCCACCTATTATAGCCAAAGTTATCGGAAAATCCCCCGAAAATACTTGAGAATATTGAGTGGATGGCTGATGGTATTAAACTGAATATAGAGGAGAAGGTGCGAACGAAACCAGAAGCAACAGCCTTAAAGAAATTTACGATTCCAGTAGTACTGGATGCATTAAATATTCATCTCACGAGCTCACCAAAGTGTCTCGAAAAGATAGTACTTAAAACGGCTGTATCTCTGCTGATGACCTTGCCACCTGAAGTTCGTAGGTCTTGTGTGCAGATGTGAGTGCCACATGTTTTTGGAACAATAAAGTCTTGAGTCTGCTCAACTTGTTAAAATTCACATTAGAAGTAGCAATATGAGTCCAAATCTCAGCTACTTCCCTCTGTCGTGTCGGAGGAAAAAGTACATTCCTGCAGCATGTAACAATCTTAGAGACCGAAACAGCATAAACTATTCCGGCTCGCATTCCACAAATGTTTTCACTGTTGAGGAGAACATAGCTGCCATTTGAAGGCACCTGGAATGCAGGTCTAATTAAAGGGGACTTGAACTCCCTTCAGAAAACAAGCCAAGTTCGCTGCCGAAGCGTTACATGCTCCGTGCAAGGACAGCTGTTTACAAAACATTGAATAGCTGACAGAAGTCTTGCATTCACTAAAGCTAAGAAAGACCTCTTTCATGCCACTGAGACATTTGTATGAGAAGGGCAGCTCCCACACCTCATGGATGTATCTATCTCCCAGCCTTTTATATCTGCCTACTAGAATGTGTTTTAAACAGGACATGAATTGGAATGTTGAAATAGGCAGATTAATGACCCTGAGTATTAACCACTCAGCAAATGGTGTTTTAGCCACAGTAAAAGGCAACTTGTCTAACTTTTCAATATTTAACCTGACAGAAGTCGCTTCTTTCTCAGACATTAGTTGTTGCATTAAGTTAAATGTGGAAAATATGTCCCTTGCGCTAACGTGTTGCCAGGGAACGCAACCTGCCTTCAATGTTTGGAATGTCCAATCCAACTGCATAATGGACCGTAGTTGACTCTGTCCATGGTGTAAAGATGATATAGCACTTTTTGTTATGTCTATTGCAGAAGAGACGATGTTGTTTAAGGTAAATATCCGGTTGGACAGGGTATTAGTCCCATTATCTACAACAGCTAATGCCTTCTTTAAGTTTTCCTCGTCTATTTCCCTTAACCGGGCAACAGATTCTTGTTGCGAAAGCTTCCAAATTTCATTATATACTGCACATAAAAACGCTTTCTGTGTTGTTTTCTGGGGCCTAACAGAAAGTCCTGTAAGTCAGTGTTATTAGAAAGGAGACTGAGGTGTTCTCTAACAGAATCTAGTGAGGAACTCTTCAACCATTGTTGGCATAGTTTCCCTACACTGTATGTTGTTATTATACCTGCATGTTCGGATGACACATAGTGAGAGTCCGGCCTACTAGTTCTAAAAACCCCTGTGGAGTTTATTAAATGTTTATGACACCCATTGGTATCTATTTGCCACAAAAACCACCCACCAGGACGTGACAGTGAAGCATTAAGCATACCATTCTTGACCCATTCATCGAGCTGCTCTTCAGTTGCATTTATATATTTTTGCCATTTGTAAAATTTTGCAGGGGCAGGAATATTGGGCGTATTCAAATCCTTCAGTTTTGCTAAGTTTAAACAACTAGTTTGTTGTACAGTTTCATTTAAAAATATCATTTGAACAGGTATCAGGCATATTCTAAATAAATCTTTATTCCCCCTTATTTGCCAATTTCTAGTTCCCCACACACTTTTTAAGTCAATCGACTTCAGCCAATATTTATAGCCTTCTCTAGCCAACCGGGAAACAAAGGAATCCGCATAAATTAATTTAGTATCTGTCACTAATATGTGTACATTTTCCATTGATGGCAATATAAAATACTATGACTCAGCATTTTTAACAGTGTGCCTAGAAAAATATGCAAACTTTTCAGAGTATGTTTTAGAACTCCCTTGTAGTGGACTTGGACAATGCTCCCATTGTGTGTAATTAAAAATAGTCTTTGGGGTACTTGCTCTATGAATGAAATGGTGCCCATAATAATTATACCAAAAACATATCACTGTAATTCTCTTTGGATTGATAAACATCCTCACTTTCGAATACTGCAATTCAGTTATCATAGAATCAACTGTTTTCACATCCCAGTCATCAGTAACAACTCCGGGTATTATTACATAGTTCATTGAAAGTTTAAATACATATGGTATTTGAATGACCTCTGTAGGGCCGCATATATCAAATGTGACTTTATCCCAAAGAATCCCATCAGGAATTGGTATAGCAGAAATGTTCACGAAAGACAAGTCTCTGCGGAGTGTGTGAGAAGAAAAATGGGGTTTTAGGACCTCATCCACCAGTTCAACTGTTGATCTTTCAGGAAGAAAATGACCATGTATTAATAAAAAGAGTGTTATAACAAAGCCAATCCATAGGAGGAAAGCTAATACAGTCAAAGAAAGCCACAGATAGTTCCATGGGAAAATAAAGTAATTTGTTTTAAGCCAGTTTATCAGCTTACGTGTTTTTTGCAGTTCAGATGTAGAAGAGGCAAATGAGTCTGAGAAAATGCCATTGACGTTGGCAAAGTATCCAGAAGCAGTTTGTGCAAAACCTGGAGCTGTGATTGTAGGAGGAGAACTGGTAAGGGTCTTCTACAGTGGTTCATAGTAAATCACCATCTGTGTTGAAGTTGTATCAAATCAATCAGTATTTTCAGTATTGTTTGTTGTAAAAGATGTCAGTGGAACATAGCAAGATCATTTTCCACCCTCTCCAAGCTCGGGGAGGTGTCTGCATTGCTGCTCAATACTTGTAGAGAGACTTCTTGACCAGTACTGAGAGGGTTTTAGGAATTATTGGTTGCTCCTCTTGGTCTGCTGTACAGGATCAGCCCCATGGTGTAACTACACATTGTCAATTGCGACAAAACAGTTTTTTTTTAGCACCAGCCAACTGCAGTAGAATGACAGTTCTGGTATTGTGTATTTCCAAGACTGGGACAGGTGCACGATAAGAATTGCTGAACTCCTTTTTCACGGCAACCTTTTCACCTATTAGATCCTCAACTTTAGGAATCCAGCCGGTAGGTGTTATTGGTACCTTCTTAATTCCTTTGGAGGCAGCAATGGCAGAAGCGTTGTCATCACAGAACTGTTGTAATTCCTTCAAGACAGTGATACCTTAATTTATGTCAAAAGGTGTTTCTGCCAGGACCATCAAGATCTGGAACATACATTTGAGTTCTGAACAAACACTCGTCTGAAGTATGGCCCCCTAGGGACCTTCTAGACAGATTGTTAAGTGCTCTTCGAACTCCATACAGGTGCTTAAGCCAACTACCACCCGTACCTAAGACTCTGGCTATTAAGGACTACTTTAAATCACAGTTTTGTCACTCACAACACAATTTCCCTCCGGATGAAATGGAGACCAGTAATGGAGTTGGACCCCTAATGAAGCCATGGCATCACTGAATGCCCTTGAGGCGAAAGCAGGGCCCTGGTTGGAGTGGAAAGCCACAACTGCAAATGTACTGATAAAGACTCACAAATCTTTAATAACTGTCCGAGCATCAGCCGAGCATTGTGGCCACACCCATAGAAATCTGGAGCATGAGTCAGCAGCAACTAAAATTTATTTGTATGCACTGTTCGGAGTTCGGAGACCACAATGGTCCAAGTACACACATTGTAATGGTTTGTGGGAAATAAGGAGGGGTGTCTGCGGTAGGCATTTGATGGTGTAACCCTTTATTTGTTGACAGATGTCACAACAAAGGACATACTGCTTGGCCTGTTTGTATAGACCTGGCCACCCATAACGTGCTTGCAACAGTGATATTGTAGCCGCCACACCAGCATGGGCAAATGCTACCCCCTCATGCGCTGTTTTAATCAACTCTGATCTTATATCTTTGTTGGGAATTACTCGCACCCCCATGCCTGGTATTTTTACTTCAACTTCAAGGCAGCCTCCCATTCGGTAGGAATCATTAGCAGGAAATGCTTTTGGAGAGTGCATGCCTTCAACCGTAGCTTTCACGGCAGCCCATATGTCATTGTCCGGTTTCATTCCAGAATGGGTTATTGTAGCAACAGCAGCTGTAGCTATTGCTGATTTGGTGGTTTCATTAGCCAGTGTATTTCCAGCAACGTATATTCCAATGCACTAGTGTCCAAGTGTATGTACAACATGGACATTTGGTAGCGTTTCCTTCAGATCCGCTACTTTCCCCCACAGAAGTCTGTGTTTAATGGTGTTCCCTTTAGAATCTCTGACCCCATTCTGGTGCCAGTAATGCAGGTATTCATTGAAGGGCTGGGTGCTGTAATATGAATCACAGACACTCAGTGTTAACTGTGCAGGATCCGTGTGTTCAAGTGCCATCACCAGAGCCTTTAGCTCTGCTAATTGTGCTCTGCAATCCCCTAGGGTTTGTGTGTATGTATGTTGGGGACAA
The DNA here is from genome assembly GCF_031143425.1 of Pleurodeles waltl. Taxonomy (NCBI): domain Eukaryota; kingdom Metazoa; phylum Chordata; class Amphibia; order Caudata; family Salamandridae; genus Pleurodeles; species Pleurodeles waltl. The sequence continues at coordinate 1,463,375,350 of NC_090444.1, forward strand.
AATGTATTAACCTCCATGTAGCCATGTACGACTGCACAAGCAGCGGAGTATTGATGTTTTGTGCCAGTTGCAGGTGGTGCTGAGCCATCGGTATACATGACTCTTTGATGTTGATCAATAGGCAGTCTACTTGCTGAAACTGGGTATTCTAGTTCATATTGCAAAAATTCTTGAGCTTGTAATATTGGGTCAAAAATGTAGTCAACATCAGTGGCTGTCAAAGATGTTGCCCATTGAATCCAACGTGGATGTAATGCTTTAGCGTTAGGAACGCTGGCTTTGGTTACTGCCTCAAGGGCTGGGATTGGAGAGATGACAATAATGCATTTGCCTTGGGCTAGTGGTCTTTCCTTAATGACGGCCACCTGAACAGCGGAGAGAATTTTCTCAGTGGGAGCAAAACGTTGTTCTGCTGCTGAATACAAATGTGATTTGTATGCAATCGGGACTGTCTCACCCTCATTGAAAGTTACAAAGGTGAAACCAATGGCACCAGCAATTACTCTGATGACAAGATGTTTTTTGTTGTCCCTTGTTGTGCTGCAAGCATGTCTGTTTGAAAAGCTCTGAGAATGCATGTGTGTTCAACTGTCCAAAATTAACTTGAAAAAATCAGGACATATTAAGTCATATAAAGGTCTTATACGTGATGCACAATCTGGAATGTACGTTCTGCCAAAATTTAGAAAACCCAATAGGGATTGGAGTTTTTTCAATTGTATTTGGAGGTTGTAACTGTGTGCATTTTTCCAAGAATTGTGGCGCTAGACTCTTTCTTTCACTTGATAGCTCATATACCAGAAACAGGACGCTAAGGAAGGCTAGTTTTTTAAATATTTTTTTTATTGAATTTGTAGCCAAATCCCACAACAATGTGGGCTACCCATCTTAAATGTTGCAGCAATTCATCATCCATAAGATAAATATCATCTACATAGGACAACGCTTCAGGGGTTATGTCATGCAATATTGAAGTCACACAAGCTGCCTGGACTATTCTTGTACCCCTGGGGTAAAGAGAAAAATTTTCTGGGAGCCTGGTGACCTGAAACTTAAGACTTAAGTCTCTACTCTCAGGCGCTATATTTTGGCAGAAGAAACCATTGGGAATGTCCAGTGTTGTTTTGTATTTTTTGCGCACTATGCTGTTCATGAGTGCTGTGCTATGTGAGTTTTGTATAGCATATGTGCGTGTATGCCTGTTTACGAATGGTCCGGTTCAGCTACTGGGAAGAAGGGATTATTCATTGGTGAGACACAAGGTTCGATTACACCCTGGTTCTCCAGTTGTGTGAGGATTTCCCTCACGGGTGCTTTTGCATCATGTTTTATTGGATATTGGGGTTGAGGTTCGGGTTGATTTTTAATAGAGATTACATGATAGGGGGAATCTTTATCCCATCCTACATGGTTGTGATATAAAGAGGGTGCCTGCCCCAGTGCCCAATCGATGGCGTAGGGTTCTGCAAGCTCCTCAGGAACATGGGGCGAGAAAGAAGGTTTGATAACATCTTTCCCATATGGGCAGGTACAGACAAATTCAGGTGGCCAATCCCTTTCGGTACGTAGAATATCATATATGTTTACAACGCGGTCCCAAAAGATTGCAGCAATTGTGCACTCAATGTCTCCTTCTAACTGTAATGTTACTTTGTACACCCTTTCAGGCGTGGAGACACGAATGTCTGCAGTTTCTACTTGTAGGAAGTCATCAGTTGCTTTCACCTCCAGATTATCTAGAAGATTCTGATGAACTATTGTGACCTTTATCACACTGTCTAATAGTGCTAATGCCTACTTCTTGTTCTTCAATACAGTCCTCTTATTGAGTGGCATGGTGAACTGCAACTGCTGACCCTTTTTTTTCTTTTTGAATTTGGGTTTTTGTTGGGGAAGTTCCTCTTCTTTTTTAACAGAAACTTCCTTTGAGAGTCGTGGTTCCTGTCTCGGTTTCACGTACTCAGCTCTTCGCTCTGACCGCCCACCTCTCTCACTGCATTTTTCCAGTGAGTCCTGAAAGGAACGAGATTGATGTGTCTCAGTATATTGTTATTTGTCAAGCGTTTTTATATTATCTCTATTTCTGCAATTATATCTATTTTGTGGGGTCTCCGTATGCACAGATTCTTCCATTTCTTTCTTAGCTGTTAGTTGTTTTTTATCCAGCGTTTATTAGTACCCTCAGGAGCTTGTTTGGTAGACTCTTTATTAGTTTTACCCGGCAATTGTGGTTTTGTTGGTCTGGCCCAAAGACTATCTCGACCAATGCTAGAGAAGGTCTCCACGATAATCTTTGGCAGCTCACGTTCTTGATCCTGTGGAGTAACGCCCCAGAGCCGCATGCTCCCCTTTAAGGTTACTTAATATAATTGAGGATACTGTCGCAAAGTTGCCCATCAGATGCATCCCCAAGTTCAGGGCCGGGACAGCCCCGTATTCATCGTGAATATGTTTCAGCACTTCTCATAAATTGGCAAGTGTCGGTTTACCATGTGCGGTAGTATAGAGTGTTGCAAATACTGTGCCCCAAGTATTACAGTTATCTATTGTGGGGACCATCCCAAATGGCAACCACATAGTTAATATTCTGTGTTCATCCTGAGGTCCCGTATGGGGAATACTGCTTCCAGTGCATTTATTTTTTTAACTAACCAAATTGAATTTCTTTTTGTTTGGCGGGTACATCACCCATGATTGAATGTACAGTCTCAGGATTAATACTTGGCATTACTGCATGCGGCTGTGCCGGAGCAGCATGTTCTGGGTTTGTATTTAATGTTTGCATTACAAACTGTACTAATCGTGTATCTATTGGCATCAGCTCAGCATATAAGCGGCAGACTTTGTCTGCAGTTAAGTTCGCTGCAGCAGGATGAGGTGTATAAGTGGCCAATAAAGGCCAGGTAGGAACATCATTACTTAGAGGACCTAACCTAACATGTAAAATTGTGTGGGGTAGGGTGCCATCAAGCCAAATATTATGTTCTTGATAAGATAGAGGTATTTCTAGATATGCATATGCACACAGGTGCATTTGCAGGTGTATAGTGATGAAATGTATTTGTGTTCCCATCAGCTGCTGGAAATGTGACCCAAGAATAAAAGAATTCTGTTCTATAAGCTGGGTGAGACTCAACAACAAATGTGACTGGCCCCCCCTGAGCCGTTAAGCCATGTGCCAGTAAATGTGCAGTAAGGGGTGGTCGCATATTGACTGCAATTGCTACCTGTTCTGGATTCAAGCTTGAACAACCTACAGAGTTAGTTAGGTACTCCCTACTTAGCTGAGGAGGAAATCCTCAATACCACGGATGTCTCCGTCTAAACTACTGAGGTGTCTTTGTATGTAATGAGACAGAGATACTCAGGAGGACCCGACAAATTAGAGCCTTACCAAAAGTTGGCAGCGCCATGTCGCGTAGGCTCTCATTATTCTAATGAGACTACTGGATTTGAGCGGCAGAATTGCCTACGAGGTAGGGGACTGAGTCTAACCCACTACAGGGGACACCTGTCAGCCTATTCCAGGTTTTGCTCCTGCTAACTAGCAGTGCCTCATCTCTACCCTAGATTGGGCAGCCGAGCGCATAACACAATAGACTCTTCAGGGAAATCGTGGTCACTCAGATCGCATCTGTTTCTCTTAGTTACATTAGTCTCACATATGCAAGGACAGTCAGAGGCAGTATATGTTTCAAGAGGGTTTTAATGAAGCAACTGCCTCTTGGATAGTAAAACATCTACTGCAATAACCAGGACGATGAAGCATAATAGGAATACAATTGGAACACGGGAAGTGAAGCATAAAAATAACTCTACCATATTGTCACTAGAGTCATCACTATAATTCCTACCCAGGCTATATTAGAGCACAGCATGTTAAGCTCTAGTTCTGCCCTTCAGGTTCCCCTGGGAAGACATCATCCCCCATACCTGAGCAAGAGGCCTGTAGCCTACAGAAGCGGCTGTAGCGAAGCGTTTAGCAATCAGCATACAGTTGTGGTAATCTGGATGGAATCTCCCTATTATGTATGGGACAGAGAAGTGTTTTTATAATAAAACAGCTGATGTTCTGAGAAAATGTCCCTACGTAAGGATATTATGTTTCTATGAATACCAGAGAAAAAGCATTACCCCGTTTACCGGAAACTTATCTTACTGCAGCCTTGAGAAAAGCACAGAGTGAAAGAAATGTCTTGTTTAAGAATGCAGTGCTGACCTATGCAAATAACAGCTAGATAGAGAGATATAAAACAAGACTGCAAATGTGGCTATTGTTAAAATAATAAATCAAGCTAAATAAAATGTGTCTAGGTTAAAGTGCACAGCAGCAGGCTTAGTTCACTAAAATAATGTGCATTTAGCTATAACTAAAATGGCTACACAACAGCTGTTCGTTTATGTTAGTCCTCAAAATAAACACCGTGAGCTGAGCAAGAAAAATGTGATTAGACCCCTGTTTTCAGGTGCTATATTTTGGCAGAATTTCTTGTTGGAAACATCCAAGGTTGTTTTGTAATTTTTACTGACAATGTTATTTATTAAAACTGTGCTATGTGAGTTGTGTATTGCAAATGTGCATGTAAGGCTGTTTAAAAATCTGTAATGTAAGACAATTCTATATGCATGGTCCAACTTAGCTACAGGGAACAAAGGGTTGTTCATTGGAGATACAAAGGGTTCAATTACTTCTGTACTCAAGTTGTGAGAGAATTTCCTCACAGGGGCTTTTGCATTGTGCTTTATTGGGCACTGTGGTTGTACTTGTGGGGTGGACCGTATAAGTATAACATGGTAGGGAGAGTCCCTATCTCAACTCGCATAGTTGCAGCACAGCGCTGAAGCTTGTGCCAGAGAGAAATCTATGGCATGTGCATCTTTCAATGGATATGAAACTAGGACTGAATAAGTTGGCAAAATTCCATCTTTCCCTTGTGGGACCATTCTGACAAACTGGTGGACAATCTTTATCTGCCAGAAGAATATCATATCTGAGCATTAATCTTTCCCAGAAAATGACTTTAATTGTCCACATTATGTCCCCCTCAATTGGAATGTTGAATTTATAAACACAATCAAGAGGGGCAACCTCCTTGCCTGGGGCTTTGACTTCAATGTAGTTGTTAGTGGCTTCCACATCCAGAAACTCTTGAGGTTTCTGGCAAAGTATTGTGACCTCTTTTGAGCTGTCTAGCAAAGTCACCTCCCATGACCTGTTTTTCAGAAATGTCCTCAATATGCGTGGCATGCTTAGCTGAAATCCCTGCAACCTTTGTTTTTTTAAACAGAGGTTTTTTTTGTGAAAGTTTCTCTTCCTTTTTTATTATGGCATTTGATGAGCACTGTGAGTCCTTTTTTGGTTTCATATACTCTTCTTTCCTACGTCCTGACCGTCCACCTCGCTCAGTCCATTTGTCAAAAATGGCGTGTGTCACTATTCTGATACCTGTCAGATTGTTTCAAATTGTCACTATTTCCTAAATGTAATCTTTTCTCAGAGGTCTCCGAATGCAGAGATTCTCCCCATTTTTTTAATCTTTATTTGATTTTGTTTTTTCCCGGCATTTCTTATAATACTTATATGCTTGCTTGGTACTGTCCTTTTCTGAATTCCCCTTTAGTTGTGGTTTATTTGGTCCGGCCTTCAAACTGTCCTAATCTATACTAGTTTAATTCTTGGACATTATTTTTAGTTTCTCGCATTCCTGCTATATTTGTGGAACCTGTGTGTTTTGGTAAATTTAATGGGCCATTCAAGGCCCTCTAACTTGTCAGGTGATATTTATGGAAGAGAGATAAATAAGTAGTTAGATTGCTTTTCTTCTGATGTGAACTCAGGTGTGTATAGGGTTGTGTCATGGTTGTGAAAGGCTTCCAGTATTCTGTACTCAGTAATTGCCATCTGCCACATAAAGTATTGTTTGTCTCTGTTACAGCTTCTTCAAATTAACCTTCGCTCCTATATATTTGCTTTGCTGGACAGCCTTGAAGGTGCCCCATTTGCAGATATGGCCCATTCTATCCCTTGGCATACTTCGAAAGTACTGTTTAATATGTGGCTATAGCTCTCCCCTCAGTACTGGTTCCCTAATTAGAGCAGGGTGGAGGATTCAACTTTCCAGGGCTGTAGTCTGAGGTCCTATGAGAGGTATAGCTCAAATGGAGGCATAATCCAAAGCTTTAGCTGATTTCTTTAGTGTTATGCACTGGTGGCATGAAGGTGTTGCATACAAGCATTTAGTCAATTTGTGAGCATGTTCTTTGAGAATTAGAGAAAAAAGTCGAATTAAGTTGATCCATGGGGTGTTCTCTCCAATGGTCTCTGATAACCAGCGACCATATAGGTACCCTTCAGTGTTTTTACAGAGCTCCTGAGTGACTTGACCTGTCCTTAGTTGGGTCCCAAACTAAGTAAAATTCTCCCACTGACATCTGATCTGACACTGTGAACTCTGTCAGCACTTTGTATAATGACATCTAAAGGAAGTTGGCCGATGTTTGGGGCACATGCTGTGGCTATTACAATATTCCTGCCTTGTAAGTGCTCTGAGACCATAACATTTCATCTTTTTTGTAGGTGACAGATATCACACACTCACCTGGTTCCAATATCTGTGCTACATGGCTGATGAATGCTCTGTGAAATTCTTCACATAGAGTAGTAACATCCTCTGTTAAGCAACTGATGTCTGAACATCTTACTCATGTGAATCATGTATGGTACTAAGATAGATGTTTTGGCTTTCTCAATACCACTCACTTTTTGTCCCAAAAATACATGGCTCCAAGCTGCTGCTTTTGAAAAAGCAACAAAGTTGTTTCAAATTGTTGGAAAGGGTGAGCAGTGTGCCTTTCCATGAGTCTACTTTTTGTGCTGCCTGCATTTAAAGGTCACTGATTTTCAGCAATAGGAGTGTGGGTTGCTGTTTCAATAGGCATAGTGAATTTCAAATCTGGAGACAGAAGTTGTCTTTCAGTGTACTTGGTGGCAAAAGTATACTACTAGATGATTCCCTAGATTAAAAGTTGCATACATCATGTTAGAGTTCACTTTTCTCCTCATGATATTGTTACATAGTAACAACTGTACAATTATTTTTTTTACTTGAGTATTTTTATGTTACATAAATTAATATTGATATATATAGATTAAAAGGGATAAATAAATATATATATATATATATATATATATATATATATATATATATATATATATATATCACTTTTTTTCTATGTATCAATAATCAATATTAACGTTTGTAACATAAAAATAGTTAAGTCAATATATACAGTATATGTATCATGGCTTTAAATTGGAATGGTGCACCATATTAGGAGTAACAATTCAAAACTGCCATTCTTATGTGCAGGCTTGTATGAACCTTGTCTTTAATTTATTTTCTTAAAAACAACAAACTATTGCAGCAGAAACAGTCAATGCATTTCGTCCCTTAGAAAGGACTTCTTCACAGCTGTAACATAATAAATACAAATATCCTATGATATACACAAGTTAAAAAAATACATATAGGCATAGACATTAAGAACCAACCTTTGTACATTCTCAATTTAAATCATGTAACAAAACATATATTTTTTACAAAACAATACACAACTATGCATTTAATCAATAACAAATGACTATCCTAATTGATTTGTGATTAAATATAAATGATGGAAGGATTATGTCACACTTATTATTAGTGATGTAGATCATAAATTGAGATATAATGATATATTGTATTAAATACTACTAGGAATATCTTAGTTTTTTGTGAAAATGTCCAATTAATATGTACTTAGAATAATTGATGATGTTGTGAATGTTGCATCCTCATGTAACATTTTTGGGGAGTGCTATGCGACTGATATTGCAAGATTTACGAATAACCTATATCAATTGTTAAGGGAGTCACAGGAATCATTGATGTATATCAGTTTTATGTTTTTAAAGATAAATGTTTTTGTGTGTAGGTCATTGAACTTTATTCTCATTTTAAGATCTTGAAGTCTTTTGGTTTTCTGTCTCAATTAGGATAGTAATTTGTTATTGATTAAATGCATTGTATTGTATTGTTTTGTAAACATTTTGACTCTGTGGCCCCAATCCCCCAGGGCCTACTACAATACAATGGGGGAGGGGTGCATGTCTCCCCTCCCTGGGACAATGTTGGTCCCTGGGAACCCCTCTCCCAGGGCTCAGCTTTCAGTAAATGGAGGAGGAGGGCTGCATGGCCCCCCTCCTCATGCCATTCTCAGCACTGGGGACTCCATCCCCCAAGGCCTGCCCATCACTCCTCATGTACAATAGGATAGCAGGGAGAGCCTGAAGGCTCCAGCAGTCCCAGCCAGCTCTCCGCCTCTTGCAAGAGCTGGTATTGCTGTCACAGATAGGGAACTGCTAAACATGCAGTTCCCTGTCTCTGAGAGCAATTGTTTCCTACGTTTCCCTGCCCACATGTCTGCTTTAGTGAAACAGAGGAAACCTCTACTCTTAGCAAGTGAAAACTTTTTGACAGCTTTTGCTTACTGGGAGCAGAGTTGTGTGTGCTCTGACACGGTGGGAGCTGTCAAAGCTCCTGCTGAGTCAGAGCAAACATCTACATCCTAGGACGGGGCACCCAGGTACATAGCAGGAGCCAGCCCTGGATGGTGGCGATCACCAAGACCATTATTGGCTCCATGAGGGTGGCTGCCCTCCAACATTAACTGTGCCCCAGGGAAGTGGTAGTCCCTGGGGCTCGGGGTCCGCAATAGACCAACTTCATTATCTTTTATCAGCCCTGTATTAATTTCATATTTTGCCCAGGTAGGTCATGGTCCCTGGGGCAGCAGGGGCTGCATGGGGCACCCACATTAATTCCAACTTTTGCCGTGGAGATGTGGCAGTACCCAGAGCTGTGGAGGGCCATGCAAGCACCCCACCCTAATTTCATCTTTTGCCTTGGAGATGGCAGTCCCTTGGGCCCCTGTGCTAATTTTATCTTTTGTCCCAGGGAGGTAGTGATCCCTGGGCGTGCGGGGGGCTACATGGGCCCCGTGTTCATTTAATCTTTTGCCCTCGTGATTTGGTGCTCCCCAGGGTTGTGGGGGGCATGTGGCCCGCATTAATTAATTGTTTAAACCAGGGGAGACAGCAGCCCCTGGGGCTATATTGGGGGGCCATTCAGGACCCCATGTTAGTTTCATATTTTGCCCCAGGGAGATGGTGGTCAAAGGGGTACCAGGGGCCAAGTGGCAACCCCATATAGTTATTTAATAAAACCCCAGGAAGGTGGTGGTCCCTGGGCCTCCAAGAGCCCGAGGAGGGGGTGCATGCACCCGCCTCCATTTTTTAAATAATGCCCCTGGAACCTGGCCCACCCAGGGGCTTTTTCCAAAACTATTGCAGGAGCCTGCACTTTTTAGAAAGTTTGCTGCAAATTGTTTGTGAGTTTTCTGCAATTCATTTTTTTAAATGTGTGTTTGTGCCCTGGGAGAGTCTATCTGGGAAACCAGCAACAGAGCTAAGGGGTCAGAGTGTCCCTACCCTTGCCCCTTTTCTTTTTTTGATGTGTTGGCAGCCAACCAGCACTCTGCAGATCTCTGCACAAGCTTGTTATTATTTGAGAAGCCATCACGCCTCTAGATAGCTATTTTATCTTTCTTTTAATATCTCAAAAACTACTGGCTGTTGTGGGCCCTGGGATCCTAATGCCTGGTGCCCATCAAAAGGGGGGGTGCAGCACAACCCCACTTTTAGAGCCATTTTTGGGCTCCTGCTATGTCCCAGAGTGACCACTCAGGGTGTGGGCAGGGAAACCTAAGTTTGCTCTTACCTTGTTAAATTTAAATTGAAAGCTTCCTGCCAAGTGAGAGTAAACAGTAAGCCCGCTTCCAGTGGGCAGGAGTTGGAAAAATGCTGCTGACCGCTGAGAGCAGATGTTTGATTTGTTTCCCTGCTTGCTGTGAAGCACATTGGGAAAAAATGAAAAAATTGGTCCTGCCCACAGGGAGCAGCATTTTTTGTTGCTCCCACCAGGAGGTAACAGCATTTTTAGCTGCTCCTGCTGGCAGGAAGCACATTTTTAGCTGCTCCCTGCTGGTAGGAGCCATGCCACCTTCCACAGGAGGTAGCGCTGGCTGGGGTAGTGGGGGCTTGGTGCCCCCCCTGCAGCCTCCAATAAAAATGGAGCAGGTGACCTGGTTGGCTTCCAGGGCACCCAACATATAGTGGGCAGCTCCAGGGGATGGGGTCCTTAGGGCCAATATTGGTCTAGGGAGAAGGCTGTGTGTCTTGTTCCCATTTACATCCCTAGGGGTTCTGCATGCCACCTCCCACCTTATGAATTAGGCTGGGCCCTGATAGATGGGGATCCCTGAGGGTCAAGATCAGCCTAGGGAGCGGGCAGAGTTCTACTCCCCCATTTAAATATGAAGTGGGTACCCTGGCTCAGTTCCAGGGCACTCACCATTTACTGGGCAGGCCCCAGGAAATGGGGTTCCTGGGACCAATATTGGCCTGGGGGGGAGGCTGCCTATCTCCCAATTAATAATAAGGCCAGGGCCTGGGAGATGGAGTCTCCAAGACCAAAATTGGCCAGAGGAGGGGTGCTGCCCACCTCTCCCATAATTTAAGTGATGGGCCCCAGGGAATGTGTCCCTATGGCACATAACCCTTCCCCTAAAAAGTAAAAAAAAAGAAAGAGGCCCAGGGTAGGGTCACCATGAGCCCCTAGCCTTGGTCTAGGGTTCCCTCACAGACCCCACCAAGGCTAAAAAGATTATCTTTTTAAATGTTGTGAAAATTTGCACATCCACTGATTTTCCAAACATTTAAAAAAATGGGCCAAGTCCTGTGAGCATTGGGGGATTGAAAGAGGAGGGAGGTGCACAAGGTCCCCCTTCTGAGGCTTGTACCAGCCCCAGGACCCCACCTCCCTGGGGTGATTAGAGACAAAAATGCCAAGGGGGGTGCCCCCTGCATCCCAGGGACCACCACCTCCCCGGACAAAACAATACTTTGATATAGGGTAGGCCTGTATAGCCTGCCCCAGACCCCAGGGGACAGCCACCTACCCAGGGCAAATATTAAATGACATGTGGGGTGGTCAGGGCCACCTTCCCGGGGCTAAAAAAAAAGAATGAAGGGATCCATAGCAGACCCCCGGTCCAAAGACCACCACTCCCCCAGGATAAATACAATGTTGGAAGGGGCTGTGCAGCCCCCCCTTGTGGAGCCGCACATGGCGCTGGGAACAGCCATCCCCAGGGCTGGTTCCTTCTGTGTCCCGGGGTGCCCACCCCAGGACTTAGCTGTTTGCTTTTGCATTTGCTGACTGCTTCCACCAAGCAAAAGCAAACATAGCTCTGCTTTCTGTAAGCAGGCCAGTCAAACAGCCTCTGATTGCAGAAAATGTAACTTTCAACTGTTTCCCGGCATGCAAAAATGCATGCAGAGAAACAGATGAGAACATTGATTCTGCAAGCAGTGAGCTGCCATTTAAAGCAGCTCCCTGCCTGCTGGAAAAATGCCAGCTTCCGAGGGATACGGGGAGCTGGCTAGGACTGTGAGAGCCTTCAGGCCTTCAGGCTCCCACCTCAGTCCTCAAGTGGCAGCAAGCATCTTGCTTGTATGCCACTTTGAAGTTATCCCATGCACAGACCATTGCAATAACAATAGTCTCTCCATAAAATGACTTCTTTTTTGAGTCATAGCTAATGGGGTCTATCTTGGCCTACTAGAAAAACCCTTGTTACTGTTACTCATTAAATTGAAGGTTTGAATCCTGATATTTCATGCCCGTTTATTTATTAGTGGTTTGACTGTTAGACATTCCTATTGATGAAACATGTATGTCTTTTTGCCATCAAATAGTAGCATGTTACATGTGGCCTAGAGGTTAATGTCTCATACTCTCACTGTGAAGGTTGAAGGTTCCAATCTAGGTGTGTCAGCAGTCACATCCTACTTTTCAAATATTTAAATGGCTACTGAAATGTAATCACAATCTATTTACTTGACAAATGCATTTTACTTTTCAATTTGTCCTAGATATATATCATTCTAAGTATTTCATTCATCAAAGTATAGAAAATGTCTATGAGTGGTTACAGGGAGTTGACTGTAAGGCCTGGTCGCATGCCAGACCATGTTGCCAATTCCTGCTGGGCACATCCATAGACTGTGTGATGTGGGGTTGGTTGGCTATAGGCGATTCTCCGCATGTCAGGCCCTATGGTGAACCCCCTCTCCCTCCCTAATTACCTCAGATATTACAACACTCATGACAACTTTTGTAACGTCAATAAAAATATCAATGAAACATTGGAAGTTAAATTATTGAAGAAACATCTAGTTACTTGAAATCTTTAAAATAGAGAGATAGATAGATAGATAGATAGATAGATAGATAGATAGATAGATAGATAGATAGATAGAGAGATAGATAGATAGATAGATAGATAGATAGATAGATAGATAGATAGATAGATAGATAGATAGATAGATAGATAGATAGATAAATAGATAGATAGATTTGCAGCAATACTTGTGGCCAGTGGACACATGTGCCCTTTGATGCAAAGTCAAAAAGGACATTTTATTTATGAGTGTGGTAACAAATTCATGTAAGAGTGTGCCACTAACTTAAATAAATGCACTTTTAGCATCAGAGTGATCATGATGTTGTGACCACTGTCTTTGTTCCAAAGGAAGTGTGGGCATGATGTACTAATAATAGGTCAGGGTTTATCAATACAATATTGAATGCACCAGTGGCCAGAGACCAAAGGTATCAACATTTCATGCAGGTCAGCAAGACCACCTTCGGTGTTGCATCAAAGGGAGAGAACAGGAATTTGAAATGTATTTATTAAGATGTCTCATTCCTGCTCTCTTCCTCCGCTGCCACAATGAGTACTTCATAGTGCACCAATGCAGCCACTCTTGCACCATAAGGGTGCAAGGGTACCAAATTAAAATGCACAGCACTCTGAATTGTTTTGCACTGGAAGGGACACCTCCCTGCACAAAACAATAACTAGAGGCAAGTGCAACACAAACCCTCGATACAGTAGTGGTACATTGTGCCTGGTGCCTGATGGGGAATGTAGAAGGGAAGTGGAAGTGAAGTGATTGATACTGCTAGGATTCTGTTCCAGTTCGAGATAAGCAGGTGCTTGTTTGGGCTGATTTAAGGCATGATTGTCAACTCATCATCACTCTCTCTTGCCATGGTAGCATATCAGTGGTGTTGTTTAAGTTGCATTCTTCCTTGTGTCTTCATGTAGCTCATAATTCCACTCTCCCAGATGTGCAGTACGCAAAGAGGGACTGACTTGACTCATCAAAAGGCGGCAGAGAAGGAAAAATCATTCTTTGGAATGAATGAATAGCCCAAAATGCTATTGTTTGAGGTCAAGGATGATAAAACAATAAATAGGCTGTCTAATTTAAAAAGCACAACCAAAAATGTTTTTTTGTATGGAGTACCACCAATCAGTGATTTGTATCTTCTTCCCTAAGCTCCCAAGGGCCATTTGGCAACTTGGCTGACTGCCACGGGTGCAGTGGCAGGTGTGACCAATGTCACTGCCACTGCCACCAGCGTTACAGCAGATGGTGCTGCTGTCCCCTGTAACTCATTTTTACCACCCGCTACTAAACATATGTTTTGCATACCTACTAGTTTTTTTTTGTTGGATGTTTTTTGTTATGCCTGCATCCCCCTGTTTTTTTTCTATATTTAATCTTGACTTCCTTATGTATGTACCATTCTTCTGCTTCTTTTTTTCATAAACTTCCCTTGCCCCTCTTTTACATCTCTTGTTGTGTAGTACTGAGAGGGGAAAATATTTTTGGTAACGTAAATAGGATTGAACGGCTAGGCTCAAGTAGTACTCTAGCCACTAAACATGTTGTTGGTTTTCTTGATCAAACGTCAACAGGGGCAGAGTAAAAGTGGTCCTGTGCTGTCAGTTTCCACAACAGTGCAGCAGTGCAGCATGCAGGAATGAAATACCACAATTCCCTTCTACCCCTTATCCATTCTTAGCCTTACCTTATGCCCTTATCGTATTCCTAATCCTGTACCTCCATTAGGAGAAAAAAGCTATTAGTTCACTCAATGAATACCTGGTTTTTAGAATGTTGTCAAGCAATAAACAAAGTATCATAAACACCCCAAAAGGATTATCATTTTTGATGGAAGATGATATTGATAGTTAACCTAACTGTAGTGCGGTATGGCTGTTGTACCTTGTGCAAAATAAATACTTAGTAGGCTATCTGGTATCTAATATGGGTGCATTGTGTTTTTCACTAGGTGAACAGACCAACAGCATTGCTGTCCAAACAGCAAGGACGTTGTGACGGTCCAGCCATTTGAGGGAGAATATAAGATCCAGTGGTGGCAGGGACAAGCAGTAACTCAGCTTGCTTTCTTATTGATAATAATGTATTCGTTAAGGGAGGCAGATCTCCAGTCAATCACCATCGTGATCCAGTTCCTGCCCCAGCATCATGCCACCTAAAAATGCAGAGAAATGATGTGTGTCCGCTGTGGCAGAGCTGCATGACAGCACTCTGCAATGCACAAACCAAAAATAAGGTGTTTCCCAGTGGCCACCACAGTCACCTACTAGTGATTCACTTCATCTTTCTGTTCTTCTGTCCCAGTCTTCCTAAAATTGTAAATTCATTGTTGGCATGTGATGTCTGTGCCACATTTCATTGCACAAGTGAAGTCATTTTTCATCATGTCTTTCATTATGGTTTGACAGTTCCAAACTTTTTCCTCGTTGCACTGTGATTTATTTTCTACTCACACTGCAGCTTTCTGACCATGAACGGTTGTGACCTCCTGCAACCACTCGCATTGGGGAAATCTTGCTGGGTGCCCTTTTAGTGACCAAAAGTGTGCTAGTGGATGTTTGCAATCTGCACATTATAAAAAACTTCACCATGTATCTGTTGGTGGGATTTTGCTATAATTGTGCACTAAGGCCCATATTTATACTTTTTGACGCTAAACTGCGCTAACGCAGTTTAGCGTCAAAAAGTTTTGCGCCGTCTAACGCCATTCTGAAGCGCCATGCGGGCGCCGTATTTATGGAATGGCGTTAGACGGCGCAATCAGACCGGCGCTGCCTGGTTTGCGTGGGAAAAAACCACGTAGACCAGACAGCGCCGGCGTAGGGGGAAAATGGCGCATGGGCGTCTTAAAATGGGGCAAGTCAGGTTACGTCGAAAAAATCGTCTTAACCCGACTTGCGCCATTTATTTTCGACGCCCATCCCCCATCAACATGACTCCTATCATTGTAAAGATAGGAGTCATGCCCCCTTGCCCAATGGCCATGCCCAGGGGACTTCTGTCCCCTGGGCATATTCATTGGGCATAGTGGCATGTAGGGGGCACAAATAAGGCCCCCCTATGCCACCAAAAAAAAATATAAAAAATAAAAAATTATACTTACCTGAACTTACCTGAATGTCCCTGGGGTGGGTCCCTCCATCCTTGGGGGTCCTCCTGGGGTGGGCAAGGGTGGCAGGGGGGGTCCCTGGGGGCATGGGAGGGCACCTGTGGGCTCATTTTGAGCCCACAGGCCCCTTAACGCCTGCCCTGAGCAGGCGTTAAAAAGTGGCGCAAATGCGCCGTTTTTAGCCACGCCAACTCCCGGGCGTCTCTTTTGCCCGGGAGTATAAATACCACGTAAAGGCCTGGGAGTCATTTTTTAGACGGGAACGCCTCCCTTGCATATCATTAACGCAAGGAAGGGGTTCACGCTAAAAAATGACGCACATTCCGGGAACTTTGGCGCTATTCGCCTCTAACGCCATAGTATAAATATGGTGTTAGTTGGCGTTAGTTTTGCGTCGAAATTGCGTCAAAAAAAACGACGCAATTTCGGCGCAAACGGAGTATAAATATGGCCCTAAATGTGTGGCGTGGAGTGGCCAAAGTTCCACTAAATCTGCTGTTGGAGCGGAATATGTTGCCTAATACATAATTTTTAACACACACAAAGTGTCTTTTCAGTTTCACTATGACATTCTTTAAACAAAGATTTTGGGGGTCATTACAACCCTGGCGGTCAAAGACTGCCAGGGCTGTTTTGGCGATTGCACCGCCAACAGGCTGGCGGTGCAATCTTGGGTATTTTGACCACGGCAAAAGTGCTGCGGTCGCACCACCGGGGCAGGCGGTTTCCTGCCACATTTACCCCGGTGGTGATAATCCGC